>NW_028277075.1:31821346-32133269 GCF_059951505.1 Python bivittatus | reverse complement strand
TTTATACTCCTCCAATTAGAATCCTACTGACAACTTTCCAAGAAACATTTAACAAATTGATTCCTCTGTAGTTTTTGCATTCACTTTTGCTACTTTTCCCTTTGTATTATATAGACCAATAACCAAATTCTTCTAATTGTCAGGCACACATGACAATTAGTTAAAGAAGTTGAACTCCATAAGCATACCATTTCCGTATTTGAACATTTCTCCTACAGCTTTAACATTTTTCAACATTCTCCCAGCATTTAGGACTTTGCTTCATCCATTTTTTTTCTTGGACATTAACATTGGTAACATTTATTTCCATGTAAATCTCTAAAATACTCCTTCTAGCATTTCTTATCTTCAGTTTCATTCCACATCAATTTCTCAGGGTTTTTTTTTAATCATTCACTCTGATGGCAGCACTTTCTTTAGCCTTTTTCATCCACTTCCAAAACTTTTTTTATTTTCATAAAAATCACTCTTGAACAATGTGAACTATGTGATATGCATTAAAATCTAAAGAAAAACGGAAGAAAACTGTTTGAGATGTTTTAGGAATAATTCACAACAGATTAGAGTGCAAACATATTGCTGGCTGAAGACCTTGAAAAGACCTGTGATTCAGCATTACCTACTGCTTCACTGGCAGAGTGACTCATGTCTTTGGACTGCCCGTGGAACGCTCTGCTGCTAGAGCTGTTCTGCGGGAGTGGAAGAGGAAATCAAGGTCTGCTGGTACAGATGCTGTAGGGCAGTGTTGTCCAAACTTGGCCACTTTAAGATGAGTGGACTTCAACTCCCAGAATTCCCCAGCCAGCATGGCTGGCTGGGGAATTCTGGGAGTTGAAGTCCACTCATCTTAAAGTGGCCAAGTTTGGACAACACTGCTGTAGGGAGTGTCATTCTATCTGGGAATAGTGTTGGGCACTCTGTCCTATTACATTAAAATAGGTGGGGCAAAGAGCTTCTAACATGGCCTCAGCAAAAGAGCAGAATTAGGTCTGATTACCTCCTACCACAGAAGCTCCTGCATGCTCCAGTTCGGTAATCTTGTCCAAAGATGATTGTTTGGAGAGTTCCAGTTTCAGAAAACTTTTTTCATATTTGTAAAGAAGCCATATATTATTCTCCTGTGTGTGTGTGCACGTGCACGCACCTTCAAGTCAGTTTTTGACTCCTGACAACTGCCTAGACAGATACTTGAAGTCTTCTTGGCAACCTTTTTCAGAAGTGGTTTCCCTTTGCCTCCTTCTTCCTAGGGCTGGGAGAGAGTGAGTGGCCCAAGGTCACCCAGCTGGCTTTGTGCCTAAGGCGGTACTAGAACTCCTGGTCTCTCCCTTGCTTCCCCTTAAATTTGGAACTGCCACCCCCAAATGGATACCTAGAGTCCCTTCTGAAAATTCACCTCTTCCTGAAGGTTTGGAAAGAAATACAAGACATTGGTATTTGAAAAAAACATTGTATATTTCCGCAAGTTATTCCTGCCTCCATTTCCCCTTTCCTGTTCCCCTCTGCTTGTTTTTCAGTTGTTAGTGCTTTGGGAAAGGGACCTGTCAAACACTGCTTTGGTGAAGCTCTGTGGTGCCAAATAATGTTGAGAATCTCCTGTTCCTACCTTTGTAGCAAAAGTAAAGCTGCAGCATCCTGTTTTCAGAATCCATTATAAAACCATCAGCTGCTCTCCCGCATTTAATCCTCACACAGATGCATCTTCTGCCTTTATTAAGTTTCCATGTTGATTTTATCCACTGAAAGGCAATTCATTCATTTATTTCATTTTATTAATTGGTATTCTCCTGCATAATAATTCCTTCTTGCTGATATGCCTTCCTCCCGTCTAGCTAAAGGCTTTCGGTTTCCGCCAACGATGCCTGAGGAATTTAAAACCAATTCTGTCGGTCACTCTCTAAATTCTCTGTCACCCTTGTGACTCTGCCAAAGCTAATGCACATATTGGATAATAAAGCCAAAATCCGATATCACATTAGGTATGTGTAAGCCCATTAAATCCAGGATCTTAAGCTTACCTCTGTTTTGGATTGTGACTTCTATTTTGTGTAATAGATTTTGGAGGCTGCCAGTCTACAAGGTTAGCATGCCTTCAGAATCACTCCTCCCAATATAACATTACATCATTTCGGTCATTGTGGCTTTTGAGCAGGGGGGAATGTATGGACCCATGTCCACCTCATGTAGGGTAGGCTTCTAACCTCACTATTTTTGTCTGGCCTCTTGGTTTCAGCTTTTTCTTCTTTATAGTTTCCCTGCCTGATCTTTTAAGAAACAACACTGACCACAATACATTGCGCACAGTAGGCATATAGGAAACAGCTTCCTGAATGACATGAAGTAAACCAACTTCTGCTGGCTAAGGCATCTTTTTAAAAAATGGCACACTGGTGGCAAACTTCATTCTTATGTTACAACTCAAAAGAGTTAATTTTTAAATTAAAAAATGGCTATTATTGAATTTTAGTTGCCATCAAGGGAGCATAATCTGAAGCCCCAGAACTGAAGATGGTTCCTTGGGTGCAACCCCCAGAAGCCCCTGATAGTCCTGTTGGATTGGAGTACCAAAGAAGTCCCAGCAAAGGAACAAATGAATGAAAACAGGACAGGGGAAAATCATTAAATATATGGGGATAATATTGATTAAACTTAATTGCATTTAAATTTTAAAATTAATCAGTTTTAGTCTTTCTCTCTCTCTCTCCTTCTTACTTAGAGACACCCTCTGCCCTGCCACTTGCCACTCAAACACTAAGTGTGGCTCTTGGGTCAAAAAGGTCACATTTCCCTGACTGGTATCAATTCTGTAAACACAGATTTAATGTTAAAAGGCAAGCTAACGTAAGACAAATGACCAAGGGAAGAAGAACATGAGTTTGGGTCAGAATTAATAATATTTTCACATTTCCCAAGTGTTCAGTTTAAGGGAATATCATAAGTGACATCCTTCACACTGAGCTAGACATCAATGTGGGTATCAGCCTGTCAAAGAAGTTGACAGGTATATGATATTTATAATGTATGATGTACATTGAACAAGGATAGTTTTCTGTTGAGTGAACTGGGCTTGCTTTCCTGATATCATAAAATGGTCAGTTTGGTGGACAGCATTGATTAATCCATGTCTTGTTGTGATAAGATAAGGTACTATGCAATTGTGAAGTATCCTCTCTGTGTTCTGGGAATGGTAGATTTATTTTTAGCCCCGGGTTCCTACGGGTAATGAACTTTCCCATAGGACAGAGCCATCTCATATGTGTTATCATTTCAGCATCAGTATTTCTGCTATAGTTACAGATCTAGAATTCAATTCATAAGGCAGTGATTCCCAGTTTTCCTTTTATACAGATCACTGTGTCATCACTGGAAGGTTTAAGGCCTACCACACACCCCAAGAGTCAACACTGCAGATAACATAGGTGATATCCCCAGTAGCACCTGCAGATTGTCCCCAATTAAATAATAAAAGAAATACTTATTTTATAAAAGTAAAATGGCAGAAACAATGCCAGGTTGCCAAACCTCTTGAGATATTGGTGTGCCCACCTAAAATCTCTCAAAGTTTTGAATAAGAAAACAATCTCCAAAGATACTGGTAACTTTTGACAACTTATTTTTATTTTGACATTTGCACCAGGGACCACCAGAGCACCAGTGGTCCTCGGATCACAAATATGAAACCATGACTTTAAGGGAAAAACTGTCCTCAGCACAAGGTGATGTCCTAAGTGTGCCACATTGGAGGGCAAATGACTTGGTTTCGTTTCTGTATCAGAAGCATTGAAGAGATTTGAAAAACTCAACACAAATGACTGCAATTCAGGACCAAACATGGAGCAAAGGAAGGGTATACAGTAGATTTCTGTTTTGAGGTCCTGGATCCTCTGATTTTGTTGAAGGCAATCAAAAAGAGCAGCAGAGCAGTGAATTGTTTTCTTTAAAACGCAGAATGTGCTTCTGCTTTTATCCAGAACTTGTAATTTGAAAGATAGAGAGACAGGCTGTCAAAAGAGCTATTACTTCTTTCTGCACAGATGGGGAAGGGACAAATTAGGACATTGTTCCTAACAACAATAGGAGCCAGACTAATCTCTCTCTTATACACCAGCACATTGTCATGTTTAGCTACCAGTTGAAATTCAGGCCTCCAGAATTGCAAAGAAGTTTCAGAAAGGTAACTAAAATGAAGAAATTAAAGACATCAGTTAAATAGCAGATGGGCATCCCTAGGGGGATGAAGGGAGATAAATGAAGAGGAAGATAAATGAAGTGTATCATCACACAAATGCTGAAATTTAAATACTTGAGTCAGACAGTGAGATGCAAAAATGCAAGTGGCCTTTGTGCAATGATGTCAGCAGTCATGTGTCATCACTTTGGGATAGCTGGGGACCACAATGGACACTGCTGAAGTAGTATTTAAAAGAAATCAAATATCAGTAGAAAAGTACTTTTGTTAGAACCAACTGAACACTTAAAAAAAAAAAATTCAACAAGTCATGTAGGAGTCTTCTTTAAGTTAGCTACAAAGAAATAACCCAAACAGGGAAGAGTAGCATGGTAGAAAGAGCCCCAATGTGAACAACAGGGTGATTTCAGAAATTGAGAACACGCCATTTTCTTTTTTGAAGCAGAGGCTGGACGGCTAGATATCCTGGATGCTTTAATCTGGATTCCTGCACTGAAAGACTTTCTCCAGCTCTAGGATTCTATGATTTGGATTCAAGTCTGATGAGATTGAGGCTTATGGCTCATGTGATGGGACTACATTATGTGTGCATGGAAAGGAGTCTGGCTTACAGCCTTGCTACCATTCTGATGGGTACGGCTGAAGCACGTTTAATACCAATGCATCTCCTTCATCATCACCACCAGCACCATCAGGAATTCAGTCGTATTTGGAAAGGCCACTTATTCGCATATAACACGTCCATTTTCTGTCATAGTTTCCCTTTGTAAAAAGCCAGCAAAGATTCATTTTTACACATTTAAACAAAGAAAAATGTAGGAATAATGCAATTGTGCTTTTTATTGATTTTCATCACAACTGAGAAAAAGTAATACTGTTTGTCTAATGTTCATTAGGCAGATATTTTTCCAAGCTTGCAAAGGCTACATTAGATCTGACCACCCATAATTCAAATAAGTAAGAATCATGCTTTGGAAGCAGGTAGGAGTTGGGACACATCATTCCAGGATTGAACCAGGGGTCAGGTTGTTTCTGGATCTGAGTTTTGAAGCAGGTCAAAGGTCTTTGCACAGCCCAATCAGCAGACCAGTAAACATAATCTTTTCTTGTGTTGTATGAAGCAAGTGATGATAAATCAATCAGAAACAATGCTGGGAAGACGAATTTAAGGAATTAATGCATAAGTGCCAGAATTTTTGATGCCTGAATCCTCTTTGACTTACCAAAGCCAGTGAAGGTTGAGCTAAGGGGAAAGCTGGATGGTGCCATGTACTGGAATTACGTGATTAGTAATAGAATCATGCATTGCCAATTCTGTGGTTTGGCTTCCTAATGATTATCTAGTGCAAAATAACTTTTAAAAGGCCATTTGTGGGCAGATTTAATAGAAGAACTTCATGAGTCACACAGTATACAATTCACCTCCATTCAAGAGTGCCCAAGAGTGAAATCATAATATTAATTCAAATGCTTCTTTAAATTTCTGCTCTTTTCTTCTGCAGCAGACATCCTCTTTAATGCTATCAATACTCCCACAATCAACAGGCTAGCTAGTTGCATATCAGTAGTTCCTCTTTATGAAATATAGCAGCATAATAGCAACAGCAGCTTAGTATATACAGAACTCTCCTGAATACTAAAAATTCTTTTTGACTGAGTTCAGATAACATAACAACAATGTGGTTTGTTTGGTCCTGTGCTGAATCTGAATACTGCTGAATCCCTGTGGCTTGATAATAACTAATGAAACTGGACATTATGACTTATTTAAGAAACTAAAATTAAAACAAATAATGGTTTAGCATGGGGGTGAGTCTAATCGGTAACTTCTTGACAAGCCATTCAATTTCTCAGCGACAGAAGAGGTTTAATGTGATTTATGGGCACTACTATAAGGGGAAAACAGCATTACCAATGCCATTGTTCAGCTAGAGAATCCCCAACTGCACACTGCATTTGTCTTTTGCAGGAGTTATTCAACGTTGCACAGCTGTGAAATATCACTACACTTCATCTTCCCTGCCACGCAACTTGCCTATTAATGTGACCAACACCATCCGCCAGGATGAATGGCATGCCCTCCGTAAGTGTCCCAAACCCATTCTTGTACGTGCACCATCAGAACCAATTGGCTATGTGATAGAATGATCCTCAGGTCCTTCTTAGGACTTCCATTCCCTCTCTCTCTCTCTGTATTTATATTTGCATGCTTTGTTTCTGTATAGAAAGATACACATGAAAGTTAGCACATCAATGTTCTTCTACCAAGCGTATTAGCTTTCCATGTGTGTCAAAAGCAAGTATGCTCCATGCGTGCTCAAGAACAGTCTGCTGTTTTGCTTACATATTTAGCATTTGAACCACCTTAGCAAGAAGAAAGTGAATATAAGTGGAACAAGTTGCTTGCATTGGAATAGTTTGGATTCTTTCAGAAGCAAGGAACTAAATCAGCCATTTACCACCTTTCTTTCCAGATTTCTTCCCAGAATTTCCAATCAGTTAGTTGAAAAGGGCTGAAATAAATATATGTTACTCTTAGATGGCTGAAAACATGCCTGTTTGCATCCAAAAGGGCCAGGAAATGAAAACCTGAAAAGACGGTTCTAGGGAATTACAGTTCTTAATCATATAATGGAGGCAGCGAAAAAAGCACCAAATCAATTGCTTCTCCCAGTGAAGCAAATCTACCTGCTTTGCAGTTACCTTTCCCCAGCAGGCCCTGAAGGACTAAAGCAGTCTGGAGGGACTTACGGCACATACTTCATTCTGGCCTCTAAGCTGCAGGAAGAATCTTGCATGTTTTTGCTCAAGTGCTCCCGACTTAATACAATGCTCATTATACAATGTTCAAGAGTTTATTTCTCTGGGATCCACTTTGAATTAGTTTATACCTTATACCAGGAAGGGCAACTTGAGGCCCTCATGATCTCATGCAGCCCTGCCAAAACGTTTTTGCACCCCTAGAGCCTCATTCAGTTTCACCTGCATGGTTTCCTGCTATTTTGCAGTACGAATCACCCATAGAAATGGTTATGAAAGCTCTAAAATAACCTTCACCTACATGGTTAAGAGAAATCTTCCCTCTCCCAAGGAAAGAAACCAGAATTCTGGTCCTGTCCATTTGTGTAGCACAACTTTACCTGCTGCAACACTTGCCTATCAAAAAAAAAAAAAAAAAAAGGAAAAAAAGTGAAGTTCTACCCCTGAATAGGCAATCCATATTTATATTTTTGCCAAGAAAGCAATGGAGATATGATCAGAAGATCACTAGAATTCAAGTTTGAGTGGATGGATCATCTATGTTAATTCACAGGCAGATGTTGCTCCAACCTGTTGCCCTCCTGTGTTGGACTGTAATTCCATTATGGTAGTTGAAATCCAATATATCTGGAGAGCATAAGATAGGAGAAACACTTCCCCCATGCCTTCACTGCTACAATCATGATCACTTATTAGCCTGAAGCACTTTCATTTCTTCTTCCACCCCCATTTGCCTGGTCTGTTTACCTTCTTGAACTCCTTATAAGCACTTGTTAAGAGGCAACCAGATTGAGACTGTGGTAGCATTACATCAGAACATAATGTCCTCTGCAAGTAATCATTGATGATCCCGTATTCACTGCCTGATTGCACTGCACTGCGCTGCACTGCAGGGCAGCCTGATTGCTTGTACATTCAAGGAAACTGCCTATTCATACAGTCATGGATGATCCCAGAAAAACAGAACCCTAACTAACAAACAGAATATTTTCAATGGAGCAGGTTTACACAGTCCCTCCCTGTTTGCAAGATAATGATTCAGTTAAGAAAGAGACCTTATACTGTTAGGAAGTGCTAAGGCTTTGCTTGATTTGCTTTCTGAATTGCTTTATACAGTTCTCAAAATTCACACATCTCCTGTCCTAATGTGAACCTGTGTTGCAGTTCTCTAGAGCAGCCTTTTGCACATTGGTCTTTTCTATTTGTGCTGGACATAGAACTCTTTTCAGCTCTAGCAAGCTGGAATTGGAGTCCACATACATCAGGAGGGTGCCAGTTTCAAAAAGACTGCCCTAAAGTTGCCCAAATGACTCTCTGTGGGTTTTCTTCCCCTACTGTTCTCCCTCTTCTTTCTTCCATGCACCAACAATGCCGCCTCTCAGACCTGCGGAGAATGACAGCTGGCTTCATCGGCATGGCAGTGTCCATAATCCTCTTTGGATGGATCATTGGCATGCTGGGCTGCTGTAAACAGCATGAGCTCATGCAATATGTAGCTGGGCTGCTCTTCCTTATGGGAGGTGAGTTTTTTCATTATTGTTTTTGTTCAAACTACTTTTGGATATGATGCTGGCATTTGTGTTATGCATTATATGTAATGAATCCATGCCTTAACAGAGGAATTGAGTTCACAGATGAAAAGAACTTGGGACAGAGAATGCCATTATTTGTACCAATTCAACTTTAAAAAGCTTGGAGAGTTTTCAGATGAATGAAGGAACAAAATAATGGGGTTCACCTAATGCACTGTAACCTGAACTTTGCATGCCAGTTAAATTTGTAGAAATCCAGCACGAGGTTGATTCGGGGGTATGGAGAGAGTAGTGCTGCTGGTTTCTTTGCTAGATGCAAGGTTTCTCTCTTCATAAAGATTATGCAAGGGTATTGTTTAACTCTGGATATCACTGAACCCTGGAATTGTGGTGCAACAATATCTGGAACCCACACATTGCCCATCTCTAAAGCAAACTTTCAGAGGCATATCATGGTTTTCAGGAAGAAGTAGGGGGCACAGGGTTTTCTATGGAAGCCTAGAAGCAAGTGTTGGATGGCCACTTTTCAGTGAAACCACAGCTGCAAATTTTCTGCATCAGCTGAATAGATTACCTCTGTGATATAATTTTTCCTGTCTCTGTTTCAGTAAGGGTTGTTAGCTTTTCAACACTCCCCTATGGCTGTGCTTTAAGCTGCAGTTAAAGAGGCAGGAATTAATACATGAATAATGTTTCTCTAGCACGAAGATAAATTATATTGCAGAATTATAGCCAGAAGGTAAGACTGTCTTATTTAAGTACTGGTTAAAAAGTGTGCTCTTATTGTCTCTCCTTTGCATTAACTCATACTTCAAACCCTTTTAGAAAGACTTTTGTGATTTGCTCATTGCTGCCAATCTGAGTTTTTTTAAAATTTAATTTTATTTCCCCCCATTTTAATTATTTTTCATGCACACATGATTAACAAAACAATCTTAACCTTAAAAAAATTAAAAAATTAGAAAAGAGACAACTCCTAACAAACTAAAATTACAAACTAAGAAAGAAAAGAAAAAAAATCAAAGTTATATTTTATACTTATCAATAGTCACTGGTTTAGTAATTAATTCACTACTATAATATGAACAGTACAATCTGAGGGTTGTTAAAAGCACAGCTACAGGGGGACAGTTAAAATGCTGACAGCTCAAAAGGAAGAGAACATATGCAAGCAAACTGAATCCTTCCTTCCTTCCTTCCTTCCTTCCTTCCTTCCTTCCTTCCTTCCTTCCTTCCTTCCTTCCTTCCTTCCTTCCTTCCTTCCTTCCTTCCTTCCTTCCTTCCTTCCTTCCTTCCTTCCTTCCTTCCTTCCTTCCTTCCTTCCTTCCTTCCTTCCTTCCTTCCTTCCTTCCTTCCTTCCTGTTTTCATATTGATGGGATTGGATGGTTAAACCTTTTAGTAGAAACAAAGAAGCAGTGCTTGGCCACTGTTGCAAAAAGTATTGTATTTACTTACCTGGCAGGGAAGACACCTTGATTACAAACAAAACAATCAAACCACCAGATAATTTGCCTGCATTGATTGGTTGACAGCAAAATTAGAAAATCACATGCATTTCAGGTTGGAACAAAACCGCATGGGCCAAAGCAGTAACTAAAGAATCCTAGTTCTGTAAATTTAAAAATCAGCATGAATGTGTATGTACATATAAAGTACATTTCAGGCCTTACAAACAACATTAAAACATAGGAATATTTCTAAAAAAAACAGTAGTGTTTTAGATGACCAAAAAGACATGGGACTGATGGCAACAAATACTATTACTAGCTAGTATTTTCACAAGAAACCTACAGAGAAGATTTAGGAGTGATGGCTATTTACCAAGAGAAGAGAATGGCACCACAAACACCATGTTTCCCTTCCCTATTTCTAGCATTTGGATTGCTAGGGGACCTAGCAGTTGGTGGCTTTTCATGAAACTGCTACTTATTGAGACATATGGAAGCCGCATAGTTGTATCATACGCTCGGTCTTTCTCCTTGAAAGCTTTAGGGTAACATCAGGAACCAGCCTCTACAGTCTTATTGCAGTGCTTTTACTGCAGTGAATTGCAGTGCAGTTCTTTGTGTGGCAAGATTAGCATGCAGTGCAACGTTAAAGGAAAGACAACTGATAATAGAGTTCAGACAAGCAGGGCATCCACGGGATACGGTCCAAAAAGACAAGATGGTGGTCACAACAGTGTGATTGAAGCTCCATTTTTTTTTTTTTAAATGCCCATTGCATGTGCAACACACACACACAGTGGGTGGGCTTCCATGGCACCATCACAGCTGCTGTCTTGACTTTTTGGACTATACCCTGTAGACCTCCTTGCAGACAAGTATTCAAAATGTAAAGATCGAAGAGGCCGAAACAGCTGTAAAAGCACCCAGTCAGCTGGGACAGCTGCATGCCAAGGAAGGGGCAGGAATCAGAGTAATGAGCCTGAGGAAAAATCAGGAAACTGTCTGTACAAGGAAGTATTTCATTTCTGCATTTTTACCCTGCTGGCACAGATAAAAACTGGCAGCTTCGCATGCCTGATTCTGCCTTTGGCAGGGAAGATGTTACACGTCCTTTTTCTCTCCTCCTTCTTCCCAGGGACTTGCTGCATCATTTCCCTTTGCACGTGCGTGGCTGGGATCAATTTTGAGCTTTCTCGTTACCCTCGGTATGTTTACGGATTACCAGAGGACATCAGCCATGGCTACGGCTGGTCCATGTTCTGCGCTTGGGGTGGCCTGGGACTGACGCTGCTGGCAGGGTTCTTATGCACCCTTGCTCCCTCTCTCAACACCCCTCGGACTGTTGTACAGAAACCCAGACAGGAAAATGGAGCTGTGTGATGTGAAGAATACCAGCGACTCCTATTAGCCCACCGCCTGTTACCAGAATGCAGCGTGGACATTTGAGATCTGCAAACCAGGTTGGAACTAAGGGGTTCTATTGCTCTGGCAGTCATGGAGGAATGCCACCCTGTGATTCTTCTGTCTGCCTGTTTCTGATTCAAATCAACCATCGGGTTAATTCTTATTCCTATTTTTTTCTACAAGACAGTTTTCTGTTAAATAGGCTTGTGGTGCTATAAGACCCGTTGATCGTTTAAATGGCATCAGATTTTTCTTAGGAACAGAAGCCAGTGTGAATTCTGTTTGATGCCAAGGAGTTTTATTTCCAAGAACTGGAAGGTCAAGTAGACGTGAAGGCCAAGGAGAAATCCGCCCAGTCTCAGTATTGATTCTCTTTTGCAGCAGAGACCCAATGCTGGAATTGGTCTACTACCCTGATGCAATCCTTGGTCTGGAGGAAGGTTTTAAACATTCAGATAGAGAGGGAAATATTCTCAATCCAGGCTGTTCAGTATCTGTATCTTGTTAGATCTGGAAGTCAAATATGCACTTTACCTTGGGGCAGTGCATATTAGACTTCAGATACTTGAAGAATATTTCCAGAAGGGGGCAGGTTGCAATGATGTAGTTGCCCAAACTGTAAAAGTGATTGTTCTCATGAACCAGTTCAGGATTGCACAAATCTGATCTGGTCCCTTACTCCCTTGCAACAAGTCTTGTTGATCTGGTTAGAACCCTATGTTCATTTGCAAGGAAAAAAATCATAGGTGAAGCGAGCAAGGGAGCCGGACCCCCTTTTCAAAACATGTAGCTGCTGTAAAAGGTAACCTAAGATTTGTGGTCCATTTTCAATCCTTCCAGAATATAGAAGAAACTTTGTTTTGGAAAAGGAGCACAGACCTTGAAAATCTTACATCCTCTTGTAACACAAAATGAGGCATAACCCATAACAGGGGTCCACAGTATACAGATGATTAACAAGCTGAGCCTAACTCAGGAACATCAACAATGGTGCTGAAGGGAAGCCCTGGTCTTTCCTCATTGTACTTCTTTACTGTCTCCCCCAAAGACTGCACAGAAGCCTTTGTTGAAGGGCTGTTTACATTGTATTTTGAAGTGGCATGTAATTAATTACTCAGTGCTAAAGTTAATGTATTCATGGCAAGTGTGATTTTTAAATGGAAGTTGTACATTTCAAGAGGCATTAAATTAAAAGGCTTGGATACGTTACAAGGAGAGAAATTCTTTGCCTTTAGATTTCTTCTACGTGTTACAGCTGCAAGAGAAACCCCGTTACATGATATTTAGTATCTCTACAACAATAAGGAAGCACCATCTGATGAAATGTATCAGTCCTGGTGACCAAATCTCAAGGTAAACAGGTGTTCGGTATCAGGGCCAATTTGGCAGCAGAATAAAGAAGTTGGGACTATGATATTTTACATAATTTATCTGACCAGCTAAGCAAACCTGTAGTCTACTAATCAAGTAAGTAGCCAACATAACAATTGAACAGAAGGGGAGTAGGAACTGATAATCATTTATTATAATACACTGGAGGCCATTCAGTGTGTTCAATGTGTTACACTGAATGACTATCAGTGAGTGTAAGGGCTTTCAAGAAACACAATCATTCCTTGAGGTCAAGTGAGTTGACCTAGAAATGCTGAGATTGATTGGTGGAGGCCTTCAGAGACTGGAGAGTCAGGGACAACCTGATGCTAGGAATGTAGTCTAATAAAAACTACACAGCAGAATGGAGACAACCATAGTGCTGTAGGAAGACAGTTTTCCAAAACAATGGGTGCTACAGGAAGAGAAGAGAAGGGTATATTGGGAAGATGTCACCCTACATATCAACAATAGCATACATTCCAACAAATCAGCATTTTCATATAGGGTAGACTTACAGAATTGTTATGTATAAGAGGGTCCAAAACAAATGTAACACTAAGAACATACTAATGCTTTTCTGACAAATGATGTTTGGAGTGATTTTCAGATGGGCAATGAAATTCAACAGGACCTGTAAAAGAAGACTTCAATCATCCTTATACTATAAAAACAGATGGTCCAGCCATGACAAAAACATTTTTTAATATCCTGAAAGACAATTTAAGAGTTAACCATAGAAGAAATTATTCTAGACTTAGGGAGTACTAGGGTCTTGTCAAAGATGTAAATATGACTGAACTGATAGGAAAGAGTATCCACAATGCTATAACAAATGTTTGCAAAGGCAGGAACTGGTCAATGCATTGCATTTGATTTTTTAAAAAAATCTTTTTAAAGAAAAGTGAGATCACATGTTCAAGGAAAAGGGAGAATCAAGAGAGTCAAGTCTCTCTAGAATCCCTGAATATTATTTTTAAAAAGTAACAGATGTTAGATTGTACCTCAAATCTGAAAAAGTGCTACCAAGTCCAAGAGAATACAGTAACAGTTTGTTATGATAAATATGAGTTATCATGTCAGAGATGACATTAGAGTTAAGAAATTTCCCTCAAAGAATAACAAAACTCTTGTCCAAATGGAAAATAGCGCAACTGAGGGGAAAAAAGAACACAACCTTTAACAACAAAAAGATAATAAAAGATACACGAAAGATATCAACGAGTATATACCAAATAACATTAAGGTAAACAATTAAAAATCTTTAAATATATAATCAAAGCAGGAAACTAGCTACAAAAATGGTTTGAGCCTTGGGCAGAGTCACTAAATCTGGTCAAAGAAATTGCAGAGAAGCCCAATTAATTCTATGCACTGGTCTTTACTGGGCAGGACACTCAGGGATCAGTTTGCTTTTTCAGGCACACGGGGTAACAAAGGAGAAAGTTTTAGTCTTGGGTGACAAAAATAGATGGTATCTACCTCAAAGCCTCTTAAAACGCAATCTTCCTAAAATTTACAGCTTTTCCTCAGGGACTGGGAAATGGGCAATGTAATTATAATTTTAAAATTATAATTTTAAAAAGAGACTGAAAGGGGATATAGGACATTATAGACCAGCTATTTTGAGTAAATCACTGGGAAGTATTATTAAAATTATCAAGCATCTAGAACAAATTTTGTTGAAGAATTACCAACTGCAAGGGCAAAATCTTGTTGCAGTATCTAGACTTTTCTGACAGCATTAACAGGCATGATCCAATATATTATACTTGAACTTTCAAAAATTGTTTTAGAGTTCCTCACCTCAAGACAACTGAGCAATCATGGGATAACAGAAGAGGGAGGAAGGATTATGATTAAAAGTGTAATGTGCACATTAGACAAAAAAGGATGGAGCAAATTGGAGTATAACACTTGCAAACATATTCTACATTACTTTCAAGATCAGCTGAAATACTAGCTGCAAGGTAGCAAGAATGAAAGAAAGCTATTTTAGCTATCCAGGACTAGCTAGGCCTTTGGCCCAATGCAGCAGTGATCTTATGCCTGTAAAGAGCAGACATGCTCAACTTCCACTTTTCCCAACAAAAGCTTTCCAAATATTGCTGCCAAGTTGATTTATTTCCCTCCGAGAGAAGGGAAAACCTATTCAATATATGGCGGCCAACTCTAATTTAAATCCAATTGTTCATTTTTGTTCTGGCTATGCTCATGTTTTAGAGTGTGAACCCTGGCATGTCACTCCAAGGCTAAGTATATATTGGTTATAAATTTAGACATGAAATATTCCCAATCTCCACAGATATCTTTGGCTCATCACTCCTCCTCACCTCCAGCCTAAAAAAAATAAGTTCTACTTCAGAGTCAAAGTGATCGTCATTCTATAAGTCTAAAAAATATAGTTTTGTATCAAATGGTGTACAGGATTTGTCTTTAGTTGAATGCTACATAGATGTCTTCAGAATGTACATAGGCAAGAACTGAAGCACTGATTGTTAACAACCAAAGAAAATTGTGAAAGCATACCAAAGATTCAAGCGCAAAAGCAAGAAACAAGAAGTTTGGGTGGGTTGTGCACATGTTGGTGTTTTAAGAGGTTAACGAGAGATGCTCCGTATACATGAATATCACACATAATTAATGTTTGTTCTTCATCTCCAACCATATACTACAACAGCAGCCTCAGTCGGAGGAAACACTTTTAATTAATTCATTTTTCTCATAAATGAAAGGAGTTCACACAATTCAGTTGCAAGTGTTACAACACAGGGCTTTAATATCCACTTTAGGAGCAAAAATCAGGCATAATATTGCAGATTGGCTTTTTTCTTGGCCTGCACTTCCAAAATTCCTTCCATGTAATCTTCATGGGTAAGCTCCGTTGCTCCATGCCGAAGGGCAATCATCCCCTAACCCAAGAAAGCAAGGGGGGGGGGAGAAAGCATTCAGCAAAAGTGCAATATAGCTAACTTAACAAACCACAACTCCAATGTTAGACACAGCCTCCGTAGTTTAGCAGTTAGGAAAAAACTGACTTCCAAAGGAAACTGGCTAAACCTACTTACCGCTTCCACGCACACAGCCTTGCACTGTGCACCATTGAAGTCATCTGTGCATCGCGCCAGCTCTTCATAATTCACATCAGGGCTGCACAGAAAGGAGTTCAATTTTTTTAAACAAAAAACTCCATGGGAAGGATGTAAAACTTCATGCTGAACATAATCCAAATGGTACAATCCATATAAACCATACCAATTTGCTCTATTTCATTCTGCATACTCTATTCTCATTTTCCTAGACACAGGGAAGGATAAGAAATTAAGACCTGACCTAACCATTGAAAATAATATTTAACTTCTGCTGTGGCACCTCGGGTTTCATTAGCTATAACTCACACAAACTACCTTCACAGTCATAAGGATTAGGAACTTGCTTTTCACAAAATAGCTAAGATTCTAAAATAGTGTAATGGTTTTTAGTTAATAGCATATTCTGGGCAACTACTTAATTATGGCATGCACTGAGTAAAAATGATTCCATAATTCAAAGTTCAGCCAACATCATTCAAATTACTTTCTCTTTCTGTTTAATACCTGACATTCATTTTGCGTGAATGGATCTGCATAATCCTGGCTCTGGCCTCTTCATTGGGCATTGGGAATTCAATCTTGCGGTCTAGCCGTCCTGAACGGAGTAAAGCAGGATCTAGGATATCAACACGGTTGGTTGCAGCAATCACCTGGATAAACGACATCACTTTGTAGTTGTGCAAACACAGATTCTATATCCCAAGATTATTAAATTACTGTAATAGGTTTGGGCAGTCCATAGCTTGCGTGTAGCCCCCAGGTCAGTTACTGATATGGTACAGGTTTTCACTTCAAAAAAGCCCCCTCTTTACCAAAAAAGGTCAATATTCTAGCCCTGTTCATTCTGCACTTCAGAGGCTAATAAAAATATTTTAAAAATAATGAATCAAAGCCATTAAAAAACTTGAGCTCTATCACCAGTCTGATTTCTAAAGCTTACTCTATATCTGCTTACAAATACTATTTCGCTACAGAACTGCTTCACATATTAACGAAGGGGCAAAAAGTTACCTTGACTTGTGTGTTGGGTTGAAACCCATCAAGCTGATTAAGCAATTCCAACATGGTCCTCTGTACTTCACGATCCCCAGCTTTTTCACTGTCAAATCTGATGGGAAAAGCAAACTTTTCTTTTTTAATTACCCATTTTCTGTAGGAATCTTCTTTCTACCTTTTGATGTGTGTGTGTGTGTATATGTGTGTGTGTACAGATTTAATTAAAACATTACTTTGATGAAATAATAATCAATGAAAAATCATTCTCCTATGGTCTCACTGCCCATATGCTTAGCATACCATGTTATTATGTAAATATTGTTTCTTCCTATACCAGCATTAATGGACCAACTGAGTCAGAGGATTTAATCTATTATGCTTTCCATGCTATGAGCTAGCTGAGGTCACAGAGTTTTGTCTTTTAGTTGCCATCCACTGGGCCAAATACAGTTAATTTTGCATAATGTTGCCAATACAGTGGTACCTCGAGATACGAATGCCTCTACTAACGAACTTTTCAGGTTACGACCAGCTCCAGCCGCAAAAATTTACCTCGATGTGCGAACTCCGCCTCGGGGTACGGTCATTTTTCGGCCTGACACGTGGTCCGCGGCCGTTTTCCCGCCCTGCCGCGCGGCGCCCGGCTATTTTCCTGCCCCGCGGCGCCCGGCTGTTTTCCCGCCCCACCGCGCGGCGCCCGGCTGTTTTCCCGCCCCGCCGCGCGGCGCCCGGCCATTTTCCCGCCCCTGACACGTGGTCCACGGACACCAGAACGGATTAACGGTAATTACATTGAAGCTTATGGGAAAATTTGCTTTGGGGTGCGACCAAATTCGGAGGGCGGAACGGATTAACCAGATTTACATTGAACCCTATGGGGAAATTTGCATTGGGTTACGACCAACTCGGGATACACCCAGAGTCACGGAACGGATTAAGTTCGTATCCCGAGGTACCACTGTATATCTTTAGAATTATGCTTGGCAACCATAAGAAAAAAAAAAGTTTTAAAAAAGTATTTATTTATTTATTCATCGTATTTATATAGCCGCCCATCTCACATAAAGTGACTCTTTATTGCCTTCTTCCACCTTAAAAGAGATGTTACAAGGAGCCATGTACTGTATCTAGATTTCAGTGTAGAGTCATTGCTGTAGAACAGAGGGCAAAATGCAATGACTCTTAATTGCTTGTCCCTTTCTGTATCTTGCTGTTCCACCCTAGAACATTAAAACATAACAAATTTGAAGAGAGCAGGAAAGACCAACAACCAATAAAATCAAATTTAAAAAGAGATACTACTAGCAGATAAAAGCAGCTTAAAACCCATGTGACAGATCCCTGCAGTGAAAAGCCAAGAAAAAAGAGCTAAAGAAACTTCTCAAGATAAAATTGATTTGGCCCTCTCTCATGTAGCCTTATCTCAGCCATTATCAGGACAAACAGAAAAAAATACATTAAGAAGCATGCAGAAAACTAAGCCTTTTCAAATATCTCGGAACCAGATATTAAGAATGTTCAAAAGTATCCATCAGCACTTCATTTTGTGCCTAGAAATGGGCTAGAAGCCAAAAGAGTCTTTATAAAGCAGCTACTATAAAATAGGAATCGCACACTCCCAGGGACAACCATCCACCAGAAACCTGGCTAACAATTCTGGACAAACTGAAATCTATAGAGCCTTACCAAAGTGTGTCCCACATGTATGACACTGCAGCTTTCTAGCCTATGAAGCATACAACTCCAAGGCTGGATCTGGCTTACCCAGGAGCAGATACACCTGGTGTTTAAGACAGAATTGTGCAAAAACACACCTCGCCTCAGCAACCACCTAAGCAAACCAGAAATAAGATGGGATCTAAGAGAACTTCCAAGCTATAAGCTTGATTATTAAGGAGGAAAAATATTCTTTGATTAGCTGTTTTCCTGAGCACCAGCATTCTTTGATTTAGACATGTCCGAATTATGCATTATAAGACTCATTTCTTTAAAAAATAAATTTGCATGGGTTTAGAGATATGTATCTACTGCTAATTTGCTATATCTATATACTACTAAAACTCTCATGTCTGTTTATAACCGTTAACTGGGCAAAATGGTGCGTTGTAGGCCAACAATTTTTGAACCAAGGTACCTCAAATGGGCTAACTTAATGCATCCAAAATCCAGGACCGCTGACTGCCGTGGGATTGAAATTTGGCAAATTTTATAAAACATTTTATGACATACAAATTATCATAAAACATTTTATGACATAATACAAAATGTCATAAAACATTTCCAGTGGTTAGCTCCTGACTGTACTATACAGTTCAATATGAATGACATGGGCTATTTTCAAGGCAGATACATCTCTGAATATCTCCCTGAATTTTTAAGAACTTTTCCAGTGAAGGCAGTGCATTAGAAGCTCTGCCATTGTTGAAGGCATTGAGGAATCTGGAAAGGAAGTATCTCTGAAACAATGACCCCACTGGTCACGGGTTGTCTAGTTATTTATTTACTAAATTTATATGGTGCCCATCTCCCCCAGAGGGTGACTCTGGGCAGCTTACAATTAAAATCCAAAACAATAAAAACAATAAAAATATACATATCCATATTAAAATAACTAATAACAATTCTGTATTAGTTATATACTAATAATGAACTCATTGTCCGTGCGTGACTCCAAAATGATGGAACTTGCACAAGAGAATATACTAGCAGGCTAGCAGAAACCCTAAGGATTGCAGAAGAAGAATATGAATTGAAGGGAAAGAAGCTAAGTGAGAAAGAATTCCAAAAGCATCCCAAGGAGGTTTGAACATGTTCAAAGCCACAGAACACTGACTGATTAAAAATGAAGATGGCAGTAATGGAATGGACTGTCTCTTAATGGATCATAACACGTGGCTATTCAATAGGCGCACTCCACACTGCAGGACTTTACTGCAAACCTCACATTGCATTTCCTAAACAAAGAACCTCCCAGTTATTACCCAGTCCTACTATTGTAGCACCCAGCAAATAGCACACATAATCCTCTAAAAATTGTTCCTTACCACATGCTAGTTCTAGGTTAGACCAAAAAATATGTACAATATATATTCTTGAAGAGTTGGGGTCATACTAATTAAGAACCAATCTCCAAAGGAACACCATTGCCATACTTGGAATAAGAATGCTGACTTTAACTCAGAACTTGTAGACTGAGAATCCAGCTCTTACCTCTTTGTGCCAATGGCATCAAGTTCATCAATAAAGATGATAGAAGGTGCTTTCTCCTTGGCCAACGCAAAGGCATCTCGGACCAACTTCGCTCCATCACCAATAAACATCTGCACCAATTGTGGACCAGCTAGCTTCAAGAAAGTAGCCTAAAAAACAGGCAAGAGAAAAGAAATGTGCATACTCTGTATGCTGTGCCATAGTGTAGTACTCCAGTCAACCACAGAAGTGGTATTAAAGATAGTATTTTGCAATCTAGAATGACAGAATGTAGGAGCAATTTAGTTCAGCACCATGTTCAATGTGGGAATCATTAAATCACAGGTGGCCATGAAAACTTAAGGCAAGAAGGGAGTCTACCACTGTTCTAAGCAAATCTTTCCATTGCTTAATATATTTAACTATAAAGAAATTCCTCTTAATATTCTCAGGTTGGTTCTTGTCTTGCTCTCAATTCAAACAGGCCATTTCTTTTGGCACATGCCTTTTGTTGACTGCTAACACATTTCTCCTTACTCTTCTCTTCTGCAAGTAATCATGCCCAGTTCCTTTAATCACTTCTCATGGAGCTTGGTTTCTAGGCTCCTTACTATCTTGGTATCTCTCCTCTAAACCCACTTCAGCTTCTCCATATCCGTTTTAAAGTGTTGGAGACCAAAGTCCAAGAGAAGCCTAACCAGTGCAGAAAATAAATTTTCACAGACCACAACAGAGCTATTAGAAATCTATCAAAGAAACAGAATTGTGTAAATATTAAATTAAAAATTAGGGAATGGGCTCCTTGTCAGTATAATCTCTTTCATAAGAAAAGGTCGAGGCATTGCCTAAATTCTGAGAAGCCATCAACAAGTACATCAGTCTTACCTTTGTCTGTGCAGCACATGCTCTGGCCAAGAGAGTCTTTCCTGTTCCTGGAGGTCCATACATGAGCACCCCTTTAGGAGGTTGGATACCCAGGTTTTCAAATTTCTCTTTATGATTCATTGGCAGAACAATAGCTTCTACCAGCTGTAAACACAAAAAGAGGTAAATGAAACCATCTACTTAACTGCTGAATCCTCACTGGCTCAATAATCTTGAATCCAGGACAGGTTAACATTTATAAAAGCACCTAAAATGTTTTCAATGCTGTGTACACATTAAGCCAAAGAAATGGAATTAGTAACATCTCATTACCTCTTGGATTTGTTTATCTAGCCCTCCAATATCACTGTACTGTTCTGTAGGTCTCTCATCCACTTCCATGGCTTTCACCCTGGAGTCATATTCTGTAGGCAAGGTTTCCAGAATCAGGTAGGAGTCTTTGTTCACTCCCTGCAAAAAGAAATCCACAAAATGGCTCTTTTTAATTCTACCTCTCCCCCATTTTTCTCAAACCCAACTCATGCAGTTATTGGAGGGTGGAGGAGAGAAATCTTCCTCTACTATTATTATAAATGAAATGGATTCACTGCATAGTAACATGAAAAAGCAGAGGAGGAAAAAAAAAAGAGGACAGAATACATTATTCTCAGTAGCTTAGGATAAATTAAATTTGCCCTTAAAGCTATTATTTCAGAAAATTAAATGTGATGAGCACTGCTGTATCAATTTAATTTATTCTATTAAAATGAGAAAGAAGAGGTAAGCTTTTTGTTATTTTAAGGCACTAAACAGCTCTGAGATGGAGAAAAGCAATAGTGGTAGATGGTGACAATGCAGAATAGTAATTTAAACTACAGCAGAAATTAAATATGTCAAGATTCAGATTTAGAGAAAATAAGTTATAGATCATTCAAACAATATTAGGCTCTTCTTCTGTTAAAGAACCATAAGCATTTGTAATCTGAATTCATTTATCTGCCACAGTCAAAACTACTGATCAGCATAAAATGCTTCCCAACCACATTGCAAGAGAGGTCTACTAAGGACTAAATAAATACTGCATAGTCGTAAGGATTAACTGTAATAACAACCAAATTTACAAATATTGTAGAAGTCATGGGAAAGTTGGGATTATCTATGGAGTTGCTTTGTTTTTCTAAAAAAACAAACAAAATATGTTTGGTTATTCATTCTTACATAGCATAGTAACTACTCACCACTAGATCTCCAGGCTTTAGCTTTTCAGCATCAACTAACCCAATCACCGGCAGAAAGTAAGTCTGTTGAATAAAAGGCAACAAAAATGTTCTCAGCTTGACCTAAACTTTATCAGAATTGTTCACATACCTCATATTGTGAACTATCAGTGATTTTTACTTTAGATGTAGAATGTCCCAGGTTCAAATTGCAGATACTTGTTAAGAACAAAACAGCTTATCTTAATTACAGTATTTATTTCAACTTGCATACTGTGCCTTTTTATGCAAAGAGGCACACAAGGATTAAAATATATTCTACATCTAACATACAATCTTAAAACCATGACAGAAACCAAAGCAGAAGAACATTTCAGTTTAAACCCTCAATCAGAAAAATGCCTGAATTCACACATTTTAAACACATCCTTGAGTGGGAACATGAAAAAGGTAGGCTCTTAGCAGGCTGCACCATGATCCTGACCAGCCTTCTCCAAGCTGGACATCCTTTAGAACAACTTCAGAATTCCCAAGCATGGCCATTATTGAGAAATCTAGAAGCTGAAGAGGAGGACGCGGTGGCGCAGCAGCTTAATGACGCTGAAAGTTGCCGGCCAGAAATGGTCGACGCTTCAGCGGTTCGAGTCCAGCCTTCGCGTTAGCAGGGTGAGCTCCTGTTTCCTCCCCAGTTCCTGTAACCCAACAGTTCGAAAACTCACGTGAGTACTCTCACTCCGATGGGAGGAAATAAATGGGTACTCTCACTCCGGTGGGAGGAAAAATGCTGGTGTGGCGCCTTGCAAAAAAGGAGTCGGGAGCAGTTGCCGGTAAGCGTGAAAAAAACTGTGCGCGCCCGAAAAGGGTGCGAAGCAACGGAAACCCTGCCTCCTGCGCTCGCCAGCTGGGCTCTGCCCTAGGAAGGAGGCTCTGGCAAACCACTTCTGAAACAATTGCCTTGAAAACTGCAAGGACTCGTCCAAGCAGTCACTGCAGAGTCGGTAATGACTGAGCGCAGATTAAAAAAAAAAAAAAAAAGAAGCTGAAGTCTGCATTTCTGGAGGCATCCAGTTGAAAAAATGAATTTTGATTTTGATGGACCATACAGGTTCATCACTTAACCATTTTTCCCATGTTCAAGAAGTTATATTCAATACTAGGCATCTTTGGTGAGAAGGATGTCAAACAGCACACATTGTTGAAAGCCACTGCCAAGTGGAATAGTCAATACTGAGCTGAATCTTACTCAGTATAAGGCAACTTCATACATTTATATAATTAAAAGCACTTTGTTATCATGCTGCTTTCACCTGTCGAGTAGAGGTTTTGATGACAGCGCACTTGCCCTTTCTTTGTGAATCAAGGTCAATATTTGCTCCATCTTCTTCCTGGTCATTGGGATCAACATCCAGCAGCTAAAGATGCAAATAGATCATCAGTCACACAGCTGTATTGGTCAAGTATATAATGCGATCACAACATGTATTCCTATCTTATAGTTATATACAGCAGTAAAATATGGCACTGGGTATTAGTCAGTGCTAATGCAAGAGTCCTTCTGCAAGGCCTTCAGAATGTTACAGACCCACCACTCAAAAAGTGACAGCTATCTTTTGCTGAGGGAAGCAGGCACCTCACAGTAATAAGTGGATAAATAAACTATAAATAAGTAATAAAATAATCTAGTTATCATTACATATTCTAGCTGGTGTGATCAGGCACTAGATTGCTTATCTTAGCCTAAGAAGCACATTATAGTAGTAATCCTGTTTCCTCCTCAAAGGGGAACACTTACAGAATCAACTTCACCTATATCAGCCTACCTGTACTATAAAATATGCAATGGAAACTTTTGCCTATCTCTGAAAACAGCCATGTTAGCAAGATAGAAGGAAATTAATTTGACTCATGTATCTGCAACTTATTATCAATTGTCATCCCATGAAACACCTCAAGAATCATCTCTCCCAACTTTTTCTTCTTCCTTTTTTAAAAACAGGATTCCTGATTATTTGATTGTAATCACTGTTTTGCGTGGACTATTCCTTATATTGTCATCCTAATTTTAATAATCCTGATGTTTATCACTATACTGTATTTACCATATGACCTGCTTGAAGAATATTTTATCCTAAAAAAGAATGCCTAAAAATATTTGAAACAAATAAGGATGACCAAGGAATAATCACAAATCATTTAGCTATTAATACTACCCCACTGAATCAAAGAGTTCTCAGAATAATTGATAATACAGTAATAACAAATTAGGAACAATTTAAAAACAGAAAAATACCTATGCATACTGCTGTTTTTGCCAAAAAAAAGTGGATTTATCTGTGCACTTGCCTTTCCCTCTATCACAGGGAAACATAAACAGCACAGATTTATTCATGTCTACTCTGAAATAAGGCTCGTTATATCCTTTCACAAGTGTGTTTTGGATTGCAGCTGAGAAATCATATCAAGAAAGAATATCAAGTCAGATTATTAAAAAGTGACCTCTTCTTTTAACTGGACCAAGTTATAATAAACTCGTCTTTGCCTACCCCATTTCCTATTCTTTTCTGGAGGGAATCCACTCACACAAACATTATAAATACTCATAGATATTATAGGCTATATATTTTACTATAAGAAACATACCTCTATGACATTGGACACAAGATATGGCAGAGTTTTATTCACTTTGATCTTTTCGCTGTTTTCTTTGATCTTGTCTTTCATTGCTTGTAGCTCATGAGTTACTCTCAGTACTTCACTCTTCATGATCTGAAAACCCAGAGCAATTATTTTTAAAAAATAGTCATTAGATTTACTTCCTGCAAATCTGGAAGAAGAGGCGTTGAAAATGGGGAAAAAGCTAGGAACTAAATGAACCGAAGAGAAAAGGAAACAGCAAAATTACTTAGTCTTAACAGAGGTAATCAGTTTTATAGAATACGCTTTCACAGGAAAAAATGAATCAACAATTATCTTAAGCATGTGGCGTAGCAAGCCCCTGTGAAAACTGCATGAGGAGCAGTATATGCCTATCATGCATTCATGTGATAATAAGGGAAATACAAAATAAAGGCCATTTTATTTCATACCCACAACACAAGTACAATGTTGTCTAAAGACAGGAGACACAGCTTGTGGGGACACACCAGAACAGGTCAATTTTCCATGAGCCAAATTAAGCTTTGTACCTGTTTGCTCAGTGAACAAATATAGAATTGGGTTGCAGGGCTGACTTTTAAACAGTAGATCACAGACTACACCAGAAAGGTGTAACTCATAATCCAGGCCTGCACAACATGTGGCCCACCAAACTGTCTTGTGAGGCCCGGCAGCACTTTTAAAAAAGTAATAAATCTGGTGCTGCCCTGAGAAATGTGCTGCTGAGTGCCTCCAAGCCTCACTGCCACCACCAGCTCTAGCACTCTGCCATTTCGCCAAACAGCTGACTGGCACACCAGGCATTCCTTTGCTATCAACAATTATTTTTCATTTATCAATGTGGCCCTTTCTCCTCTACAAGTTTTATAGGCCTGACATAATCCTAACACAGTTTTCCAGATCAAGAACTAGCACCAAGATTATAGAACATCTTTCCCACAGGAGCCCAGGTAAGTTGCCATAGAGCAGTACTGTATTTCTCAACCTTGGCAACGTAAGATGTGTGGACTTCAACTCCCAGAATTCCCCAGCCAGCATGCTGTCTGGGGAATTCTGGGAGTTGAGGTCCACACATCTTAAAGTTGCCAAGATTGAGAAACACTGCTCTATAGATTCAAGGGGGCCATTCAGCCTGTTTTTAAAACATTTGCTTTCCACCGCCAGCATTCTCTCTACAAAGGCAGGACAAAAGAAAGGCATGCTAAGTGTAGCCTTGCGGTGGGACAAAACTGAAACGCCCCCGAATCGCAAAGGCACCATACGATTTATAGACACCCTGGCAAGAAAGGAAACGTTAAGCCCAGGCCCCTAAGGGCGGGAACCTCAGCTAACCCTACCTTGATCTCACTATCCAGCAGGCGGGTACGCTGGACAATCTCTTCCGTGGACATCTTCAACACCTCCTCTCCGATGCCATCCTAGAGAGAAATACCCAGTCATGGCAAAAGGCAACACGGAGGCTCTGCCGACCGCGGCCCTCCCCAGCCAGGGCACTTCCTTAGGGAACTTCCGCAAGCCCCGGCCACACGGCTGATACTGCTACTGCTACTGCTACTACCGCCCACCGGTCCCTCATTCTCGGCACGAATACCGTCCCTGGCTTTACTTACCTCCGCCTCATCCCAGACTGACGCCATTTTTCCTCAAGAGAACACCTGACCTTTGCGTTCCAGGCAGCCGATTTCACACGCCGGACAAAAACCGCGTCAACGCCGCTCTTCTCTGCCGTGAAAACCAAACCTTTTCTGTGAGGCCCGTGACCACGTTGGCCCTCGCCGCCCTTTTCCTTAGTTAATTAGCTTGACCTAACTGTCGAATCTGCCAAGATAGGGAGGTTTTCCTGATCACGTGACCATGGCCAAATTTGCTGAGTGATGGCATTTTTCTCGGTTCCGCGGCGGTCATTCCGCCGCCATCTTAGTCAGGGGCAAGGGCGGAAGCTCGACTTGAGTCAGTAGAGATAAAAATACTGCAGAGTCACACATACCGATTTTCGTGGTGCACGGGAGAAAACAACATGCCCTAAGATCCATGTGAGCGGACCACGGGCATGACGATGCGCCTCCAGTGCGTTCTGCACTTTGAACCATTGTTCTCAATTTTTCAATTCCTTTTCCTTCCACAACCAAGTGAACGTTCATGAAATATATTTCTTTACGAAAAGAATTGGGAGGCTGTTGGCCAATTCATACGGTATTGGAAAAGGAACTCTACGGTTAATGTCTGTACTTCAGTGTACGCTTTCAGAGCACTCAGACCGCTTTTTCAAACTTGGCGACTTTGAGATGCGCGGACTTCAGCTTCCAGATTTCTCCAGCCAATAAATTCACACTTCTTATAATTGCCAAGTTTGAAAAACACTGATTTAGACTAAGAATACCCTCAGTTTAATTTGGCGTCCCTATAGTTGCTTGTGTTTTATTAAATGACCGGACAGATACCTGTTGCAACATAAATCAGTATCTGTTTATGGCACCTTCAAAGCCAAGAAATGTTTTGAGATATCAACTTTGCTGATTGGAGACATGTAGTTCTCTCTCTCTCTCTCACACACACACACAAAACATGGGCCAGCTGGAAGCGCTCCTTTTTCTGCCTCCTTGTCTTGCGATAGCAGCTTGGCAGTTCCTGTTACCACCATTTATCTCCAGGGAGCCTCTCCTCCCCTAATTCTAGAGCAGTGTTTCTCAACCTTGGCAACTTGAAGATGTGTGGACTTCAGCTCCCAGAATTCCCCAGCCAGCCATGCTGGCTGGGGAATTCTGGGAACTGAAGTCCACACATCTTCAAGCTGCCAAGGTTGAGAAACACTGTTCTAGAGGAAGGGAAGGATGAGGCCCTTATCACCTGCAATGCCGAACTGGCAACGAAAGGGTAAAAATGAAATGACTTCTCTAGTAGAATCTCTTGGCTTTAAATTTATGGTTTCAGCCATTCTCCCCTTTTGTGAGTTAGAGCAATGTTACCAGAGATAAAATAAAAAAAGTTTTTTTAAAAAAGTAAACTGTATAAATATTTTTAACGTTAAAATGCAAAGCTTTTGATACTGGAGGAGGTAAATGCAACTTAGTTTTTAAAAAAATCCACTAAAAATCTAATGCTCCAAGTAGAGCACAAGGTGGCGCTCATCTTTTGTAGGCAGGATTTCTCCATCCTAAGTATTATAGTTATTATAAGATGTTAAAGAGGAGAATACAAAAACATGCCTAATGTACAATTCCAGGCTCTCATAAAACACACTTGTACGGAGATACAAAAAATATTAGACAGATGCAGCAAAAGAAATAGAAGTTAAAACAGCTTCTGTGGGGTGATTTCAACTATTTATCAGAGCTTTGGGAGAGATATTTGACACTTCTTTTCCCAGCTCAGACACAACAGCTTGCTCTGTTCTGTTCCCCGAGAGTTTTGCCTTCAGTTTTAAAAGAACAAAGTACTTTCTCTACAAAAGAGAGAGGCTGGAGGGTCTCCTGAGTTAAAGCTCATGGTTGAGAGGTGTGTATTCAGACTCAGATGCTGTTTGGCATTTAGAAGCACAGGGAGGCTACGATTTTGCAGGTTATTCACAGCACAGGCACTGCAAGTCCTGCTCAGGCTATCACCCACTGTAAATGGACCATGACATCCTGTTATGGTACCCACGCCCATCTGCGTCATGGGACCCGTAACAGCGAATTCTACAGAAGTTTGTTTAAAATCACAATCTCCTCTGCCAATGTTTTCTGTGAGCAATGTCATATGCGCTACTAATAATTTTCTGTGACTCGGTATTGGGGGTAATGAATGGTAAAATTAAGCACGCATTGGAGAGATTACCAATTACATGAAGAATCTGGTTGCAGTTAACTCCAACTAAAGGTGATGCAACTAATTACTGAATCTAAAGAGATAATTACTCTGTCACGTGGGTATATCACACATTGGATGACTTTGTTTATGCAAAATATGAAACAAGAACCAATCTTTGCTCACTTGGATTCCCTTTTTATATTGGTAGGATCAACATGAAGCTGATAGCATTTAGTGGCAAAGCCATGCAAAAATCTGGAACATTCAGATAAGAGGGGTAAATATGTTTTCACAGAACTGTAGCAAGAAAGCTTGTATTTTTAGTAGTCTTGGGAGTTGTAGCCCCAGTAAATCTGGAGAACATTAGATTGGTATCTGTATTTTCTACGGAGTACTTTTCAGCTGTTTAATTAGGTGAGAAACTGATCACAAAATCTGATAGTTTTATCTTAAAACTGCTTACAGGATTGGAGACAGTTTGTTAGGTAAAGAAGTATGTTAATTTCCTTATTAGGTACATAACACAAAATCAATGCATTTCTTATTAGGGACTATATTAACATTAAAGAATGAATAGTTAATGTAAATCACCTGCTTTTCTGCTGTACTGCATCAGTAGTAATAAAAAAAATGGTTAGATCCAATGAACAAAATGGTTGCCTACACATGTAACCAGAAAATACACTAGAACATTTATGCAAGTTAGTAGGTTCTCTGTATCATGATAGGGGAGACTTACTAAGGGTGTTTCAGGTTCAGGGATGGTACAAACCTAGGCAAAACAAAGATGGTGGCTCATTAGGGAGAAAACAAAGCTTTCTATGGGTGGGGGCTGAATTCTGATTTCTCCCTTTCCCAATAACAGTGATTGTATACTCTTAGACATCAAGAATCAGAAGTAGAAAAGTGAGTTTATCTGTTGGTGACAGTTTGTGAACCTGGTGGATTTATAAATGTTCACAGATCTTCATCCACAACTCAATCACAGTAGGGATGGATTTCCAACAAACGGACAAGATTCTGCCAAGTAAAACTTTGAACTTTTACTATACCTTTTCAGCTATACTTTAATCATTACTTTTATCTCACTCCATGGCTCTTATTTTTTCTGTTATCTTTCATACATTTGTTCTTTATACTATAAAATATGATTTCGTATTTTTTATTTCTATACTTTGTTTCTCTGCTATAGTCTTATTACTATTTTAATTTCCCTGCAGTGATACCATAGCTTAATTTATCAGACCTAGTTTACTTTTACCTACTTTGATTCAAGCTAATCTATGGTCTATTAACTCTTTTCTTTATTCTCTTAGATTTGTAATCCTCTCTACGAGGTAATTCTTAATTTTCTATTTTATCTTCTATTTATATTCTTGACCTGTATATCCCAGTTGGTTCAATTCATTTCTGCTTTTATTTCATACATATTTTATTTCAAATATTCTTATTTCCCTTACAATGGCATTCTACCCCGTTCCTTCTCTTGAGCCCCCACTGATGTCTTCTTCCCATGCTGCTTCTTCCAACACCTGGCCTCTTGAATTCTGCTTGCATCCCTCCAGCACCTAGTTCTCTGACCTATTCTGGCTCGCTAGCATTTCGTGGCTTCTAAGCCTGCCTTTGTCTTGATGATGCCCTGGATACCCAATCATCCATCCTTGGCCCTTCTCTGCCAGTGCTTTTGGGCTGTCTCCAAATGGCCAGCACTCCTGGGATCTCCATGATGGCTTGGTTGGCATCCTTCTAGGCATTCCACAGCCAAAATTCTTCACTAGAGGCTCTGCCCCTCTTCACTACCAAATTGTTATGTTGTTGAATCCGCCACCCTGGACCTCACCACTCCTTCACAGGCTCTTGCCCCCAGTCTTATGTACTTCTTCCTCTTTCTTCCTACTTCAGACTTTCCATTGTCTTCTCCAATGCAGCAGCCGAACATTTCTCCTCCCACTTACATCCAGAGAGGTCCCTTGAAAGTAGTTACACCCTTTTTAAAGGAATTGACTGCTCTGTACTGCCACCCATGCATCTCTCTGGTTTCAGCTGGACTCTTTTGAAAGGGCTGGCTTCCTGAATGAAATATGGACATGAGAAAGAATGGTGTGGGTATTTCTACTACTGTGGCTGTTCTCTCAAAACTTCTTATTGACATAACACATACAAATAGAAAACACACTAGAACGGCTGTATGAGTTACTAGGGAATCTGTATCATTCCAGGTAAATCTTAGTTATCAGACAAATCTCCTTACGTGTGCCCAAGTCTAATTGTTTACTAGTCTTTCATTGCAATTATGATAGAAAAAAAGATAATTCATTTGTTTTCCTGGTACAGTGCAATCCCAAGCATAGTTATTCAGAAGTAAGTTCCACTTAGGACTTAGAGAAATATTTACTTTGGACAGCATTATAAGCAAAGATAAGACTTTAGCTTTGCTCATTGGGTAGAGAACGTTTTCAAGCTCTCACCTTTGTTCCCTTATGTAACATCATAATTGGTTAGTCCTTGGAGTTTAAAATGTGCTTTCAGTCAAATATTTTTCAGTGATTTTTCTGTATAGCTGTACAAAGGAACAATACAGAGTTTGCCATATTATATAGAAACAAGAATGTTTTTCATCTTTCTTTCCACCCACCCACCGGTCTGAGTTATTATGAAAACTAAAATAAGCTGAATTGAGCTAGACCAGTGAGATGGCAACAAAAATCAGGATTGTTACAAAGAGCCTTATCTTTAATGTCTGCAGACTACTCATATAAGACTAAGAAACAAACTGTGATATATCCCCCACAACCAACATTTAGAATTTCTTATAATGTTCTTCCCACTCTCCTAAAATAGCTTCTCCACAGAATGTTATGATACTGTATTTTTGATCAGGGTGACAGTTACCAATAATATATTACTTAGTCACTATGAATCTTTTTTTTTTCTTTTTGCAATTTTAAAAAGATAAAGGGAAACATTGACTTACAGGCTATGACTTTATTTATTCCAGTATAAACAGTTTATAGAAAGTATAAATATATTGCTGACAATTCCATGACTGGACCGATCACTGCCTATATAACATTACAAGACAATGGCAAAAGAATACAATGCAAGAAACATTCTCTGGGACTGTATAAAGCATTTTTTCCCCAGTCCCACGCAGAAATTGAGTGCTCTGTGAGACCATAAGCCAACCAAATATATCAGACGTTTTCAGAAGAACCCCAAGGATACATCTGTACACTGAAAAGAGAGACATACAGACAGAGGCACATTGCTGAGAGGCAGGTGGGACATCACAGTCTCTTGAATCTGACATATTAGCTTCCCCAATCTGGCTCCTTCTGGACAATTTGGACTCCCAGAATTCCCATGTTACCTGGAAATTCTGGAACTTATTTGGAGAGCATCATGTTGGGAAATGTTCTTTGCAAATGGAAAGACATATTATGAATGGCTTAGTAGCTGTTTTAATAAACAGCTGTTAGGTACCAATATAAATTATGAAGGATATCAATCAGAAGGTTAAGTTGAAGTAACTTCAAGCAATGTCTGGAAAAGGGTAGCTGTCACCATGCCTACAAGAAAGCAGTGCTGTGCCGGTCCAAGAAACAGCATTATGTTGGCAGGATCATTTTGTTTCCCATGAGGAATGAATAAAAAGAAGAAATGGGGTGTGAGTGTCAGAGCTGGCCCTGAAGGAAGCTATCAAAAGAAGCAGGAAATAAAAATTAAAATAGAATTGAGATTGTGGAAGACCAAGCTAACAAGTCGTTGGAAGGAACAAAGTTGGCTTATTGTAGTAACTGGCTTTGAAAAAGAAGATGATAGAGAACTCCTGGAAGATGTTCACAACTCAGATGTGTGAAATGTCATGACAAGATTTAGGTACACATTTTCCATCAATTCTGCAGGAGATCTTATGTCTACATGATGGATTTCATCTCCATATTATGTAACAGAACTGCTCCAGGGGTCAGCCTTTTCACGCCTACCGGATGAATTTCCTTAAGTCACCAATTCATCAGCAGATCACACAAACCCTGGTTTAACTGATGAGCGGCGGCAGTTGGGGCAACCTCGTGTTCCGTTAGTCTGCAGGCACCTGCAGTGGAAAAGAAGTAGGGGATATCTTAGGAAGGAGTCTGAGTAATGCTCAGAGTTATATTGCAAATCCTGATGGAGGAAGTTGTAACTTTTTCTGCTGTGATCTCCTGCATTGTTCATGGAAGTGAGTGTTTTAAATAAGCGCTCATAATATATTCCTTAACATTAATATTTTAAGGGTAGCTTGCCTTTCTGTTCCTAAAAAGAAATACAGCATAGAAAAGTATAATTAAAACACATGATTAAAATAAACATGAAGTGATAACTGAAAGTTATAATTTAATTGGAATTCACTAGCTTGAAATTATTTGAAGAATAAACCCCTTCATTGATAACTATTTCATTTTTACAATTGTCTGATTACTTCAAGAAGGGAACCAATAATATGAACATCATTTTAACTGCTGCTTTTTTGTGCTTTAAGGATAATATATAAATATTGCTGTGACAATTGGTCTCTTAAAGATTTTTAAGTACTTACATTTTAAAAAATTAATAGTTATATGAGCAACAAGGAACTTTCCCTTCCTCTCTTCCTCAATCCACTAAACGATGTATTCCCAAACTACTTGGGGGTAACCCAGTTCTCTAGTACAAATCTAGGCATGTTTGCTCAGCAATATGTCCTGTTGAAATGCAGAATAAAATTTGATGAATTTTAGTGTCTTTGATTGCAGTAGGACTAGAATGATAAATAATTTGTTCTAATTTCAAAGAGACCTAGTAACAAAGCAATCTGGATCCAATGCATTTTCTTCTTGCATTGAATTTCCTCACCACATAAAAATTAGCAGATTAACCCGAGAGCTGTATACCAGCTAAACTAGGATGGGAACGTAATATGGCCTGAAGGAGCTCAATTGCATTCCAAGACATCTGAATGAGTGGGTCTTAAGGGAGAACAGCCTCCTCCCTTTTCTCAAAGCCCCCATTCCTGATTAATGTATTATTTATTATTATTTAATTTTATTTTACAATATTTGTACACCATCCATTTTGTGAGATTCTAGGCAGCTCACAATAGTAAGCCTGATCAAAAATCCCTCTTCAGGGCAGCCATTTTTCTCTGGAGAGAGAGAAAGAGAAAAAGAAAAAGAACCACTACTTTTTTTCTTGTACTTGTAAGGGTTTCCTCAGAGCCCGGGAAAAAGGGTGGCAGTTTGCAAAATATTACAAGCACAAAACATCTGCACATTTTTTCTGTAGCTAGTGTTGAAATATGGCATTGGTGACCTGTTCGGTAGTCAGTGATGTTCCCAGTGGTTTGGTTACCATGGTCCAGGTCAGTAACGTGAAATTAACCTCTATCCCTAAGGGGAGTAGATATGTTGCCAAAATTAATGTCAGACTCTCTGCAGCCATTTACAACCAAAATCAAGATTCTCGTAGTATCTTTTTAAACTAGATTTATTGAAGAAACTGGTTTAGGTGACAGAAAACCTGGTAGATGGATACATTAGTACCCAATTTATCTCTAAGTTCCTTAGGGTGATGTCTTGATCCTCCTGCTGACCACCTGTTAATGTATGGTAAGGTGGCTACCCATTTTCCTGAGAATTAAAATATTGATACAGTACTGATAGGCAAAGAGTGGTTGTTCATAACTTTCTCTTCATATAGGGCAGGGCCTCTGTGGGGCCACATACGACAATGGGCTGAAGATTCCCTATTTCTGAACTAGATCTTCTCAATGGAATTAATCTTCACTCATTTTTCTCAACAGGCAATGATTAACATGTTAAGCAATGAACATTCTTCATAGAGCATTTTGCCACAAATCTGACCTTCATTTTAAAGGCAGTAGTTACTTGTTTCATTTTACTGTTTTCCAGAACTGTTGCAGACCATGTTTTCTTTACAGAAGAAGGCTGAGCAACTTTGCAACAATATGTTTATTGCAAAATATATGTTTTATAAATGCTTATTCACTATTTGTCATGGCCAAATCAACATGTTCACAGAAGTATTTTTGTTTCTGAATATTTGCAGTGCTATTTAGTACACTCTAAAGTTAGCCTCACTGTCACACACTGGTTGGCAAAAGCACTAATCCATGAGTTCATTTGCTATTTTCCTTGCAATGTAGGCCTTGACAGCTCTTTGTTTACAAAAGGCTGTCCAAGCTATTCCTTTACTCAGATGGAGTGTTGCAATTGAAAAGAAAAGCAGGATAAATAAATCAACATTTTTCTAGTTCTCCTGCGTAATTATAAACATGGTGCTTCTTCATTTATCTGATCTGCCAACATGCCTCATCCCCATCACTTCTCATAATGTAGCAGAGTTAAATCTCAACAGATTATTTCTCACTGTTAATTTTAGGCATTTTGTTTGAAGCAATTATTTCAATCCAAACAGAGGTTGATGTGGAATCTATTTACATTCTGCTTTTATGATTCTATATATTTATTTCAGTTGATAGGTAACACAGGTTATCAGTTCCTAATAATAATATTTATTATGCACAGTACAAATTAAAACCATTAAAGATTAACAACTAAAACACATCCACCATACATAGTTCAAACAATACCATGCAATAAGGCTAAGTATGTATACACCTATAATTAAATTAAAACAAGTATTAACCTACAGTAGGAACTGCTAAAACTAAGGAGATAGGGTAGGATAACCAGGCTCTACACTAACTCACAATTCAAATAAAAAAGGGTTTTATTTAAAAGCCATCAAATTTTCACAAAGGGGAGCTGATCTGAGAGTTTGCAAGGCTAGGCCCCTGAAAATTGGAACCTGGAGACCACAACTCTGGAGGGAGGCCTTGTTCAGAGAATCACATGGAGCAAGCAGGAATGTTGGGAGAAATAAGGAGAGACTGATACTGGCAGGCTTGTCACCCAAGAACTCTAAACACAAAGACCAGTAGTTAAACTGGGCTCTGGCTTGAATGGGGAGCCAACAAAGAGCCCTGAGCATTAATGAGACATGGGAATAGTCTGGAAGGACCAGAACAACCTGAATGGCACTGTTCCGGACTAAGATGAAGGGACAGAAAGAGGACATGGGGATATCTACCATGTGATTATAATTGCAATGTAGGTGTGAAGCTAGCAAAGCATGTACCACTAAAGCTGCAGTTGCCGCCCTCCCCCCCGCCCCAGTCCTACAAACAGTAATCGGATGAGAATTAGGAACCCACTCTGTAAATTCAGTTAAAAGGCACAAAGTCAGCTCATCATCAGTCAAGACCTTCCCTTACTCTACTAGCATGTGCTGTAATACGCTCTAGGTGCTGCTATGTAATAAACTTCAATATTCTTCTTTGTCTGCCTAATCACCAGTTTCATTAATATAACTTTAAAATAACTTTTTTCTATCAATTTATATACTCATTAATAACATGGGATTGAATTACAAACAGTCTGAAAACTCTTATTTCTATCCAACTTAATTGCTCTTTCCACTGGGATTTTAAAATCTGTTTCTTAATAAAAACCTAGCTCTGACTGACTTGTTACATCGTGGTTTTCTGGATGCTTCCAGGCAAGACATTGATCCAGTTCTCCTGCTTTGTTCATGAGGGTATGGGGTGGGGATGGGCAAGTGAAATATTTGTGTCCAGTTTGTGGCACTTCTATATTTTGCCTTGTTTGCAACATGTGTGCAGCAAGTTGAATAGCAAAAGTGGGCAGCAGGCTGGCTTCATTTTCTACAAAGAGGGTGTGCCAGTGAAAATGAGAATGTGTGTTTTGGTTGCAAGGAGGAATGGGGCTACTCTATCAGTTGAGTGCATGCACAGGAAGGGTATTGTAATAACAACAATACTACATTTAGATCCTGTCTTAGAAAATTCAAGGCAGGGTACATGGCAAATCTCCCCTTATTTTATCCTAACAACAGCCCTACATGGTAGGTTATGCTAAGGAAGGGAACTGGCCCAAAGGCATCCAATTAGCTCCACAGTTAATGGACCTCAGTCCATGTCTCCCTGATTCCAGTTTGATGCCTTAACTACCGTTCTATACTGGCTCTTTTATACAGAAAAGTGGTCAAATTACCTTTCAGCCCAATTCAGTTGTTATGTCCATGGATTCTACACCCAGAAGAGGAAATGTTTAGGGCTATTTATTACATGCAGCTGATAATATTTTGGAAAACCTGCACATTCTGGGTGTTCAAGTGATGCAGGAAACAAAAATGCCAGTGCTTGGCGAATACTTCAGCATAGTATGTAGTATCTAGTATACGCACATGTGACATATACATGTTGTGTGCATGTTATAGTATTAAGAGTTGATTTTCATTTGAATGTTACTTCAGGTGCATGTTTTAAATGGAAACCCACATTTGTTAACATCCCTGAGATTCTAATACTGTCTACAGTAATTTGTTTTTTTTTAGCTCTCAGCTTTCTAATGCAAAATGACTGAGAGAATGAGAAAGCACCAGAGAAAAAGGGAAGAATTGCAACACATATTCGATCACATTGCGTAGCACAGGATTGGACAGCTTGTGACATCTAGTTAAATGCAGCTTCTGACCACGTGTTACATTTTGCTGCATGCTTAATATATACCTGATTTTTCTACTCTTGGATAGGCAGTATAAACAGGGCCATTGGCAAGTTGTTAACCACAGCTGATACTCTGTTTGGCTCGATGGGTTGTGAGTTTTGTGAGTCTGACTCTCAAGCATGTTCCCCAGATTCAGAATGATGTAAGTATCCAATAAAACTAACTTCTAAGTATATTATGCCTGAATCAGAACTCATTAAAATTGGATTGTAAGGATCTGAGAAGCCAGCTAAGAAGCCTGATAAAATGATGTATTCTTGAGAAAGGTCTAAGTAGTAGATTAAAAATCAATTTTGGGAAAAGTATTCCAGCTTCAAGGATAAAAGCTTCAGAGGTAGGTAGCCTTCAGGAGTTGTTTCAATGGAGTGGTAAAAAGGATTTTTAAAACCATGAATGCTACTACAGAACTTCCTTGTTTCATCCATTCTTGAGGAATTACATCCCCCTTTTTTGTCTTTAGATTTTTGCTTTCTTTTATTCCAATATGGTTTGCATTCACCCCTTTTGTCCCTTACTTTAAATGGAAGACATGGGAGCAGGGCAATGCCTGGAGCTGGTGGTTTCTGTCACCAATGGATTCACCACACATGCCACAGTAGAGTTCCATTTCTTCAACACATTCATGGAACTTCACCACATGATTACGAAGTTCCCTTTGCTGACCCTTCGTGCGATAGATCCCTTCACACAGGCAGTGAACCTTCAGTAGGCCAAGCTGTATAAAAGAGAAGATGGAGAAAAACAATCACATGAAAAGGATATTACAAGGGAGGCACTCTATGGATCCAACATACTCCTAGTTCCTGATTCCCCCAAACATTGCGTCTTTTAAGCTTTTGAAATGTGATGTTCTTTTCTCACCCCTTATGCTTCTTCCTCTTATTTTACTTAGCAGAAGCTCACCAACTGTCAGACAGATCCTCCTTTCCTTTGGCCATCTGCTGCCTCCTTTTCCCAACTGTGCTTCTTATAATTCCTATTTGGACTGCTATAGAACTCTGGGGAAAAATGGGTGATTTCATCCATTGATTACCATTTTATCCTATTCATTCAGCAAGCACTTCCTTTTCATATTTATTTAATTGTATACTCTGCAAAATATTCCCTTCTGAAGAGTTCCAGATGAATAATGCTAGCAACGTTGAATGCCTGCGGTTTGGATTTCCCAGTGTGAGACCTGATTTTGTGTGGACATCCCTGATGCTCTGAAATACCACAGGTTCAAAATGTTTCAGGATCTTTGGGCTAAGGTGTGGTATTTTCTCCCATCATCTTTCCAAAGCCATAATTAAACACCTTGCCATTCAGAAAAGTCAGAAAAGAGCTGCAGATATTCCAGATTAGAAGATGCCCCACCTCCCCAGAATCAAAACATCTGGTAGTACCTTTCCATTCTGCTAACCCTCATAGGAGAGCTATTTTTCTGATGACTGACAGAACCTCATCGGCAACATCTAAAGGGTTAACACAAATATAGGCCACCACTGTCCACCCCTTCCTCATGATTCTAGTAGGTTATTACTGATTCAGCATAATACTTGTGTAATTACATTTTGGAGGCCTGTTATCAGGCAGAATTATGACATACATACATATACCCATATTAAATAGAACAGATGGCTTATCATGAATATAGTGAAAAAAATTGCAGATGGGACAACTTACTTTGTTTCCTAGTCCCTCTGCCAGCTCATGAGCCCTCTCAATACTTTCTAATGCCTGTAGAAAGCAGAACATATATTTATTTGATTTAGAGGTTACTCAACTCCGTAAGCTTCTCGGCAGCTTACAAACATTAAAATACAATACAACAATAAAACAGTAAGAATGCAAGCCATGTGCATCCAGAAAAAAACAAATAAAATCCTAGAGGGACTCAATACCCATACTAACCCAAGACCTGGAGGAAAAGCCAGGGTTTCAAAGATATCTTGAACATCATCAGAGTAGGAGCCATGTAAATCTCTGGAATGGGAGAGATGCTATTCTAGAGAGCAAGTGCTACAACTAAAAAGGCATGCTTCCTGGGTCCTGACAGATGGCCCTGTTAAACCAAACAAATTTGGAGTGTATCCACATGGTCTAATTGTATGGGACAGGCAAAAACTGGCACAACTAGGTGGCCCGTCAAATAATCAGGCTTTATGCCATGAAGCGTTTATGGTGAGGGTGAGGTGCCAAGGCATGTAAGGTTCAAGGCATCTTGAAATATGTGATGGTTCAAAGGAACTTGTTGCTTGAATCTGTGATATGAGACTCAGTAGCTGAGGTACAGGGGGTGCCAAGATGGGGAGAACTGCACTAACCTAATCCCTGGAAGTCTAGAAAGTACTAGGAAATGTCTCCTCCCTTTATTTTATAATGTCTAAATACAGTGCATATTCAAAAATATTTATGTATATATTTGATAAAAAGATATATACATAAATACATATACATAAACAAGAACCAGTTTGCTGTAGTGATTAAAGGCACTGGACTAGGAGCAGGGAGACCATGAGTTCTGGTCCTCTCACAGGAATAGAAGCCAGATGTGTGATTTTGTGTCAGTCACTCTCAGCCCTAGACCAGGAACTTGAAAAACATCCGGGAAGAAGGTAATGACAAACCATTTCCACAGTGTTTCCAAGAAAACTGCATAGGCATGTCTATGAAGTTGCCAGGAGTCAAGATTTGGGGGTACCAAAAATATACGTAACTATTTATATTTACATTTATATAAATATATATTCTATCAGCGGTCTCTAGACAGCATACAGATCATAGTTAATAATCCTAATAAAAACCCTTCCTCATCCACATTAAAACAATCATAGCCCTAAAACTAGCTGGGCGGCTCACAGTTTCTCATTCTGGGCCTAAGGCCTACTGATAAAGAATGGTTTTCAGTGCAATGTCAGAAGAGAAGCAGCATGTGTATCTCTGGGGGCAGCATATCTTATGCGGAAGCAACTTTCAGTAGATCATTTCTAGATGTTTAGACCACAATGAGCAAACCATATTTATTAAGGCAGTCCTTGATGAACCCCAGCACTACTCTGTTTATTTATTTGTTTAGAGATAACTGTGTCACACACCTAGTGTGTTCATCTTGCAGATCAAAAGGTACATTGGATAAACAGTTTTAGCCTAAAATTCATGCTGAACATTCGTATCTGCGGTGTTGATTTTACTGTATGGACAGAAAGGCTGTGCCCAGAAAAAAACACTATTCATTTTGGAGCCCATCTTAATGGCTCACAAAAATGCAAATGAATCTAATCAGTTTCTTACTACAGCCTATTACGGACTTTGTCGAGTTCCTTTTGAATCAGCCAGCACTTGGCCACACCAAGCAGCGCTTGAACTTGTCCCAGACGGTTTCCAATCTCAGTCATGATGCTCATGGCGGAATCATAGCGGGGAAAGGCTGTCTGGGTTGTAAGAAAAGGTGTCAGTTGCTGTCCATTACTGCCCTTCTCATACTGTTTCATAGGGGAGGGTCATACCTGTACATCTCCACGGCTGCGGTGGATATCAGCAAAGCAGAGCAAGCACTGTGCTTGCAAAGGACGATCTCCATGCTGAAGGGCAATCTTCATTGACTCCTAGTAAGACAAGCTTGCAGAGTCACAATTTGAACTTCTATCACATCCTAAGGTCTAAATTCTGACTGCTCTGCAAAACAGGAATCTGAGTGAAGAAAAGAACATCTTGTCCTGTTTCCAACCCGCATTAAAGACAGCATCCCTTCTCCCAAATTGTTTCAAAAAATAAATAGTTGAAGGAAGAGATAAGTTATGCAGAACACAAACAGCTTTGGACCTTCCTCAAATAGTTGAAATACTTTACCACTGCTTCAGAGTTTTATTGGGTTTCTTTGCAGTTCAAAACCCACTTTCATCCACCGAAGAGAAGAACCTGTGTTCCTACAAAAATAGCATCTTTTGACAGTGGTAGGTACTGGTGTTTATAGAGGACAAAGTCGTCTTTCAATTTTTTTGCCCCACACTGGGACTTTATAATCAAGAATGAGTTGTATATAAAAAGAAATTGGCAGCTGATGCAGTTGCTGGAAGATGGCTGTAATATGGCCAACAAAACATAGACCAGAAACTAACTGGTTTGTTGCAACACTCTAAACAAAAAAGGTGACTAAAGCATGCCTCCCTGTGGCCAAATCTGCCTTCTTCAGAAAGTGATGCAACTGACATACCACTCCAAACTGGAGAGCCCGTTAACTTTACCTAGTAGACCACCCCGCTCTCCAAGAAGCCATGCTTGTACCTCACAGCATTCCATAGCAACTGGCAAGTGCCCCAGCTTCCGATAGGCTACAGCCATGTAGAACTGGCTCATTGCTCGGTACTTTAAACTCCAGCCCTTTCCATAATCATTCACCAGCTCTACTGCCTTGCATGGGAAAAACAGAGCTTTTTCATAGTCCTTGAAAATAGAAGAAGAGGAAGAAGCAAGGGGTGGGGGTGGGGGTGAGAGGGGGAGATTAGATACAGAAAGACTGCAAAAATGGTCAAAGCTATGATTGTTTGAAGTTTACAGTTATGAAGTCTAAATAGTTTTCATTGATTTTGAGCACCATTTTTCTATGGTAAAAAGGTGGGATATAAATCCAGTAAGGAATAATGTTCATGACAACTTGTAACCTAGACTGATTGATTTAAAAATTATGATGGGAAAAGCCATGGTTTCAACCTGCTTTTATAAAAAGCATCAATAAAGAGTTTGGGAAAGGTGAACTCTTTGGAATATAGGATTGCTCCCGCCCCATTAATCATCTCTTTCCAGTTAAAAAATGAACCAATGATATTACTGTAAATACATGTGTATTCTCTAAATGTGTAACGAGGGTCCAGTATGACAAATTGGGTAACAGTAGTAAAGGTATGGTCTATATATCTGCAGTCTCTGTTAAGACAAGTCAAGTCATTCTCATGGTTCCTTTGAGTTCATAATGAGAAGATTGAAAAATGACTATTGGTGAGAGACTTTGGAAATTTGCTCTTTTCTTTGTGCAAAGCTTTCATTTGTACATTCTGGTAATTTGGAGTTTTAAGTGAATTCAGTTTAGTTTTCTTTAGATTGATTCTCTATTTTTAAACATGTTGACAATGTCATCTTAACTAAAAGAAAGATTCTAAGTTGATTATTTAATAGAAGCATTTATAAAATAGTTGCTTTTTACATGTATATTCAATTGCAATCATATGCATTTCGGTGAACCATTTCAGAATGCTGCCAAAGGAAAAAAATACTTATAACTCACCTTGATACTGAGGAAAATCCCCAGCCTTACTTTCCATCCCACCCCACAGAACATCATTGTTATTGTGGAGTCCTTGGCGCTCTCTGAGCTTGGTTGTTTGCTTGCAAGTGTTTCATTACCCAACTAGGTTACACCATCAGTGCTAGTGAGTGTGGGGTTTGCTCTCTGATGTTACTAGCACTGATGATGTTACCTGGTTGGGTAATGAAATTTCTGGAAGCAACCAACCAAGCTCAGAGAGCACCAAGGACTCCACAGTTCAACTCTGAGCTACATATACTCTCTTCTATAGGGATCATTTTTATTCTTTAAAAGACTAATTTGGATACTAATTTTGAAAAAAGATTCTGCTTTTTCCTAACTTGGGTCTAATATTCACACATGTAAGTGAAAAATGTTTTAAAAAATAAGCTTGTTCAAATTTACACCAAAATAAGCAATGCTAATGTTCAGGGTGATGAACTTTCCTAGAAATAGGGAAATGCTTTAAATTTCTTGTTTGAAAACATTCTCGAAATAAGGAATATTTGTTCTCCAAGAGTTTTACATACAGCAATATGTAATAGTTGTTAAGTTATACTTATTTGATAGCCTTGTCTTACAAATGGATCCATAGACATTAGCACAGAATACTTTGTATGTGATCACAGATAGCCATATCATATGATCCTATCTTTAGCTATATTATGAAAATGCTTGTTGTGAATAAACCCTTGAAATATCAGAAAAGCTTTTCTCCCTTCTTTGGTTTATTGTTAAACTGGTGATAAATATTACTGATACGTTCTGTGATTTCTCAGTGCTCTTCTCCTTTTCTTTCATGATATCCAAAAATAAATAAGACTTTAACAAAATAGAGTGATAGAACTAGATGGCCAAAGTGTAGAAAAAGACTATTTAAGCCTTCTCAGTAGCTAATCAAAATCTCAATTTTTTTACAAATAAATAATACCCATAACCAAAAATGTGGTATAGCTATCTAACTTTTCCTGGAAAATTTTCTCCAATATGTGAACTGATGCAATAGTTCCATTGGGGCTGGGGACTACTAATGGTAGTACCTAGATCTTGTGTGGGCACCAAAATAATGGCCAAAATTTCACAATATTACAAAGCCTCATGATATTTTGATATCCTTTCTCCAAACCTCTCAAGATTTTAGATTGTAATGCCAAAATGTTGTGAGACTAAGTGAACTTGCAAGATTTCAGGCATTACCTAATCAAAACATTAAGATCCCACATATACCATCTTAGAGGAGTCATGTATGGCATTGTTTCCCCAAGCACCATGTACTTGAGCTCTGATTTATGTGATGGTTTCACAAGCTTCAGATGACAAGGTGGTGGTCCACAGAAAGAAAACAATTAGAAACCACTGCACTCTAGGTTCAGTCTATCTTCTGTACAATCCTTCAGACAGTTGGACAAGTGTCTCCATTTCCTTTTCCTCCATTCACATTTTTTACACTTCTGAACTACATTCTCTTCCATTGTCATTTCAGCAATACTCACCTTGAGGTGAGTGTAGAAATTTCCTAGACTGCAACAGACACGACATTCAAGCATCTTGTCATCATTGTTGTGTGCGTATCGCAGAGCTTTCTCAAAACACTCCAAAGCTTTTTGGAAGACACTGAGGCCAAGGTAGGCATTGCCCATACTGAGGTTGACTTGGCCATTTAGTTGCAGGCCCAGTGTTGTACCTCGCATGTTCAGGCAGGTCTTACAATAGGAGATGGTTTTAGGGAATTCACAGAGCTTCTCGTTGCTCCGTGCCAAATTCAGGTAGCTCTCAGTAAGGTAATCAGGATCCTCCAGCTCTCGGGCAGTGTCAATCTGCATGATTGCAAACTTGCAGCAAAAGAACTGGAGTTAAATGAAGTTCTTTCATTTAAGAAGCAATAAGTCTGCTCGTAAACTTCAACCATAATGAATTCATATAATTTTTATTGAATAAATTTTTAACAAGATGAAAACAATACAGACATTAAAAAAGAAACAAAGAAAATAAGAAAGAATAGTGAATAAGTAAAAAAAAAATAGAAAAAGAAAGAAAAAGAAAGAAAAAAAGAAAAGTTTATAAAGAAGCTGCTTCTGATCTTTTTGACAGTGGTTATAAATGCATTTATATTTTACCCTCTCTAAGGCTACATCATAATTTCCTTCTTTCCATAAGTTACCCTTTCTAATCCCCAAACCCATAAATCACAAGTTTTTTTTTCTTTTTTCAGCAAAAAGTCCGTAAGAGGTTTCTATTCGCTAATAAATGTAGTTATTGATCTTTCTCTAATCAAACAAGTTAATTTTGCCATCTCTGCTAGTTCTGTCATCTTCACCAACCATTCCTCCATTGTGAATATAACCATAATGAATTCAGAAGAGAGACAACCACATGAATCACACCCAGATTGGAGTTGAGAATTTGGACTTATTCTGTGGGAGGCAAGGCTTAGACTTACGGGATCTACCTTGTTTTTTTACTAGAAAGTTAAGCTCCACCAATGGTGCCATGTGCAAAATAGTGGCTCAGGAAAGCAGTCAAATGCTAAGTATTAAGGAATATGGTGTTGTATTTGCATATGATTTTGACTGTCTACTTTTGGGGGGGGAATCCAATTTTTAATTAAAAATCCATAGAAAAAAGGAAAAGGAAATAGTTGTTTTCCTATTTACTTAAATGAAGGTTAGAGATGATAAAAGGAAAATTGTGTAAGAAAGCTAAATAATTATAAAGTAACAATATTACATTAAGTAACTCCTTGCTTTTATTTCTTATTGATTTATTTTTACATACAGAATTCTATCTTGTGCAAAGCCAGTCCTGGTGACTTTGTTTCATTAATTTGTTTCTCTTCTGCACATCATCAAGAAAGGGATTAAATGCATCTGGGCTACAGATCCCTGGTTCTCATACTAGACAAGTCTTCTTCCACAACATCTGGATATTTAGGAGTCTCTTTTCGTTTCAGCAACAAAATGCTTTTTTAAACCAGCCTTCAGTTAACTTCTGGCAGAAAACTGAAATACTGTCCTGAATAGATAAGGCTCAGAAAAGGCTCCCTTTCCCTTCCTCTTGACAATCCTAACCCTGATAAACAGTTTTTTGAAGCCAGAGGGGAATCATATGAAAAGAGGTACATTGTACAGTATTTCTGAAGTAATATTTAGCTCTTATTCTCACAGCACAGAAGAAAATGCAATTTCTTCTCTTTTCTGATATCCTTTATACAGTGGTACCTCTAGTTACAAACTTAATCCGTTCCATGACTCTGGTTGCAACTTGAGTTGGTCTCAAGTCGAGGTAAAGTTTCCCATAAGGTTCAATGTAAATACGGTTAATCCATTCCGCCCTCCGAATTTGGTCGCACCATGAGGCAATTTCCCCATAAGGTTCAATGTAAATACGGCTAATCCGCCCTCTGAATTTGGTCGCACCCCGAGGTAAATTTCCCCCATAAGGTTCAATGTAAATACGGCTAAACAGTTCTGAAACATATGCATTTTATTTTTAAACCTCAAAAACCTTCCAAACGCCACAAAACACACCACAAGCCTCACCGAACGTCTCCTTGCTACTGCGATCTCGCCCACAGGAAGCCGCGACCGCGTGGCAGCAGGGCAAATGGCCGCGGATCCGGTTCGTATCTCGAGGTGGAGTTCGCATGTCGAGGTAAATTTTTGGGGCTGGAGCTGGTCATATCTCGAAAAATTCGTAAGGAGGGGCGTTCGTAACTAGAGGTACCACTGTATATTAAAGTAAGGCCTTATAGAGTTGCATGCTCAAACCATAACTTTATCTTTTTCTACAAGCCTTCTAATGCCATTTTTTTTTCTCCTTTCACATCACAGTCAGCTTCCAGCTGTTCTGTTCCTATCTTAGGACTCAAAGTGATTTACAATTACTGCTGCTACCTTGTTTTTATTTTATTTTTTTGTGTTGATTTGTGGTGACTGCCTGGACGAGTCCCTTAACCCTACAGATAAAACATATAGACCAGTTACTCAGCAATAGGGCTATGCGAAGCATCTGAAATGGGCATTTTGCACATGTGTTAGTACTAGCAGGGTACCTGTATGCAAAGTGTTAAACTAGCCATATACTTTGGAATGTGCTTTGCAAAGAGCCTCTTTCAAATGCTTTGCACAGCACTACTAAGCAATTGTCTGTGATGAATTCACAACTATCTGCCAGAATGGACTAAACAGCTAATTCAGCACAGAAAGTACTGTTACACCAGAATTGTGGAGATATGAACTGAAATACTCATTTGGCCACGGAGTTCACAGAATGAGCTTCACTTGAGCTCTTTGGAGGAAAGTCTGGATAAAAATAAATTATAATAAACAGAAAATCCATTTCAGGACTCAATAGATTTTTCTTTCAGTTCCTACCATTTTAACCTGTCTACTTTACTGTGTTACCAATTTAAATCTTATAAAAGCTCTGTGGATATTCTGAATATACTCAGTCCCTTTCAAGGCATCTGGAAGAATATCCTCTTGCCTATTATGTTTTCAAAAAGACCATCTATGGGCTTTATCCTAACAGTCCTGAGAGCAGTCAAATCAGCACATCAGATTCAAACTACTGTGAATTTATGGAACTCACATTACATTTTATGAACATACAGACTTACTGACTTCAACATTAAGTCTTTTTATTCCTCTCCCCAACCTGCTTTTTGTAACATCCTGCCAACAAAGAGTTGAGGATTTTGAACACTGGCCTAAAAGTTAGCTTGATAATGTGAATTTGCAATCCAGAATGCTCCTCAAAATACACATGGATGGATGAACTCCTCTTCTTCCTTATGTTTTTTTCTGTCATCTAATCAGCACCTGGCTATCAACTGTTCAAACAATGCTCAGATTCTTCTATAGAATCCTTTTGTTCTATGCAAAATCTCTCATGCTTAGTTTAAAAAAAAATCTAGTAAACTGAAGGATTAACATTAGAAATCTCTGATCAGTATCTCCAAAAGTAGTTGTACATCTCTCTTTTGTTTCATGTTTGTAGATCCCATTTGGATGTAGATGTAAATACTAAAACTGCTTACAGTTGCTACTTCTACAAGAAATACTGTTCCTAAACGTTTTCATCAGGGAGCCCATTAACTGAGCTATACCTTTGTTGAAAGCCCACAGGCTTACCAGCCTCTATCCCTTAATAAACCTCTTAAAACCTTTACAATACACATTTCCTAACAACCAATATAACCTTTAACCAGATATGAGGATGTTTCTAAACTACAATACCAGTGGTGTTGGGAGTTCAGGTTTCTAGTTCAGTACTGTAGATTTTCCACAGGTTTCTCATCCCAACTTCCCAGAAGATCTAAAGTTACATCCACAAGATAATGAGCTAAGAATAAGGAAAATCCTAATTCACATCTCAACCATGGATCTCTGGATTGCCTTATAAAAACTCTCCTCACCCCTCAAACAGAAATTGTACTTAAGAAGAGAGGACGTTTGGATTCAATGCAATGTATGTAGAAAGCTTTGAAAATTATTTAAGATTTCTACTATAATATATGCCCAAAAGGAAGAACTTGAATTTAAGATCTTCCAAAGCAAGATTTAATAGAAAACAAGTTCTCAGTGAATTTATGACAACGTTCACATTTTAAAAGTAGTTATCTGAGCAGAAAAAAGAGAGTGTTCCATTCAGGTAAATAGTGCTGAAAAATCTAATGATGTGCTATTTGGAAATATCATAACTTCACTAGCATCATAGTATAAACGTGCATGTGTGTGTGTATGAATATCTCTGTGTGTTTGTGTATACATACACACACACACATACTGTATGTATGCATGTAGATACGTGTGTATGTATATACATACATACATACATACATACATACACACATACTGTTTAGCTACAGTTATTTTATACAATGGACAATTATATGAAATAAAGGAGAGCCACAGAGAGCCATTGCGTCACAGGCTTTGCAAAACCAAGCTACCCCCAGGTACACATGCAAATGGCTAACATCGTAACCCCCAACATATTTCATTCTGCAGATAAGAAACATTTAGATTGCTCATTAGGTCTAGGACTGGAGGTGGAAATGCAGAATGGCAGTTTTCAAATGTAAGAATTCGGCAGGGCTTCAATATCTGCAATTTTAAAAGAATCCCAACCAGTGCTACACTTGCAGTTTGGTTGTGGCTGAACTGTAACCTGGAGCCCCACTTTTCTACCCACCACCTTCTCTGTAACATAGCAAGAGAAAAGGACATGCAGCCACACAGAATGTTTTACCTTTAACATATCTTTGTACCTGCCCATCTCCGAGTGAGCAGTGATGAGGCATCCCAGAACGCGAAACCTGCCAGCTGCATCTGTGCTCTTTTCCAAAACCCGCAACCAGACTTGAAGGGCCTTTTCTGTCTGACTGGACTGATACAGCTGGAGTCCTTTTTCTATCTGCTGCTTGGTCTGGTCCTGTCCCATCTCCTTTGTGCTCCAGAGCTGCATATACCAACCTGTCAGGAGAGCAGGCCTGTCTAGGTGAGCCAAAAGAAACAATTTCAGTGAAGTTAGCGCTAAAACAGGAGGATGGATTGCATGGTGCCAAAGCTCAGGGCCACCGGAGTCTCGGATGGTTCAGACTGAAGGAATGTCAATTGGAGATGGGAAGGAGGGCCCACCCAAATGTTAAAGCAGCCACCCTGATCTTCTAGAATAGCATCCTTGCTGCTGCTGTCTTATCAGAGCTTTCTACAACCCAACCCACAAACAAAGTGGAAGACAAGAAAAGCACAGCAAGGAAAGAAGGAAAGAGCCTAAGTGGCTGGAGTGAAATTCAATCGGAATGGCCCCTCCCAGGCCCCTCCCTTCTACTGGGGACAGCTGTGCCCGCCAATCTGGGTCATGTGATCTCACAGGAATGTCAGACTTGGTAACCCCCAAGGTCAGAAAGCAAGCCAGAGCAGCCAATCTCCTTCCCTCTGCGCTGCCTTTATAAATATATCCGAGAAGGCAAATGGAGCCTTTCTTCCAAGAGCTTATCCAGCCAGCTCTTGTACGGCGGCAAAGGCAGCTTTGCAAACACGAAGGACGCTGGATCTGAACTTTTATAGCCTGAAAAGGAAACATCTTTTCTTGAACCAATTAGTGGAAAAAGCAGCATGCAGGACAGTTACTAGAAAAGGGTAGAAACTAACATTTGATATATTTTGTTTCAGTTTTGACAATCCCATTTCAAAAAAGATGCTGCGTGACTGATAAAGATGTAAAAAGAAGCAATCAAAACAATCGGGAAATTGTTCTATCTACCTTACAAGGACAGTTGAAAGCACCGGGAGATTTTTAGTTAAGAATCTACTTTTGGGAGACTGTGACAGAGATAAATAAAGAATGGGCTGAGAAAGGAGAGAGAAGAAAGTAGGCTGTTTCTTGGCAACCAAGGATTGGGGGAAGAAAGAGGAACAGCTGATGAACTGCTGCTTCTCAATTTCCATTATTCCAGCTTAAGGTATTTCTGCTGTTCTTCTCACTGTGCCAAGTCACCTGCCAGTTCTCATCCTAAAGCCCCACCTTAGCATGGTGTATCTTACTCTATAATGTGAGAGAAAGAAAAGTATGCCATTTTTGTAAGACAGCATTCATTCTAATGGCTGAACTGCAGCCAGCTTTTTCTGAAAATGGTGCTATGGGCCCAAGGGACATTTACTTCAGAATGCAGGCGGCCATGAGAAGCTAGCTATAGACACTTTATGGACACTTCATTGCTACTTCCGTTTACCTTGGGGAACAGAATTTGAAGAGATTAACATAGGAATATATGAAACAAGGAAGCATAAAAGAAGAAAATGAGGGAAAAAAAAGAAAAAAAGGAGCTAAGCAGAAATGAAAGAAAGGGAGCTATGACAAGCATCAACATGCGGAATAGAAGAGATTTGGATGAAAGCAACTAATAATATTCTTGCAGCATTTTTGAATCTACCAGCAGATTTACAAGCTGCTGTGATTCATTGCAAGTTATTTTCTGGATAAAATTGCTGATATGCATCAGAGCTGGACACATCATGGGCAGAATCCAATGAGGAGACTGAGGCAATCTCTTGTCAAGTCACCTGGGATTTTTGAGCCTGTGGAAGCTGAGGAAATGGACATTCTTCCATTGTATGAGCTCAGCACCCTGTGAGCTGGATCCTTGCTCTCCTGGTTTATTGGAGCTGCCAGAGAGGGAACAGGCAACTGCATTTTAGGGGTAGTAAATGATTATAAAGAGGGAGTCATACCAACCACCTGGAAGGAAGCTTTGGTGCACCTCTTCCTGAAGTAGTCATCCCTTGAGTCAGCAATGTTGGATAACTTCCACTTTGCTTCCAACCTTCTATTTCTTGGGACAGCTGTTGAGAAGATATTGGGGGTGGGTGGGAATTACACTACAGAAGATCCTGGATGAAGTAGAATCCTTTCTGAAGATGGGCCTAAAACTGCATTGGTCACTCTTGTGGATGATCTGCAGCAGAATTCAGGGAGGAGGGAGTGCAGCCTTTCAGTTCTGCTATGTCTCTCACTGTTGTTCAATATTGTACTCATGATTACAGTATGATTCTGGACTACCTTTGAGAGTTAAGGGACCAAGGCACTGTTACAATGGTGCTATTTCTTCCTAACAGGTGAATCCTCTCAGTAACGCTGGGGTAATGAGAGGTTAAGCACATGACTTCTGTCTAAGGTACTGCAGGGCTTATTTCTCTCCCATTTAACTTTTATATGAAGCTATAGTGAAAAGCCATCTGTTGGTTTGGGGTGAAGTATCACTGAACTGCAGATAATACCCAGCTCTACTTCTCCACCCTTGGCTGAGCAGGAGACCCAGAGGAAATCCTAACCTGGTGTATGGAAGCTAGGAGGGATTCAATCGGATGAAACAAATCCAATTTAAATCCCAGCAAGACAAGAGTAGCTGTTGGTCCAGAAATCATCTGGCTCCATGTCAGTTCCAGCACTGACTCTGGATTGGGTCACACTTCCTCAGATGGAGCACTGGGTTTCTCCTGGATTCATGGTTCCTGCTTGAAAGCGGGTAGAAGCATGCCAGCAGGACCTTCACTGAATTTCATCTAGTACACCAACCACATCTGCTTTTGGAATAGGCTTTCACAACAGTCATTCATAGCCTTATCATCTCACATATAGATTACTGTACTGTACTGTGTTCTACTTGGGGCTGTCTTTTAAAACATATGGAAACTGCAATTGTTTAAAAATGTAGCTGTCTACTTGGTGATGGGCGAAAATTATTTTAGCAAAGCAACATCTATGCTGTGGTATGATGCTGGTTACCAAAAGCTTTCTGAGTACAATTTGAAATGCTGGTGATGACCTCTAACACCTTTCATGGTTTGCATCCTTATTACCTTCATGACAATGTACTTTGATTCTGCCCATACTGTGTGATGGATCGGGGAAGGGATAGTTCTGATCCCCTTCCCTGAGATTGTGAGGAGATGAAGGTTTAGAAGCACACCTTTTCAGTAGTTGCTCTGGCCCTATGGAAGAGCAGGATAATTGCCCATTTTTTTTGAGGAATGGGGTTAAAACCATCCTATTCTGCCAGATTTACAAAGCGTAGGTTGTTAGATACAATGGCTACAACTGCAGTTGCTGTGATTTTAACTTTATTGGATTTTATGCTGAAATGCTGCTTTATGTGTTTCTCTATTTTTATAGTGAGCCACTCTGAGACTATGACTGGGACAGCATAGAAATCTTGTGAATACACACAAACATTTGTCATTTTATTGTAATCCCCCCCCCCCCCAAATTTGTTAAACCACAGTCCCACTTAAATAGGAGAGACTGATACTGGGAGACAGAAGGCTTACGTGACAGTAAAATAAAATTCCCAGCAGAGTCAAAATGGAAATCAGACTTATGAGATCCAAGTTTTATGCTCAAATATCGGTGATAAACCCAGCTAATGTTTTCAATCTTTTCATTAATCCTTGCTGCAGCATACTGGAAGAGAAGCTTACCTGCAAAAATCAAGTAACTTCATTTGCATGTGGAAAAAAATTATTTCTGGATATCAAGCTGGTTTGTATGTTAGCTGGCAATCCAAGCTCCTTTTCAGTATCAAACATCAATAGTTGTGGGGAAGTGCAAAGACAGTTAATGACAGTTGTGCAAGTCAGTACTCTAAAACAACCACCACAATGTTTTGTTTTTGAGACTAGAGAGAAGCATTTTTTTTTCTTCTAGAATTTCTTATTACTCCCTTGCATTATATAGCATATCCCTTCGAGCTAATTAGGAATGTGAAATTTGTCCATCTTAAATGTTTAGTTCTTATGTAATCTGCTTGGTAATATTTATAATTTAACTACTCTAAGCATGCAGCATAATGAGATTATGTCCCAGATTGTAAGGAGTAATGTTTTCAATACTTCCCTGTATTTAAAAAAAAGATAGTGCCTGTAAAAACTACCTATCAGAACATTATAGCCAAGTTTATTTAATTTGGAATAGTTTGTATTAAGCAATATGTGCCAAAAATTAAAAACTAGAAATTCCTCCACCTGCAGTTCAAGTTCACCTGCATCATTTTGTTGCAAGTGTAGACCAGGCTAGAGGTGGTACGTGATGCAATGCCATATGGCTCTTTACACATGATGGCACTTGTACCTAACAAAAAAACTTTGGGAAGAGCTGGAATTTAGTAGCTAGGTAAATACCTGTAAAATGTATCAGATCCGATCCCTAAGAGTATCAGGTACATCCCTGTCTAAATCTTTAATGCCAGTTGAACCATATGGAAAATGATTTATCTCAGTATATGGCAATTACTTAAGTACTGTTACTGGGATTTCAGTAGAATCAAGTTTTTAATTCATAAAAAATGTTTATATTAGAATTCAAGAATGCCATAGCCCACTAGATCAGGGCTCCTGTAAAACCATTAAGGTTTATTTTAGTAACCAGATTGAGTTTTAAGGGCCTTTATTCCCAGGATGGCCTTGTCTGAGAATCCTTTCATTCAAAAATACAACAGGAAATCTTGAACTGTATCTATAATTAACAGAAGTTGAATGGTTAATCTGAAGTTTGATTAGATTTTTAAGCATTTAGTCAAGGGGGAAAAACAGGAAACAAGTAGCACAGCAGAGGCTTTTCTTATACAGTTCTTGCTTCATTCAAACACTGGTTTCACTTTGGTATTAACATATATAATTTCACCAATGTCAAGTTGATAATTCAAGCGTGTCCTCCATTTTCCACTCACCCTTATGAATGACTCTGAAACAGCTGTTCAATTTTCTGTTGTTTCATTATCACAAAACAGATGACGCAGAATTTTGTAGTGGTGCAACAGAGGGCACAATGATTAAATACCATACATTTGAAATTAAGCTAATTAAATATTCATTTAAAACCTTTTAAAAGTCTTTTACAGGGGTTATTCTAGCAGGAAAAAATATTGCAGAAATGGTTCATACAAACCCATAAAAAAGTTCCTGTAAGGAGAAACATGACATGTTTCTATTTTAACTTGATTCAAGGAACAAGAATCCAAGTGATTATTAATATTTATTAGATGGCAGGATTTAGTGCTTATTAGAAGGTAAAAGTTATAAAAGAATTCCAGTTAATATTTAGTATCAAATAGGGCACCCATATATCAGGGCAGCAAAACTATCAGCCCCTTTTCTCCTGCTCTTTCTATGCACAGGACTGGATGGCCCCCTTTTTCCAAAGGCGGGGCAGTTTCCATCTGTTCATTGTTTTGATAACTTCTAGACCTTTTATTTATATAGGAAAATAACTCTCAACACTTGCCCCTAGCTGACTAAACCTCATAATCTTCATATCATTTGGTGTAGGACTTTGCTTCCTTTATACAGTAGTAAAGAAAAAGCCCCCCCCCCAGCATTTTTATAAGGGAGAACAGCTGGCCTGATATTCACTCTCAGTAAATTGAGACTTTGTAGTAATTTGAAGAAACTGCATCCTGCAATATAGTCAAAGTACAGAAGGCCTCCATAGTTGTTTGCTTGTAATACAGATAATCATATTTATACATAACATTCATGGTCTATGAATTCAATATAAATACTTATAATAAAAAGCATAAAAGTTTTGCAATAGCACTTAAAGAGGCAAATACGGTTGCAGGAATTAGGAGGAAAAAAAATCTATCAGACCACATATATTATTTTTATGCTTTAAAAATGTGGCAACCTTCCAAAGGTGATTTAAACAATAAGATAAACTTAACAGAAAGAAAGCTGAATCAGCAATTATGGGATAAACACTTTTGTACAATAAACTACCCCTCAAATCTTGTGTATGTTTATATTTCATACACTAGTCTGTCAGAAAAATCCCTGATAAAACTGATCCTGGCCCAGTCAATTTACCTCAAAGCTGGAAAATAAGCCTTAAAGAAAGTGAAAAGCTCAGAAAAATTCATTTAAATTAAGAGAGGGAAAAAAGGTGAGCTTTTGAGTCTGGGGAAGCAACACTCCAGTGACAGAAAAGATGATATATTACCAATTTATTCTAGCTTCCACATACATTTAGACTAAGCAATCCTTTTTCTTATACCCTGATATCAATATACCAATTTGCCTGCTCTATGTAAGTAAATACAAGGATGACACAAAAATTTCTTCTCAAACAGTTTAATAGCAAATAAACAAAGGGAGATACCACACTTGGCATATACAAAATGACTTCTGTCTGTGTGTCTGTGCAATTAAAACAGCTTTAAGTTCCCCAGTGGGACAAAAAGAAACCACACACAAAAGGAAGAAAATTCCTTAATACATACTCGCTCGTTCCAAACTTGTAACAAAACTTTCATTTTTAAATCCACTACACAAACTCCGTGATCAGAAAAGCAACATGTGCTTCTTTTTTAACCACTAAAGTAAAATCCATAATTTTCTACAGAGTACAACACAATTTCACACAAAAAAGACATTTTGTTTTGCAAATCAAACAAGAAAAAGGAACAATTCAAACAGGGTAAAGAAAAGCATTGCTACAACAGAATCACGACTTTGAGTTGATTAAATCCTGTTAACTGCAGAACAGATTCTACATTTGGTCATAGTGGCAATTTGTTTTCTTGTCACATTTGTGAATCACTTTACATTGTTTTCTAGTAGAAAAGGCAAAAAACTGTACAAAACCCCTAGTGTTAAATACAATGTTTGTACCAATAAAAAAGCCCACAGGTTTTTTTTTTCCAAAATGTAAATTTTCTTTTTTTTTAATTATTCACAAAAAGCAGCTAGAAATAAAAGGCAGCTGCTGCTTTACTGTCTCAAATCCATTAAAACCACCACAGAATAATTAAAACAATCAAAGAAAGGAAAGAAAGAAAGGAAAGGAAAGGAACATCTAATGTTTGGCATTTTGGTTTTCTCCAGAGATTTTTTTTTTTCCACAGGATTCTCCAGAGTTTCTCATGAAACTGTATGCGCATTATAAAGAAATGTATTGGCAAAATTAATTAATACACTGCAAGGCCTTGACTTCCCTGCCATCAGACACCCCTGTGCATTGTGACTGTGAGCCTAAGGTCAATCATCTCACAGCTGTACCCAAGATAATGCAGTTATATCCCCTTTCAAACCACTCTCATCCTTAGAGATGCTGATCACCAGGTTGAGAGAAAAACTATTTATCTGACAAAGTACGGAGAGAGATTACCCATCCAGCAATGGAGTTGGGATCTGGTTTTTGTCCCAACAATGGAACGAAAGCTTCATATGGCCTAGATAGGTCTCTTATATGTTCCTACTCTCCAGATGTTTTGTTTCACATTCCTTCCTCCTGTTAAAATTCCTTCATAGCTTCTCCACCCCATCACCCCTTGTGCTTAGGCACCTACCACAGGACTTTCTTGCAGGTGCTGTGAAGCCCTGGACTATATCTCAGCTTCTAAAGCAGATCATATGTGCAGCAAAGCTGAAGCATGTTTCCCAGAGAAGGATAATCTGTCCTATTTCTTCATCAGGCCAGAAAGAAAAAAAGAAAGAAAGAAAGTATAAAGAGAACTGCATGACTCCTAACCCAATTAAAGAACAAAATTTAAAAAAAATTCTCCGTAGAGGAGATTCCCCCAGCTAAGGCCCCTGAGCAAAGGAGCCGGGGTTGGTACCCTGTTCAGGTAACAGCCAATGTGCTGTTATATTGTGCTTGTCACTTGGAGAAAGAGCCAGCAGTTTTGTGCCTAGGCTTACAGATTCCTTCTATGGGATATATACGACATGCTATTTCAAGTGTAAGAACTGGAAAGCAATCAAGCTTCCATCCACTGAGAGTTTAATGGTGTTAAAATTTCACAAAGCAAGTCGCATATTAAACAAGAGGTACAAATTAAGGCTACCCCAAAAGAGCTTGAGCTCCAATGGATTTCAGAAGCAGTATTACGCAAATATCCCACATCTTTCTGTTAAACTTGTATCCCTGCCGCTGCCACCATGACCATCTGAACAGTGCAATCAAGCCCCCTGAGACCTTTCCATAGCTGTGATAATAGAGCAAGGTGCAGATACTGTGTAAAGCAGTCTAAATGCACAGGAGATGTCCTTACATGACATATGATCACAAGTCTGGCATCCAAAAAAGGACAGCTTTGAAACCTAATAAATTGCTCAGTTTTTGCACCAACTATAGAAAACAGAGGTGAAGGGTGTATATATACAGGATTGTGAAGAACACAGCAGGAAACATGCAAAACATTTACAGGGGCATTATTTGAAATTTTAAAAGAAAAACAAAACAAAACAAAAAAACTCACATTTTGCTGAGGAGATTGTAGTTACAAAAAACTAAGCATGCAAAGGTTTAACAAAATACAACACCAACTTTGATTAAATTCTCACTGCAGACAAAGGCTGATAATCACACAGGAAGGAAAAAGCAGTTAAGTGCCAGGGCAAAAATGCAGCTACAATCAGGAAAAAGTGTAGTTCAAGTGTTTTCTGCTGAAGCTACTCAAGTCAAAGAACACATGCTTTCTCCTCGAGCATGGCAGGTAGGTTCAGCAAAATGTGACCAGAAGCCTCCTGAAAACTTTGAGTTGCATCGTTTTACTTTTTCCTTCAAAGATTTTTGTTTTGAAACTAAGCACACAGAAAAAACTAAGCCTAGAAAGTGATTGGCTGTATGTTCACAGAAATACAAATACTCCACGAGGTATGCTAGCAAGGCTGCTCTGAAGACAATTACAAAGAATCAGAATCACAAAATCAAGTGGTTATCTTATGAAGTTCTAGAAAAATAGAATTCTTTTATATTCAAATGCAAGTTTAAATATTCCCCTTCAGCAGTCTTTCTAGCAAAACCAATTTGGCAGCACAAAAAAAAAAAAAAGAAGGAAAAATAAAGAAGAAACAAACATAATAAAAATACACATCAGCATCAAAAGTCAACACAAGGTCAAAGGGTGAGAGTTCAAGCATCAGAGAAGCTGAAGAGACAAGGATTTGGACGATGTACTTGAACGCCACATCGACATGCTTTAGGCACAACGATGAACAAACGGCAGGAATCTAGAAAAAAACAAACCAGAAAGAAGGAGACCTACTGAGTTACACAGAACAGTACATCCAAACAGAGAGAGAAAGAGAGAGAGAGTGAAACAGGAATGGGCACTGTACAATGAGACCTCTTGGGGAGGGGAGTTGACAAGGAAGGGCAGCACATGCCAACAATGAACAAGTAAAAGTTGAAGTGCATAAGACACCAAATAAATGTAAAAATTGTCAGAAACTAAATGGAACAGAGGCCTAGGGTTCCCTTTAGACTCTGGCTACAGAATGGACTATGATTTAGCAGCACACAGCTGCGCATTCAACACAGCCCTGAGTCAGTGTTCCTGCTATCTCTTCACGAGGAAGGTAGTATCACCCCCCCCCTTTCCACTAGAACCTGACTTCATAAAATGCAGTTGTAGACAGTTCATATAACAGGTAGGAGACAAAGGAGAAATCACTGGGCACTGATAGTTTAATACTTTCTTCTTCCCACTATGGGGCATATTTAGGCAATAGAAGCTTATATATATATGTATGTAGCTTCTGGCATCAAAATGACATTTAAAACATGTATTGTATCAGTAAAACTGATGCCCACACAGAAAGGAAAGAATTAAGACTTGACTGCAAGTTAAGACTTGCCCCAGCTGAGCCCTTTTTACTCTGATACTTGCAAAAAACCTACCACCCTCTTTTGCAATTCTTTTCAATAAATAAATCCTGCTCTCTGATTCTGTGAGGAGGAATTCTGGACTCTCAAAACTTCTACAGTCACCACTGCCAGTTTTGAAAGGAAGGATTTTTGTCTGCAGAGACTTGTAAGAGATTTTCAAAGTGAAGAATCTCTAACAGGATCACAACACAAAAGGCTTAAATTTCAAGGACAAACACATTTAAGCATTCTCTTAACATAGTGTTCATAAGCAAATGTCTGAAGCAGCATACGATCACTGGAAAAAGTATTGTTCTTAGATTTGCCCTCACTCCATTCCAATTATAATAAATGTATGTTACAACATTTTGACTTAAATACACAGATCTATTTCAGCTGAATGATACAGATTATGTATATTGTGTGGATGCAATTTACTTTTGTTAACAAATGTTAAGCTATACTATGTTATTTAATTTTAAAGTTACTTCAGTTAAAAACAACAACACTGGTTTGGAATCAGAATGAGTGATCCATAAACAGAATCATCCTTCCATTAGCTGAAGCTTTGGGTCTAGTGTAACCCTTCTGCAGCTGAAACAAGGGAGGAGGTGATCTTTGTTAACTTGCCTTCTCATTATAGTTCCCTACACCCCTGAAGTTCCCATTCAGAGGACTGGGGAGTTCACTGGAAGAATCTGATAGTAATACTAAGGGAAGGACATTAGCAAAATCACTTCCTTGAAGTAACCTTAATGAACCCAGGAAGGCTCCCATTGGCAGAAAAAAACCCCTTTGATCCAACTAGAGGTGTGCGGTATTCAGGTCCAAAGATGGCAAAGATCTGGCATGGGCACCTCTCTCTACCTGTCAATTGCTCCTTAAAGAAGCCATATCTTTTCTCGGGTTCACGCAATTGCCAAAATATGTCTGAATTAAGGAAACAGCAGAGATTGCATTTGGCTTGGGAGAAGGAGTTTACAGAAGTTAACTTGTTTCATTATAGTCTTTAAATTGTTCTTATCATAAAATACACCAAAAAATCTGAATAGTAGATTTTCTCTTTCCCACCCTTATACTTATCTATTCATTCACAAGAATTAACATAATACATATATATTCATACCCCTCAGTTAAAAAGTTACATGCAAAACCATGACGACAATTTATTTGTTTTAGCGTCATCTACCCTCCCTCCCAATAATACTAAGGTTCTGGCACTGCAATATTTGCTTCAGGAATGCAAAGTCTGTTCAATATGCTTTTCAGTAGAACTTGCCTTCTTTATTAATTCCAGCCTTGTGCCTGTATATTACCACACTCAGCACTTTAATCTGAGAATGTATATATAAGTAACTATGATATCAAGTAACTAAATCATGATGTTCCAATCTGATCAGCTTCAGAGTGATTTTCTGCCAAAGTTTGGGTGGGGGGAGCAGACAGAACAAGAAGCCATGCAGAAAATCTGACAGCATGACATGTTGAAACAAAACCCCAAAGGGGCATCTATATGTATCCTTGTATAAATCAGATTACTTTTCTTGCCAAGTGAGAATCTCCCTGGGAAACAAATTGTCATTATTCGTTTTGAAAAGCATTTGTGGCCAGGTCAGGGGAAATTGAGAAGAAACAGGTATTTTGGTTGAAGCATTCTGTCTTAAGTCATTCAGAACAGCAGCACTGAAGGCACAAGAATTCTGCCAATCTATTCCAAAGATCTCATTTTTAGAATTTAACCTGCATTTTTTGCTTTGGTAATTCTGACAGTGGGATTAGGGCACTTGCACTGATCGTAACTATGAAAGAAAATATTATAACAGGATAAGCAAAGCACAAATATTGTGTTGCGAGTTCAACAGGAGAAAAGTTGCCCCATAGTGGCCATGATGGAAGCATACAGAAAAGTTACAGAGTATATGGACATTAAATATATAGTGACAAAGTATTCAGAAAAGCTAGTAATAGTGACTGAGAAAGAGAAGTAGTACTGGGAGGAGTGACTATAGCGAAAGTTGAGCACAGCTTTCCTCCTCCACTGGTTCACAGCATTAATTCTTATCCTATTTAGCAGTTTGCCTAGTTACAAACAGGCCACTGAAAGTCAGTAGTTTCAATCATGCACATTGTTTATGTATGCGTTACACAATCACATTCAGGATTATGCAAAACCCTGGTCTTATCCAGTGAAATAATTTAGATAATAAATATTCTCCACCCTGGAGCAGTATAAAACTTCTATAAAAATAGAAACAACATTCTTGGTTATATCAGGTTGCAACTGGAGCAACTGCTCCCAACCATGATCTCTTTTTTTCCTGAAAGTATATTTTTATTTAAAAAATCCCTTGACAATTCTGGGACCCTCAGCACTCCAACACTCCCCCCCTCCTCATAATATCAGGATACAACTTCTCCTAGTGCACAAACTTCAAATGTATACAGTTCATCTAAGTGTATGCATATGCTTCTGAATTAGACCCAAGTATTCAACACAGAAGGATACCACATGCCAGCACAAATGGAAAATTTGGCAATTTGACCATTCAACCCTTTTATCGCCACTGTATATGCTTTTTAATAAATGCTGCTTAATTTTTACTATACCATCCATCAAGTTATAAATCTGCAACAAGACTCCAAATTCATTGGAAAAGCCACTTGAATCACAGATGGATGGCCTTATGCAAATTATACGCCTGAATTTTAGTAAACCAGGGGATCCAGTTCCTAGTAAATGCCTGGTTTTCCTACTGAGTTTTATCTTATACAATGGCATTTCAAGCTTGATGGGCTTGTGGATCTTCCTGGTGAAGGTGAACCAGAAATTATGTTTTCCATCCTCCGCTTAAATGTCTAGTTTCTAAATACAAGATTTATGGGCTGATTGGTGTGCTGTGAAAATGCTTTAACAAATGATAAAGATTATTTTCAGAAAGTAGCAGTACACTGAATCTATATATAACACCGTAAACTTTCCTAACAATAGGAGTAGCTTTTTCTGGCCTCAGGACTAGATCTTACATAACTTCTTGCCATGGCTCAACTCAACACTGTTAAAAATTCCCTTTAGTCTCATGTCTACAGTGCATATAAAAATGTATTTAATACTTTGGCAGACATACCCATGTGAAAAAAAGATATGTATTAGAAGGGGCGGAAATTTGACTTTGAATTACTAGGCACTGGGCTCAGACAATATATAGACCAGATCAAAATTCCGTGCAGATTCAGCCCTTTGAATTTAGTCCTTTGTACTGGCAAACACTCAAAGGAAAACTGCTATGTAGCAAGATGTCAATATTTATGAAAAATAAATCTATATAAGCAACAAGAAAAAAATCTTTGGGACAGTATTATTCTGACACACACTTGCACACAGTATGCAAAAATGAATGCCAGAAATCAGAGCAACAAGACTTCATTTCAAAACTATCTGTCAGTTTAACACTAATGAGGCTTTAACTTGTACTTTATGAGCACCATTTCTAGTTATACCTTTATGTACAAGCTCTAGAACAGGGGAAGAACAAATTTTATCATGAGATATGGGATTTGTAGTAGATTGTAAATTAAACCCAGGAATTCCTGGATTACAGCCTAAGGTGTAGCTGCATTAAATCAATTAGCTTCAAGTGTAGTTTCCAACAAATTGAAACACTGATTCATATTATCGAATTTTGAAAAGGTTGTTCTGTCCAAAGTGTAAACAGCTGATAAAAAAACATCATTGGATACTTTTATAAGCTGCAACCACACACATTGCACTATACAAACATATTCTAGCATTATAATTACTGCATTTTTCCTTTAACACATGAATATTTTTGCCCAGCTAGTATCCTCCAACTCTACTGATTGATTCTGTATACAGTTCTCACATAAGGCATTTACTAAATAAATCTAGCAAATATCTTGGCAAAGCTCCTTGGGGGTTGTTCATTAACCAACCACCAAATGATTTGGATTCAGCTTCCTGCTTCCCCCTTTCATGGGTATCATTTGGGTCTCCTCATATCTAAGTCATGCAGTGTCACTTCCAATTGCACTTACTATTTTCCTTTCCTCTCCAAGGTGGCTGGCATTGGTCCTTCTCAAAAACAGAGTTACAAACACAGCAAACTTTTTTTTAAAAAAAATAGTGATATGGCACCTAAGCTCCAAAGTAAAACACTGGAAACAAAAGCACAAAGTTGTCCTCCATCCGCAGAATTCCCAGTAGAGGCTGCAGCTGAGTCTTCAGGGGAAGATGTGCCAGACAGAACGGTATCAATCAGCTTCCGTGACTGTAAAAATACAGCCTTAAAGAGTTTTTGAATCACTAAGCGCGCTCCTCCCCAACTTACCAGAAGATCCTTCTCACTCCAGTTCCAGGGGGAGGGGCACTCAATATGGCTTGCTGTCATTCTTAGAGCGCTTGAGCTGTACTTTCAGTCGCTTCATGCCAATTTGAAATCCATTCATTGACTGGATGGCAGCTTGTGCAGAGACTGGATTGTCATAACTTACAAAACCTAAGAAAAGAAAAACGCACAGTTAAGACGTGTGAAGAGTTAATAGGGGATGGGAATATCTGAGTATTTTGTTTATCAACATCACCACCATCATCATAGCTTGCATTTGTGCTTTTAATACAAAACTACTGTTAACCCTTAATGTATCCATAGATAAAGTGCATGAGATGGAAGGGGACTTAAGAAAAAAATCTTACAACTGAAGCAACAATTTCCCTACTTGACTCAAGCAAACAAGCAGACGTTAGAGACTTTTTAGAATTATAATCTGTAAGTGCCAATTCTTCCACTAATAAGTTTAATAATGACTTGAAAAAGCAGTGCTAGAATATTCCAGATACCATCCAAACCTGTAATTTTTAATGAGCACAATTGTTAAATATATGACTGAAGAGTAATCATACTAACTCTACTTTTAATTAAATGTAAATGCAAGGGTGTTTGAGCCTGGGAAAAGCTGGTCATTCCTAGTCTAGGATCATGACTGAGTGATCCTGTATTTGACTGGAAAAATGTGAATGACTGAAGACTTGACTTCTTCTGGCAAAATAAGTCCTACACACCTGTGCTAAACAACAGCTTTGTTCTTCATCCTTTCTTCATTCCAAAAAGAAGGAATACCATTTTTTTTCTTTCTTTCTGTCACATTAGAAATGCATCCCCAACCTGACAGGCCATTCTGAAATAAGAACACACTTTCCTTTTTATTTTACTAACTCCTGAAAGGAAAGCTAAAAGAACCATCACTAATTTCAGGATTTCAGAGGATTTTTTTCCTATCCAGGGAGAATGTTAATTCTTGTTATTCCAACTAAGTAACTTTCCCCTTTTCTCTGTGGATTTTCTTCCTAATTTATCATAACATCAGAAAGTTTTCCTCAAAAGTTTATTTCAAACAATTCTTTCAGCTGCCTCCCATAGTTAACTTGGCTCCCATTTCTACTCTTCTGCTGTCCCTCCATCTCCTCCCTAACTAAATCTGGGCAACTGTGTTTAGAACTCTTGGCTGCTCTTTTTCCACAGATTTCTTCTTTAGCAAAATTACACTGTGAAATCCTTTTCTGTTTTTCCTTTCCTTCCAAAACTAAACACAATTAGTTAGAAAATATTTTAGGCTGGCATTTATCTTACCCCTTAGGGCTAGTTTTCATGTCAATGCTAGAGATGTATTTTTCTAGTCGCAGCCTTCCCAAATGCAATAATTATTTTCACTTTTGCTGTTTTGCTACTGTATATGTGTATAGTGTTTTAGATGCAATTTTAATTTATCTATTAAAATCCTCACTCTAGTATGTTTTTCTAAGTCATCCTAGTGGCATTTTCCTTCTGTTCTTGTGCTTATTTTGTGGATTCATACTGGGAATAGTTGTAATTTTGGAAAATGTTTAGAAATAATGCTGAATGCTGTTTCTGTGTTTGGTAAAGACCAAAGACTGACAGATTGTTTTGAGGTGATTTACTCAGTGTAACAGGAAATGCTTAATCAGTTGTTAGGCCTTCCCTGCTTTTCCTTCACCACTGGAGTTAATTTAAATTGCACTGAGCAACTTTAGTATAGTTGTACTGAAAATGGAACCTAGGCTAATAAGGATGAGTCCTTTTCTGCATATGTACTCCTCTTCAGGAAACACACACACACAAACACACCCCTTTTGAACACTTGAAAGCCCAGGCTGTGGACAGATTGTCCTGGAGAAGGTCTAACTATGTGCTTGCTAACAGTTGACCCCAACTTGATGGCACATAACCAATCAATCAATCTAAAAATTTAAACACAGCAGCAATATAATACGGAGTCCTATAAACAATGATAATTTTGAGATTCTTTTGCACGGCACTTTGTTGGGATCACGGTCCAGAGAAGAACAGGTAGACTTCAAAAATGAAATGGACAATCCTTTCTCCTCCATCTTACTGCAGTTCTGCTAGATCAAAGGACGCTCTGAAATGGTGTGTTGTGGATAGCAGCAAGATGGAGGAATTAGAATAATTTGGCAGGCCAGGTTTGTGCAAGCTGGTGGCATTCTTACTTTGAAGATTATTTCTGAAGCCAAGCTACATTTTATGATTTAGCAGTGTATGTACTTTTGTGTATTAGTGAATGCACAACAGATTATTCATACATTTGTATAAGAGCATGTTAATCATTCTCAAATAGCAATACTGATCACTGACAGAAATAACCCATACATCATAAGAATGGAGATTAAAAAATCCCATGATTAACATGTTTCCAAAGAAAATATAAATGCAGAACCATATCCTGCAAATTCCTCCCATCACAGTGTAGGAAAGGATAAGCTGATCTCTTTTATTCTGTATCAGGCCTGCAGTCCTTTACCTCCTTGTACTGTTACCTAGTTAGGATTAGAATATATTAGTACTAGAAATTAAAAATGCCACAAAGAAGATACCAATCCTCTTTACAAGTCATGGAGGTCTAACAGACCATGATAGTTAATAATAGTCAAAGCAGGGAAAGTGGCTGCTTTGGGGTCTATAGACTTGGAGGCCCTGGACTCTCCCTTGTCCCACATTTTCAATAAACTGCAAGGGTCCCATAGGACCAGTAGCAGAGGTATGGCATGAAAAAGGGGGGGGAGGAGTCACCATTACTACTTTTCTTCCTCTGCTATTGCTCCCAGGTTAGCTGTCATCTCAGCAGCAACAGCATTGCCACCATTATCCTCTCCTCAGTTGGGGAAAAGATACTTTATAGTGACTGAAGGAGTGGAATGAAATCCTTGCAAGGGTCCAAGTCCACCACTGAGGGGGCAGGGGGAGGGTTCAGTACCTGAGCTTTCACAACCCAGGGAACTGATCTGAGAGATCTATGTTAGGACCTAGAGATGTGTACTTATATTCTTGCTAACAGCAAAGAAATGTATTAAGAAAGCAATCAAGCATTTAAGTGGGTTAATAGATCCATTAGATCCATTTGCTATATTATAATAAAGATGCATCAATAGTTTTGCCAGAATACCAGAGAATCAAATCAGTTCTCACAAAAAGTGAACACAAACTCCACAAACAACTCATTATGGCAACACTGTCTATATAGACCAAAAAAAAAAAGAAAGAATTATAGTTAGGGTTAGTTAGTAAGAGACCACGGAAATGTCTTAGACACTATTTATGGCCACTTTCATTTTTGTACTTTCTACTAAAAACAGTATTTATGGATATTGTGTATCTGTACTTAATTATGCAAGCTGTCTCTTATTTGCCAGTTCACTGGAATCATCCAGTAATGTTAAAAGGTTGGAGAAAACAAATCCTTTTTTAATTATTATTCCATAAGAAGGTGGTACTGGTGGGAGACCACAGCATTCTTATGTTTTCTAGCTGAATTCTCATTAAAGACAGACACAGAAAGATAAGTGGCTGGCTGCTTAAACTATGGGAGTACACACCAATGTTCAGATTAATTTCATATATGGAAAACAAGTTTGATGTTAGTTTCAATTTTACCTGGAAACAGTTTATAGAGTTCAATTCTGTACATGTCCTCTGACACATCCAAGGTTTGGGTTTTATTGAAATAAAGGTTCTAAATTCTTTAACTATGATTATTTATTTCTATTATGTACAGTGCATTTGGAAAGTATTCAGACCCCCTTCACTTTTTTCAATTTTGTTATGTTGCAGCCTGATACTACAATTGTTCAAATTCATTTTTTTTCTCATGGGGTACTCACTCAGTACCCCATAATGACAAAGTGAAAACAGAATTTTAGAAATGTCTGTAAATTTATTAAAAAGGAAAAACTGAACTATCACATTGGCCTAAGTATTCAGACCCCTTGGAACAACACTTGAAATTTAGCTCAGGTGCCTCCCATTTCTCTTGATAGTAGCTGAGCTGTTTCTACACCTTGGAGTCCACCTGTGGTAAATTAAATTGATTGGACATGATTTGGAAAGGCACACACCTCTGTATAGAAGGCCTCACAGCTGACAATGCATACTGTATCAGAGCAAAAGCCATGAGGTCAAAGGAACTGCCCGCAGAGCTCAGAGACAGGATTATTGCAAGGCACAGATCTGGGGAAGGCTACAAAAAAATGTCTGCTGCACTGAAGGTTCCCAAGAGCACAGTGGCCTCCATCATTCTCAGATGGAAAAAGTTTGGCACAACCAGGACTCTTCCAGGAGCTGGTTGCCTGGCAAAACTGAGCAATCGGGGGAGAAGAGCCTCAGTAAGAGAGGAGACCAAGAACCCGATGGTCACTCTGACTGAGCTCCAGAGATCCTGTGTGGAGATGGGACAAAGTTCCAGAAGGACAATCATCACTGCAGCCCTCCACCGATCTGGGCTTTATGGCAGAGTGGCTAGACGGAAGCCTCTCCTCAGTGCAAAACACATGAAAGCTCACTTGGAGTTTGCAAAAAAGCACCTGAAAGACTCTCAGACTGTGAGGAACAAGATTCTCTGGTCTGATGTTATGTCTGGAGAAAACCAGGCACTGCTCATCACCTGCCCAATACCATCCCAACAGTGAAGCATGGTGGTAGCAGCATCATGCTGTGGGGGTGTTTTTCAGCAGCAGGGACTGGTCAGGCCTGGTCAGGCTTGAGGGAAAGCCGAATGGAGCAAAGGACAGAGATATCCTCAATGAAAACCTGTTCCACAGTGTTCGGGACCTTAGACTGGGCCAAAGGTTCACCTTCTAACATGACAATGATCCTAAGCACACAGCCAAGATAACACAGGAATGGCTTAGGGACAACTCTGTGAATGTCCTAGAGTGGCCCAGCCAGATCCCTGACTTGAACCCTATTGAACATCTCTGGAGAGACGTGAAAATGGCTGTCCACCGACAGTCCCCATCCAACCTGATTGAGCTTGAGAGGATTTGCAAAGAAGAATGGCAGAAAATCCCCCAATCCAGGTGTGCAAAGCTTGTTGAGTCATACCAAAAAAGGCTCGAGGCTGTAATTGCTGCCAAAGGTGCTTCAACAAAGTACTGAATAAAGGGTCTGAATACTTATGCCAATGTGATGTTTCAGTTTTTCCTTTTTAATAAATTTATAGACATTTCTAAAATTCTGTTTTCACTTTGTCATTATGGGGTACTGAGTGAGTACCCCATGAGAAAAAAAATGAATTTGAACGATTGTAGTACCAGGCTGCAACATAACAAAATTGAAAAAAGTGAAGGGGGTCTGAATACTTTCCAAATGCATTGTAGATCTCTTAGCTAATCTAAACTTTTATTTTAATAATAAATACATCAGGTTTGGAAGTGCTAAAGTGTAAACTATTGTGAAAATAGCTTTATTTGTGTTTTAATACAAGTTGATATATAAGGATAAAATTGAGGTTCTTTTCCCAGTGGAACAGCTTGTACTTTCTTTTAATTTTATCTTATGAGAGTCAGGCAGCATATAAATTGAATAAATAAATTGGGGCTACGATAATTTTGCTTATAGTATGTAAATCAGTTTTCTGCTCACACAGAGAACAATGCTTCATTTTCTATAGAGCCTTGGGCAATTTTTAAACTAGGCTTATTTTGAATAGTTTAGTGTGATGTTTCTTTCTTATTTACCTATACATATAGCTTGCTTGCACAAACAAATGGGTATATTTTCAGCTAAAAGATTTGGGTTATTTGGAATACTACAATGTGTTCCTTCAATGTGCTGAGCCTGTTTATACTTAAGCTGCTAGCTGCACAGCAGCAGTTTAACTGACTTAAATGTTTCACAATAAAAGTTTCTGTACCAGCTCATTATATATCAGTTGGTTGTTCTTTTCTGACGGGAGAAGAAGATGAGAAAAAGAACTAGAGAAAGACGATGGGACAAACTCTGCAAACAAATGTTTTGATATGAGTATTCTCCTCTTTTACGAAAAATGAAGTAACAGAACATACCAAAACATTTGCTCAGATTGGTCTGCTTGTCAATGAAAACCTTCGCAGAGACAACATTCCCAAAAGGCATGAACATCTGCAGCAGGTCTTGGTCCCCAAACTCCTGGGGAAGATGGTAGATGAACAGATTGGCTCCCTCTGGACCTTTAAAATATCAATTTAGAAAGAGATTAAAACAAGCAGAACTTCTTGGATTTTAATACAGAGAATTAAAGGAGATGTGAAAACATGTTTAATCAACAGCCAAAACTCATGCTGTTAGTGAAAAATCTGTCTTCTGCCAGAAAGCAACATCTGATGATGTTAAAAGTGATAGTTAGTACTCATATTTAAATAAGAACTCAACAGGTAGCAACAGAGTAAGAATAAAAAATACATAAAAGAATTAAAGGATCATTATTTGTATTTACAGTCAAAGATCAGAAATACTAAAACAAATCTTGATAAATTTTAGCCCAGTTCAGGAAGTTGCAATGCTTTAAAGTTGATAAGATAAGGCTGTACTTGTTCAATACAGTCCAAGTAGGGATGGGGCCAGGCTGCAGAGCTCCATCACTCTTTCTATGTTAAAGCCCACACCTTCAGATTAATGCTTCAATAGGGTTTTCATGCATTTTAAATCTGATGCAATTGCAATGAATATATGATCTGTGACCCATGAAGTAGCAGCACTAATTCAAACCTTACATCACCCCAAAACTCATTAGATGGCCTTTCACTAAACGAAGATGCTTTTCACTAAACCAAGATTTTGTCAATTTTACTCCTCCAATTTGCAATGGTTAACAGCACTGGCCAAAAAATGTGCAAAGTACAGTGGGGCAAAAAAGTATTTAGTCAGCCACCAATTGTGCAAGTTCTCCCACTTAAAAAGATGAGAGAGGCCTGTAATTTTCATCATAGGTATACCTCAACTATGAGAGACAAAATGAGAAAAAAAATCCAGAAAATCACATTGTCTGATTTTTAAAGAATTTATTTGCAAATCATGGTGGAAAATAAATATTTGGTCACCTACAAACAAGCAAGATGTCTGGCTCTCACAGACCTGTAACTACTTCTTTAAGAGGCTCCTCTGTCCTCCACTCGTTACCTGTAGTAATGGCACCTGTTTTACCTTGTTATCAGTATAAAAGACACCTGTCCACAACCTCAAACAGTCACACTCCAAGCTCCACTATGGCCAAGACCAAAGAGCTGTCGAAGGACACCAGAAACAAAATTGTAGACCTGCACCAGGCTGGGAAGACTGAATCTGCAATAGGCAAGCAGCTTGGTGTGAAGAAATCAACTGTGGGAGCAATCATTAGAAAATGGAAGACATACAAGACCACTGATAATCTCCCTTGATCTGGGGCTCCACGCAAGATCTCACCCCGTGGGGTCAAAATGATCACAAGAACAGTGAGCAAAAATCCCAGAACCACATGGGGGGACCTAGTGAATGACCTGCAGAGAGCTGGGACCAAAGTAACAAAGGCTACCATCAGTAACACACTACGCTGCCAGGGACTCAAATCCTGCAGTGCCAGACGTGTCCCCCTGCTTAAGCCAGTACATGTCCGGGCCCGTCTGAAGTTTGCTAGAGAGCATTTGGATGATCCAGAAGAGGATTGGGAGAATGTCATATGGTCAGATGAAACCAAAGTAGAACGTTTTGGTCTAAACTCAACTCGTGGTGTTTGGAGGAGAGAGAATGCTGAGTTGCATCCAAAGAACACCATACCTACTGTGAAGCATGGGGGTGGAAACATCATGCTTTGGGGCTGTTTTTCTGCAAAGGGACCAGGGCGACTGATCCGTGTAAAGGAAAGAATGAGTGGGGCCATGTATGGTGAGATTTTGAGTGAACACCTCCTTCCATCAGCAAGGGCATTGAAGATGAAACGTGGCTGGGTCTTTCAGCATGACAATGATCCCAAACACACCACCCGGGCAACAAAGGAGTGGCTTCGTAAGAAGCATTTCAAGGTCCTGGAGTGGCCTAGCCAGTCTCCAGATCTCAACCCCATGGAAAACCTTTGGAGGGAGTTGAAAGTCCGTGTTGCCCAGCGACAGCCCCAAAACATCACTGCTCTAGAGGAGATCTGCATGGAGGAATGGGCCAAAATACCAGCAACAGTGTGTGAAAACCTTGTGAAGACTTACAGAAAACGTTTGACCTCTGTCATTGCCAACAAAGGATATATAACAAAGTATTGAGATGAACTTTTGATATTGACCAAATACTTATTTTCCACCATGATTTGCAAATAAATTCTTTAAAAATCAGACAATGTGATTTTCTGGATTTTTTTCCCCCATTTTGTCTCTCATAGTTGAGGTATACCTATGATGAAAATTACAGGCCTCTCTCATCTTTTTAAGTGGGAGAACTTGCACAATTGGTGGCTGACTAAATACTTTTTTGCCCCACTGTAACTGTACAGTTTAAGGATACTGTATGCAAAAACCACTATGTACTTTCTCATAAATAAGAAATTATTAATGCTGGTTCCAAAGATATGATTGCAAGTGTTAAAATAAAATACTATATATATTAATTGTAAAAATGTAATGCATCTCTTTGTTGAGTGAAAGATACAATTAAACAGAACTTTAGAATTAGATGTTTCAGAGTAGCGACAATATTCTGTAAAAATGTCTGTAAAATGCACTATGAGATGTTTAAAAATCCCATTTTTTATCCATAACTTCTGATTCTATATCATTGGAGAAGAATGTTTTGGGTACAGCATAACACAGAGAGCTCAGGACAACACTATCTCAAGGACAAACCTTCTGAACACTGCCTCCTACTTACCTTCCTTCTGACTTCCTGCTGCACCAATACTCTGCTGGGTTAAAAGACTCTGGTTATAGAGTGTGGGCAATGCAGCAGCAGCGTATTGCTGAATCCCAGAGTATGCCTGAGTTAGGGCCTCCATTGTGCTCCCTGTGCCATTTGAAAGGCCACTGCTGCCTAGCCCTCCATTTAAGGCTGCCATTCCTGCGCAGAAAAATGGAATAAATGTTATTTTTCAATAAGGTTTCAAGTAAGGTAATTTATCAAGTAAGGGAAATTGAGACACGGGTTTGAAACAAGCAAAGCAGATGGATTCTTAAGTGACTTTTTCTTACAATGCATTGAACTTGCCTGCTAAAGAGCCAACATTCAGGCCTGCAGTAGCCCCTGCCAGTGTTTGCAGTGCTCCAAGAGAAGCCATTGGGTTTACTGAGGAACTGCTGCTGGAACTGGGTGATGAACCTGCTATTAAAATGAGAGAGTTAAAACATCAGCAACAACTTCCAACAATATCAAAATGACTTACTGCTATCTCTGAAAGGCTTAAATAAGGCACATTCAGAATACTTCTAAAATACCAAAGTTCAGTGGAAAGTGGCCAGGGAAGGTAGGATAAGCCTCCCTCTTCCTCTTCTATTTTCCCAAAGAAAGTTCCAGTGAACTGTCATCACTAATCTTTAATCCTGCAGCCTCTAGCTTCTAAAATAGGTCTTTTTTCATTTGCGTGAGGTATGAGTCAAGTAAGAAATATCAGGAGTTTCTACCAGCATTCAGAAGGAATCCTACTGTTTTTTGCTGAGATGAAAATTGCAATAGAAGCAAAACCTCTGAAATATCTGTATGGTACCCAATGTCCTGCTTATCCAGAGAGCTGGAATCATTTGCCCCTTGCAAACTCTCAAGTGAATTTATTAGTATCTAAGCAGAATGACCCAGGCCACAGTATTCTTTCTTTTGCCATCCCAAAATATTGATGGCTCAGTGACTGATTGTGTTCCATATATACGTATACATACCATACTCTGGTATCATACCTTAGTATGGCGACAAAATCTGAGGAGGAGAGGTGCAAGAGGTGAGTCAAGAAGAGGCAGGTTTAATTTTAAATTCTAGTGGTTTTCTTAAGTTTCCATTTATTTTCTTCCATATCTAAAATTACTATCATTTAGTTCCATTCAACAGAAATAAAAGAAGTTTCCAACATCAAGCTAAGCAATTGTGTAGCTTGCTTTTCATCTTATATATTTCATGATATGCAAATGAGACTAGGAATAAACCATCCCTTGCTTTATAGAAATAAACCCCAGTTTGACAGAACGGTCTGTTATTGGCTTGCTGTGATTCATGATGTGAAAACTTGTGTAAGTGTCTCATTAATGATTTTATGGATTATTCTTGGTAAGTTTTTTTGCTCCATCCATTCAGTGCAAGGTAAGAAAAAGGGAAATAAACGATTATTACTACACTTATCTATAAGACTGACTGGTTTGTTCAAAAAGCATGGTTAAAGCAAGCCATGACTTAGTATAATGTACAAATAATGTCACTGTAAGACCAAAGTGCTCCAAATCTCAATTTTCAAAAATCCTATCTGCAAAGGAAATCCCAGAGAATATAGTAGAACATTTCAGACAAACTGTGATGTTCACTGAACAAATGGACAGATAGATCAATTATACTTACAAACAATACATATCCTCTTGTAAAATTTAAGTAAGTTTTCTGTGTGTCTCTGTGAATATGAATGCATATATAGACATATATATATATATATACATTGCATAGCAAAAACACATGACTACTCAGCAAATTAGAAGCACCTGCTTCCTTGTTTTTTCAATCATCCACACATGTTCTGGGGTGTCATAATTAATTCTCTTCATAAAGGACAGGGTTTAATAATTAAATCATGGTAACTGGTTCTACTGTTATGTATGAAGGGGGCAAAACAAGTTAAATAAATAGCAAATAAATAAATAAAACAACTCCCTTACCTGAACTGGTGAGCACACTTAATGGACTGTTGGAAGAGTTGAGTGCAGTTGTTCCACTTGGGGTGTTCTGGGCTGCGCTAGCTGCAGCTGCTAATGCAGCTAGATTCTGCAATTGCATTGCATTCAACCCTGCAATACATCAATCAGTGCAGTATGTCTGTTTCCATACCATTAACCGTAAGATCACTGGTGGACCCAGCAGCTGCATCAATCAGAAATGGTTTCTGGTGCAGAATGAAGTTCAATAGCCTTACTATTACAAACCCAGACTGAACAAGAACTCCTCCTTACGTTTTACACATGGATTAACATCATCTTAGACAACATTGGGCAGAAGGCAAGAAAGGAAAAGGGGACAATCCATCAGTGAGACTAGCTGCCTCCTAGCTCCTTTTTTAACCATTCTTAAAGCAACGGAAAATACTTTGTAACATCAAAGGGGGGCCTAAATTTGCTTGCCTATTTCCATCTCTTTTTTCTTTTTGTAGTGGTTGTTAAAAACAACAACACTGCTTTGTCATTTCATAACTGATAAGGCCATCAACTCATGCAACACATTACTTCGTTATACATTTTATTCTTCCTGTTCAAGTTGTCTCAAAGTGGCTTCTTTTCTGTTACCCTCATTACCCAATTTTTCTTTCAAATTAAAAACGTATCAATACAGCTTTGATTCTTCCTTAATGGAAGAATTTAATTTTTTAAAATGTTTTTAAATACTGTATTCTATACATTTAATTATCTAACAGTAGGACAATGCTAAATTATAGGAACTTGGACAGACAGAAAAATTACCCTTCTTTCAAAAATAAATAAAGATAAAAAGTTGATCAGACAAAAGTACCAGACATATCAGCACAGTAAAATTAAAGAAAGTGTGTCTTGACACATGATGTGCATATTGAAGCAATATGTTTCATGTAGAAATCATGCTAGGTCTCCAGTAGTTAATGTGTCTATTGCATAGGTCATCCAAGAACCAAAGATGGTAATCAACTCCTTTTGTTAACAAAACAGCTATTTTCAGTGGATGACTCCCCTACCACAACCGCAAATTCCACAGTTTCATTATGTGTTATTTAAGAAAAGCTTTCCTTCTATCATTCCTGAATCTCCCTTCATTTAGTTTCAGTGATGACCCTTAGTCCTAAGACAGGGAGAGAGGCTGAAAAAAATCATCACTATCCATTTTATCTATGCCGTGAATGGTTGTATATACCTCCCTCATGTCTCCCCTATCCCTTTTGTTCCAAGCTAAAGAGCTCTGATTGCTGCTGTCTCCTGACCTGCTCTTTTCTGCACTGTATCTAGCTCTGTAAGATGTAATGACCAGAAATATAACCCATACACCAAGTATGGCCTCACCATGAATTTGTATAAGAACACAATTGTATCAGCAGTTCTATCTTCAATTCTCTTCTAATGCATGAAATTCACTCTCTCTACTTTTTAACAGCAGCTCACATTGGACTTGAGATTTTTATTGAGCTCTCCACTATAATTCCAAGATCCCTTTGCTGGTCAGTCTCTGCCAGCTTGGTTCCCATTAATGTACAGGTGAAGTTTCGATTTTTGTGCCAATGTACATCATTTTACACTTATTTACACCAAACTGCATTTGCCATTTTGAAGCCCATCCACCCACTATAGAGAGCTACGTTTTTACTACTCATAAACATGTTATCATCACCAAATATGTTCACGATAATTCTATATCAAAGGCGTTTTGATAATCCAAGTATACAGTACCTAAGGGATCAGCCTTGTCCTCGTGCTTGCTGACATCCTCAAATAGTCTAGAAAATCAGTGAAAAAGACTAATCTTTTTGAAAGCCATACTGGCTCCTTTTCAGTAAGTCATCTTCTACATATTTTTTTAAAAATTCTAACAATACTTTCAACCATTTCCTTCCAGAACAGGTGTTACATTAACTGGCTCATAATTTCCCTTTAGTGTTTCTTGATTCTTTTTTAAATAGTGAGTTTAGATTGGCACTCATTCCCACACAATGGAAAATAGCCAATTTTAAAGAGAAGTTGCATATATTTGTGAAAAGATCATCTATTTCATATTCATATTCAAGTTAAAAACTCTTGGGGTTGATACTATCTGTGCCTGAGCTCTTTTCTTGTACAGATCTGTCTTCACTAATATTAATATATCATAGCACACCAATCATTTTTCACTTTGATTCTGAACCTATTTGTCAGATCCCAAGAGGAAAGAAGAGAAACTCACCTCCCATTGGGTGAAGGTTGCCCAGTGTGTTCAAATTCCCAGAAGAAGCAGCTGCTGTCTGCTGAAGGAGCTGTAAATAAAGCTAGACATTACACCAAAAACAGAACAAGAGTGAGAATGAGGGCTGGCTCCACTTCTGGGAGACACTGCACTACACCACAGCCAGAATGCCGTTACAAGCACAATTCTTGCTGACCACACATATCACCAATACACACAAAGCAGCAGCAATCCCATATCAGTAAGAATGCTATTAGAAAAGGAAAACTCCAATTGTCCATGCAATTCCAGGTGAAATATTTTCCCTTAACTCATGACTAGTGTGCCACCAATGGTCTAACTGGACACAAAGGACAGTTTCTAACACTGGTGAAACATCATCTGCCAACTCCTTCCCACTCAAGTACCCCAAATGTATTCTGGGAGGAGACAGAGTAAATAAAAGCAAGGGAAGAAGGCTATGAATGCAAATCCACAGGTAACAGTAATATCTACACACATATTGCAGGGTACTGTGCAAGTTGACAGAGTACTGTATATAGTACTGTAGTGAACAGAATAGTCAACCTTCATTTCTCTATTTACTTCATAAATGAAAAGTTCTACAAGATAGTCCATAAGTCCTCAACTAGATGCTACTTTCCTCCTCACCAATGTAAGCACAGAAATCCTATTATATGGCAACACTTCAATGTCTAAAAACACATTTCAATCATCTGTACTTACCACTAATACCAAAAATATTTTGAGTTTACAACAGAGCCTCAGAACGAGAATACTTGCAAACAAGAAATGTGTGTAAACTGTTTAGAAAATGATTCTGAACAGAAACTGTCAAGTACACTCACTGCCAAGTACTGGGGTCCAAGTGTGTTCAGTCCAGCCAAGTTTCCCCAAACAGAGGCAGCACTAATCTGTTGCATCTGTTGCTGGAGTTGCTGTGCGATTCGTTTCTGTTCTTTATCTTTCTGAGTATCTGCAAATTTCACTACGATGGGAGAAGAGCATCCCTGCAATACAATTCACACAGCTGGAGCTTTTGTCATCTTTCCAAAATCCTAGCAATTTACATTCTTTAAATTCTTGCTTTAAAAAGAATACACATTCAGAAACTGTATCTTCTTTTTAAAGCAACCTGTCACATTCCAAAATTCCAATGCAGATCCTTTCTTGTATCATACATGACATATCTTTCCTATTTTGCATACAACTGGAGAGAAGTGTGGGTATATGCCATACAGGGGGTATTAACCAAGGGATGTTAGCACAGTAACTGGAAAGCTGAAACCAAACATCTATGTATGATGATTTGGAAGCTGTTATTACCACCCATGGATGTTACAGATACAATTTTAAAAACCCTTAAAATCTCATAAAAACAGTTTAATATATAGTGATTTAACTGCTTCTGTGAGATTTTTAAGGGATTTTTAATACAAACTAAAATGTCTGGCTGAGAAGGGAAATATTAACTCCTTGGGTAATACTGCAAAGAAAGAGGCCAAGTGCATCCTGTAGCTTGGAAGCAAAACATGAAAAGAATCTCAAGTGAAGGTATCTTTAAGAGGGCCTCTCCTGTTGAGTTTAATGGCTGGCCAGGTTTACATTGATTGTTTATAAAACAATCCTCAGACAGCTAGGCCCTAAATGGTTTAGGACTTTAAAAGTTAAAACTAACACTTTAAATTGTGCTTGGAAAACAATTCTCAATATTGAGCTGCAAACATAAAAGTCTCTCAAAATTCACATTTTTTACCTCCATGGTCTGCGCTTGATGCATTGCTTTGATTGCTGTTTGCGCCATAGCTCTTGTTGTAAAAGTCACAAAAGCGCAACCTGAGAAGGGGATACAATCAAAATTAACCAGCAGTTTATCCAAACAATAAAAGCTGAACAGAAGGGACATCTTGCAAACTTCTAAAGCTTCCCAATTAAATACAAGGGGTGTGTATGTGTGTGCACATGAGGGAGGATGGGGGTGAGGAGAGAGAAAGAGGGAGAGAAATCTGAAGGAGAAGCCATCAGTCTGTGTGTACCTCGGCTTAAGCCATCAGGACCCCGTAGAATTCTGCATTCTTCAATCTGACCAAAGGAGGAAAACATCACTCTGATATCATTTTCATTGCACTTCTTTGAGATCATCCCAATGAATAGTTTCCTATCTTCCACTGCTAAGGGAAAAACAACAACAAAAGTGAGGAAAGCGGCTTGACTATTTACACGATTGAGTCAGTTATCCTTGATTCTATAGCACAATCCAGCAAAATTTACTAAAGTGCCCCAAAATAAAGAACAAGTCATAAACATCATAATGCTTTGATCTCTCTCCCTCTACATTCTGCAAATCTACAATTTAAATCTAGAATTTCTGATCTAGAGCAAGATTCAGAAAAGCTATTCTATTCTCCTACAGTCCAGCAGGAGAACAGTGTACAAAAAGCATCAAACTGGAAACAAATGTTTTGAGTTTGAAACAGTCCGTTCCAACGTTATTGGAAGGGTTTCAAACTTGAAGCAGCCTTCTTCTGAATGTGAAATACAAATGTTTGGATTTCTTATTTTGCTTCTCAACAGAATAGCATGAAACTGGGAAGAGAGACAGAATGCTGTGAGAGGATGTAATTCATAGATGGCACTGTTGGGTTTCTGAGCTCCTTTAAAATTCTTTTTTTTTTTTTTAAGTGCCTGTAACTTGCAGTTTTGGCATAGAATGCAATGAATGTTGCAACAATAATGCGATAGAACACACCAAGGCCAAATTTCAGATAGATATGTTGAGGGTTCTATGCAAAGTGAGTAAGTATTTGTAAGGAATGATGTTGCCTCTTCTTAAATACCAATCTTTGTAGGCAGAAACGTTAAGTGTAATGAATTAACTGACTTTTTTCCCTTTAAAATCTGGATGGCCCCAACCATGCCTGCCTTTCAAACAGCCTTGAAGACTTAGCTCTTCCTTCAGGCACTGATCAGAAGGTAATGTAAGATAATTGAATGTATGAACTGTCTTTTGGTGCAACATGTTTTCATTTTCTGGCTTATTATTTGCTGGTTTTAACTTTTTTGTTAGCTGCTCTGAATGCATATAGTGAGTGGACGGCCATATAAATCAATATAACAAATGGACAAACTCAACCCAGTTTTACCACTCACGATTATAATAATCATAAAACTCAGGATGAGAGGCTGGCAACAATGAAGTGGAGTAATTAGTAAAGTTCTTTCTCAACTCTCAAGGTCTTTTTGTTCCATAAGATACTAATATTGGGTAACCTGATTACACAAATCATTCTTATCTGAAGACAGACCTATCTATTCATTGAATCTAACACTCCCCCCTCCTTCCTGAGCATGGAATTTTTACCCAATTAAACAAAAGGCTTTTGTTTTTTGGGCAGCTGCTGGGCCATTTCTCATTTGTGCATGGCTGACCTCTGGAGAAAACGATCAGGATCTGAGCTTCATGGAAGTCCAGAAGTGGGGCCATTAAACCTCCCACAAGTAAATTAAAATTAGTTCCCAATTCCCTGAAGTCTTGCATGATCTGGAGTTGAGTTAGATGCACATCTGCAATGCTACTTTCCCTCCCTTTTTTTCAAATAAACTTTTCTATTTGTTCAAGGCTATTGGGGTAAAAAACATTTCAATTTCAAAATGTTAATGTTGAGTTTGAAACAACCATGTTATGGTCAAAATGGGACATTGCAGTCATCCTAGGATATTTCCAAAAGGTCTCAAACAACCTGGTTTTAATGCAAACAGCTGTTTCCATCCTGAAATGGGGCATATCAAATTTGAAATATTTTGTACAACACTATTCAGAACCTATTCTAAAAACTATTACAGTACTTAAATTCATCCCAATTCTTTTAAGTGCACTGAAACAGTTTCATTTCGTTTCATTTCATTTCATTTCATTTCATTTCTGTATATACACTGGCTTCTATTCACAGAAACTGTGTTTTCTTTGACACAGCAATGAAAGTAAAATACTGTGGTGAAGATGGTCACTTAGCTCACCTGCAGGAGAGAGGATAATCAATGCCTTGAGATAGTTTTTCTTACCCTTAAAGTGCACGTGCATGGCTTAGTAACCTACTTGACATGAGATGTATTGGTAATCTCATGTAGAAGAAGCCAGCTACTCTTTTCTAAACTAGAACTAGGGACTTTTTACATTATAGACTAATTTTGATTGTAAAAAGCCTTTTACACACACTCACCATTATTCTTTTCACTGTCGGCTGGCTTCATTTGAATGGGATGGTGCATCTGTGATAAGAAAGCAATGGAGGAATATTACATTGTCCAAAGTAAACTATTTGGAATATGCAAAACACTTCAAATTCAAAATGTTTCCAGTTTGAAACAATCATTTCAAGCTTAGCATGGGCTGTTCTGTCCATTCCTGAAGTATTCTGAATTTAAACTAGCCCTATTTGTGCTCAAATCACTTCTAGTAAGGCTTGGAACTATTGGATTAGTAACTGAAATGGGGCATTTCAATCTTGAAAATATCACTCATACACAAAATAATACTCTATTAATTTGAAAGATGTTACAGTCAGGGACTTATCATTCTATTTGTAAAAATATCACTCAAAACAAATAGATGACTTATTTTGTAACGATAGGACAAAGGATGCCACAAAACCCACTAGGGAAAATGTAGTACTTCCAATGAGGATTTGCTAATAGACTAAATTAACAAGAAATAATATAATTTGTCATACCCCTGGGAGGATCTTCATGTTATGAAGAGCATTCTGTGCTTCTAGTGCAGCTTTACGGGTATAAAATGTAACAAAACAGCACCCTATGAAATAAACAAATTCTGTAACACATATTAAAAGCTACTTCTAAAGCCTAAATTACTTCACCAGTTAATTATATAAGTCTGAACATTTCTAGCAACCTAATTCTGAACTTTTTTGAGTCACATAATACACATTTTGAATGCTTTAACTCAGCAACATATTCCAGGTATAGCCTTCACATGACCACTAACAATTTTTTGTAAGACTGGAAGGCGTCTATTTCAAGAATCTCAGCTAACTAGAAATTAATTTCTAGTGGAATGTGTGATGTGGAAAATATCTAATCATAGACAGTGCTTAAACAATCTAGGCTAGATCCAGAGGTGCCCTACACAAGGTGGATACTTTTACTGGAAGAAGGAGATTTTTATTAATTCACTCTACCATGCAGTTTCTTATGCTACAATGGTTTCAATATCTTTCTGAATAATAAAATAGTTCTTGATGCTTCAGAAGATGGGGGGAATAAACTTGTTCTGCAGATGGATCCATTCTGGATCAGACAGCATATTTAAAATGTTACATGCTTGTTAGGTCTTGTTAATACATGTTTCACAATGAGTTGGTAAAGTGAACAATAAAATAAATATTTCTTCTGATTGTGTTTATGGGGGGGAAAGGCAAACAATCTGCAAGTAAAAAGCAGAACAAGATGGCTTATTATATTTTTCTAAGTTTCTTTTCCAGCATTACTACTCCAACATCCCCTGCCCACAATCTGAAGTGACACAGAATTCTATTTCATTCATTCTGCCACATGAGACTGCCAAACTATAATTCCTAGAATATATAATTGGCCCAATAAAAATTCATCTGCTATTGAAATAAACTGCTCACACGCCTCATTTATGACTCACATAATATTTTAATACAATAATGTGATGAGTGAACTTTTTCCTACCCGTTTCCTCCTAGCAAATTAGTAGTTTATAAACTGGACTGGATGAGGGGTCAGAACAATTTTCAGTCTTATATAATTTCCAGCGATGCTTTGAGAGCCTTGTGTATACTATGAAACCAATCTTGCAGAAGACTTTCAGTAGATATTAATTGGACACAAATTGTTTGTGAAACTTCGTTAACATGTATCACTGTGAATAACCAAATAATGTGAAAAATAAGCTCTATTTTACTACATTAAAGTATATACTAATAGAAGTGGATGACACCAGTAAGTGCCTGGAAACACATATGTTGGTAAAAATAATGGAAACAATTGGATGAAATTTTTAATGTAAACTACAGTTGATGCCAACCATTAAGTTGTTTAGTACTATGTGTGACCCTAAGTGCAACCAAATCTTGCCTTTCTAAAACTTGAGGGTGCTACAATATTGTCCATAATTTATGGAGGATATCATTACATGGCCCATAAAACACAAATCAATGTGACTAACCTATAGAGAAACATGTTTTTTTTTGTTTTTTTTTACTGAGTTTAAAGCATCTAATTTCAGAACCAACACTTCCTGTTGGGAAAAAAAGCTCTCACCTTTGCTCTGAGGAGGGTTTTGGCTTCTGTCTCGCAGGACATTAATTTCATAGACAGCACCATACTGTTCAAATAGATCTCGCAAGTCTTTTTCAGACCAACTCCGTGGGACCTGGCCCACAAACATCTTGATGGCATCTAGGTCTGGTTGGTCAGGATGATCCAATGTGCCATTCATTTTCTTTGAGCTATATGAGTCAATGAGAAACATCTGGTAAGTGATTTCACTGGCAAGATTCTGGTCAATCTTCTACTTGATGTATTAAAATGACTAAAACTAAATGTATTTAAATATTAACTTGCAAATTTGAAATATTCAGAGAAAAAAGTTCAGGATAACTTTTTTCTATACAAAAAAGGTGATTGATGACTCACTGCCTTCTCTCAAATATGTTTGATGGTTTTTAATTTTATTTAGTGTCTTATAAATGAAAACTTTTTAAGATAAATAATCATTTGAATACAAGTAAGAGTAGGGCAGATAAATACTTTAAAATAACTTAATTTTAAAATCAGCAATGGTTGTTCTAGCGCATAATGGCAAAAATATATTTCAAATATTCAATACAATTAACTGTATATATGCTATATAAATGTGACATATAAATAGGTTCATAATGATTTTAAAAGTATATATATTTTAATCTATTTTAATTAATATTTATTCTCTATTAATTAATATTTATTCTTTTATTGTAAACCACCCAGAGTTGCTCTGCAGTGAGATGGGCAGTGACAAATTTGAAATATAAATAAATATAAAATATCTGCTTTTTAGGTACTCAATTCATTGTTCCATTTTTAATGTAAATTAACCTGAAAAAATCTTACTATATAATTGCTTTATATACTTATACTTCTAAAAATGAAACTGCCTCTGGATACTGAAGAATACTTATGCAGGTTACATCAAACCATAAGAATGAACTTTTATTAGAAATTAATATAGGATCTTTTGCACTAGTGAATAAATTGTGATTTAAATAATGAAGATGAGTCTTCTTGAAAAGTGATTTAAATCAGATCCATCCTGAAAGAGCATCTGATTTGGTGAAATGTACCTAAGAACTGATATTCTTTCAATCTAATTAACTTAGTAAGAAAAATTATCAAAAACAATGAACAGAAAGATTGCCTTCCTAAATACTGAAAATATGAGTGCTCACCCAATTGAAGCTAAAGGTATTAATGTGCTTAAGTGAATCCTAAAAGTTACTAATATTTCAAAAAAGAAACCTAAAGGGGAACCATAGAAAGAAGCCCAGTATGCATGCATACATAAGAGCAATAACAAAACAACAAAAATACCACTAACTAGCTGAAAACCAAAAAAAACAAAAATCTGATAGGAGACATGGAATACTCTGAAGAGGATGAATGGCTGAAATCCTGAATAACAGCACTCCTATTGGTAGATAAATTATCTACTGCCTAGACTACTGTTATTTTTATTATTATTACATTTTTATCCTGCCTTTTTATTTATATATTTAATACTCCTGCCTCCTATTTTTCCCACAACAACCCTTTGAGATTGGTTGGGCTGAGAGAGAATAACTGGCCCAAAGTCACCCAGCCAGCTTTCATGTCTAAGGCAGGCCTAGAACTCAGAGACTCCTGGTTTCTAGGCCAGCACCTTCACCACTACACCAAACTGGCTGTCTATATAATATGATAAGATTTTAAAGACACAGGTACCTTTGAAGTTGCAACCTCTGAGGAACTAGAGAGAGGTTTATTAGGCCAAAAGAAAAAACATACCAATTCTAATTTCTTACAACCAGAAGAGAAAACAATTTAAAGTATCTTGTAGTGGGGGTTTATACATGAGAGAAATAGGATTAAGGGGATATCCCCATTATCTTAATTAACATCTCTCTCTCTCTCTTTATAAAGCTGCCCAATTCTACAACAGCTCTGGACTGTGCACATTTTTTAGACATATATTACATATATTAACTGCTCTGTGTGGGTATCTGAAATGTGCTCAATGGTTGGGTGATACTTTAGCAGCATTATTAAGCAGGCTGCTGCTTGAATGAAATGATGGTCCATCTCCTCTGTGATATATTATATGAACTGCTTCCTCTTCTTTTTTCCTTAATTTCCTTTTCTCAACTTCAATATATATCCTAGCCATTTCCTTTTTATATTTCTTTTTGAGGGGACAAGTGGAGCATGCAATCCACCTACTTACAGGATCCTTATAATACTACTACACTAGAATATAACCTCCTGAGATCTCAGCCAATTCAGCTTCACCAATAAAGATACTAACAAGACTTACAAAAACAAGGACCAAGATTCCAGTTAACAAATACATAAAAATACAATAATTTCAGGAATCAGTTATCATAAATCTGTGGTGCTTTTCATGCTACTGGAATGGCACAATGGAACGATCACTCAAGAGCAACTGGCAGATGAGCCTAACAAAGGGATACTTCAATGTAACATGGAGATGGGGAACACCCACTGGGTCTCTAAATTGGCTGCTGTTCAAAGCAGGAGGCTCATGGCCACCATATCTGGATCTGGCAAAGTTTACAGAAGATAATGGGAATAATTTTTTTCCTGCTGAACTAAACAACTAAACTAGGTAGTATCAAGGGAAATGTCCCAATTATTTATCTCACCTTATGAATCTTATACTTCTATTTAGATCATAATTTTCTAATGGAAGGACATAATTAAAATTGAACAGAAATTCAGGAAAAAAGGAAGCCATATTTAATTCCAGAAGACAACAGGATTTAACATATGGTATTATAATTCTACAATAATGAAAAGATATTGAGAACTGAAACTTAAAAAGGTTAAGAATGATTACTAATCACTTAAAGACAAGCATATGCAAAGCATTAACTTCAACAAAACAAAACAAGTATTATCATCAGGTTACATTATTTATGCTGCTAAACTCTCTAAAATCCTGAAAAGAAAAAGGGACACATTGTGATGGAATGGACTTATGAAGGCCATGCTCAGAGAGATAAGCGTGTTCTTAGCCCCCAACAGGAGCACAGGAAGTTCAAGAAGATGAGGCTGGCATCTCCCTAAGGAATTCATGGTGTTGTGGCTGGCTGGCTTGGGAACTTGGGTTCAGTCTGGTGAGATTCTGTCTTGAGGTGGAAGCTAATAAACGCAACAGAACTGTATTTGCATTGTCTCTTGGAGTTCTTTGGGCTGAACCTGACACACATATAGAAAATAGAAGGAGGAATGCATAATGAAAGGTAAAACAAAGCACTCTCCTTATTTTTTCTTCCATTATAGGAATGGACTATAGGAACTGTATCAGAAAGGCTAAATCTCAGAATGAGCTGCAGCTAGTTAGAAATAAAAGGAAAGGCAAAGTGGATGCAGGTCCATTGCAAGGAGAAAGTGGTGTACTGATAATGAGAGATGATGTGAAGGTACAACTTTTTAACTCCTATTTTGTGCCAAACCTCTCCCAGAAGCGAAATATAGCTCCAGCTGCTCATTATTATACCATGAGAGGGAAGGAGGGAACTGAAGTTTAGGTTAGAGAAGGAGAGAATAAAAGAGCATTTAGCTAATTTAAATAGTCTCCAGAGCCAGATGGATTGTATTTTAGGATACTGAAGGAAGTAGTGGAGGGGATTACAAAGCCACTCTCAATAACCTTTCACAACTCTGGAAGACTGGCAAGGCCCTGGAAGACTAGAGGAGAGCAAATGTCATCCCCATTCTTAGAAAGGAGGAAAAGAAGGACCTGGGAAACTGCAGACCTGTCAGTAGTTTCATCTATAATGGGCAAGGTCCTCTAACCGATTATGAAATAGCACTTTAATGGACATGCCTGAATTAACAGGAGTAAGCCTGCATTTGTTGCAAACATATCATGCCACACAATCCTTATCTCCTTCTTTGATAGAGCTACTAGCTTAGCAGATCAGTCTTAGATGTAGTGACCATTGACCTCAGCAAAGCTCCTAACAAACTATCTCATGATGCTCTCCTTTAAAAATGGTAAAATATGGCTGAGATGATCATACTGTTAGATGGACTCATATTGGCTAAAGGACTGAATCCAAAGAGCACTCATTAATGGCTCCACTTCAGCTTGGAGAGTAGTATCAAGTGGACTGTTACAAGGCTGTGTCCTGAGCCCCGCGCTGTTTAATACTCTGATCAGTGACTTGGATGAGGGAGTTGAGGGGACTCTGATTAAGTGTGACACAAGGCTGGGAATGATGGCTAATACTTTAGAGGACAGAAGATTCAGAGAAGTCTAGAAAGGATCAGGTAATGGGCTGAAATGAACAGAACAGAATTTAACAGGGAGGAAGTGAAGTTCTACACCTGGCAGGAAAAATGAAAAGTACAAGTATGGAACGGGGAAGATACTTTGTAGTAGTATATGTGAAAAGAATCTGGGTGTCCTTGTCAATCACAAATTAAACATAAGGTAGCAGTATGATGCAGTTACTAAAAAGGAAGATACTATTTGGGGGCAGGGGCATTAACAGCAGCACAGACTCCAGATCATGGAACCTGATTGTTCTACTCTGCATTGGCTAGACCCCATTTGCAATAGGGGTCTAGTCCTAGTCACCAAAAAAAATTTTTTTTTTTAAGGACAGTGACAAATTGAAGCAAGTTCAAAGACAACTAAGATGGTGAAGTGTCTGGAAATCAAGACCTAAAAGGACCAGTTAAAGGATCTGGCTATGTTCAACCTACAGAAGAGATGACGGGGGGAGGGGAGCGCAAATGGGACAGGATAACAGTCTTCAAATATCTGAAGAACTGTCACACTGAAGATGGGATAGTCTTATTTTCTATTGCCCGAAAGGCCAAGACCAGAACCACTGGGTTAAAAACCTTAAGGAAGTAGGTTCTGGCTAGATTCAGGAAGAATTTCTTGATCGTACGAGCTGTCAGTCAACAGAACAGGCTGCCACAAGAAAATTATACTTTTCCTTTGCTGCAGGTTTTCAGACATAAACTAGATGGTAATCTGTTAGAGTTGTTTTATTGGATTCTGCACTGAGAAGGGGATTGGACTAGAAGACTTCTAATATCACTTCTAATTCTATGATCCTATGAAAAACAATTCTTTCCTTTTGTTAATAATTACAACGTACCTATGTTACCAGAGGTGCAAATATCCATTCATTAGGCCTAAAGGGCTTAGGGTCAAAATGTTTAAAGGCCACTTTCTTCCAAAACCTGTCTATCTCACAAACTGTAAAGCCTTTCTCTATGGTTGAATGATAAGAATTGATGTTGATGGAGGTAAGAGAAAGGACCTTAACTAGGCACATCTACACAATGGAACTTTTCTCCAATATACTAGACTGCACCCTCTTTACTAATCTTTCATTGTTTAATAAATACAGTTTTATTTAGAATAGTCATGTGTTATAAGAAATGTAAAATACATATAATTCCTTATTTCAGTTGCTATATCAATATGCTTTTACTACACCGTCTTTTTCTTTTGTTTTTTATCTACTTAATTATTAGCTGTTTTTGAGAAATGTGCAAACACCAGAGGAGCAGTATAATTTTTTTATACTAAATAAAAAGGAAACGGTTACTTGTATCCAGAAATAACACTCCAAATGCAGAAGTATTCTTTTTCTTCCATAGGAACCAGAGAGATGGGCAGCCATATAAATTGGATAAATAAATAAATGAGATTTCTGCTGGAGAAAATGAGAAAAGGACCTTCCATGCTTTTATACACGTAGTCCTCAGTTAACAACCACTCATTCAGTGACCTGGATCAACTGGGCCTTCCTATCATTCAACCATAGGGAAAGGCACTGATTTACGATGGCGCTGAACAAACAGTGGTTATGACCAGCCCTCAAAGTTCTGGCCATCTCAGCACTCCCGCGGGCATGTGAATGCAATCTGGGTGCTTGGCAACTGACTCACACTTACGAATGGCTGCAGTGCCCCACGGTCATGTGATCGCAATTTGAGACCTTCCCTGCTGGCTTCTCACAAGCAAAGTAAATGGGGAGGCAAGCAGGGAAAGTCACAAGTTGCTTGGGTAAGTCTCCACCACCCTGCACCCTCCCCCAGCCTGTGTGCTCAAGCTGCACCTCACCAGCCACCTGCACACCCTCGCATACTCTCCCCAAGCTTCACTGTGCTCATGCCACCCCAGCCACTCACACACTCTCCCCAACCCAGCAGCAGCCACCCCAAGCCTTGCCACATTTTTGCCTCCCATGTACACTCCCTGAGCCATGCTGCACTTGCACTGCACCTCCCCAGCCACTTGTGCACCCTCACCAAGCCTTGCTGCGCTCACGCTGAGCCTCCCCAGCTACTTGCACACCCTCCCCGACCGCTCGCGCACTCCCCACCTGGCAGCAGCCACCCCAAGCCACGCCACACTCGCGTCATGCCTCCCTGGACACCCACGCATCCCCTTGCTCCCTCTCCCACCCAACAGCAGCCACTTACCTGCCTGCCAGCCTGCTTGTGAGCCACCTGGGACTTGCAACTTCCTGCCAGCTTCCCCACAGACTTTACCTGTGGGAAGCCAGCAGGAAGTTGTCATTGCTAAATGATGCTGTCACATGATGTCGCACTTTATGACTGCATTGCGTAGTTATGGAAATTCTGGTCCCAATTGTCTGTGTAACTCAAGGACTACCTGTACGCCCTGCAGTTGTATTGGTGCTGATGAATTTCCAGCCAGAATGGCTAACTGGAGAAAACTGTTTTAGTCTAGAAGATTCTCTAACCCTCCAGAGAAATTTTTAAGGACTACCAATGCAAAAAAATTTAAAAGACTACCAATGCAATCAGAATTGAGCTCCAGCAAACATAATAAATTATTTTTAAAATATAATGATTATAAATTAATATGATGATGTCATCTTTGGCTTTAAACTGGGAAGTCTGGATTTTGGCCTACAGATATAAAATGAAAAATCACAGAATCCACATTGGTATTCTAGCTTCATGAAATGTCTGTTTATGATAAAATAATAGGCAATCAACTAGCTGGCATTCCAGTTGTAATTTCAGAGAGAGATGCTGTTCAGAATACCAAACACAAACTGTAAACAAACTTGGTTACTAAGAGATCCAGTTTCTTTCACTTTGGGGAATTCTATATAAAAATCCCAATAGATGTTGCTTCTAGCATGGACATATTGTTTCATTTATTCTGAGATCTTAATTAGTCTCAAAACATTTAAGCATCTGGATTACAAATCATACATGGCCTGCAAACATTTGCCCCTCAGCCATGAACCTAAGTTCTTGTGGTGACCCTATGGGATGTAGAATGACTAAGTCTATGTGATTTACTCATTTTGGAGGAGTATGTAAAAAAAGTTTGAGAGGTAGAGTACAGGAGCATGAATTATATATGGGCATACATCCCTTCGTAAAATGTAGATAGCCATTCATTTTTTAATTCATAAACTTTGTAATTGGTAGAAATGATAAAATAGATATATTTCAAATAAAAGTTACCTCAAGGCAATCAAAATAAGGCTAAATGGATTTTTCCCTAGAAACCTGCTACTAGCAAGATGCTAAGCTGCCATAGATACTACAGATAAAGTACCCACTGAGGGTTGCACTACTTTCAATGACAGCTGTCTCCTTAATGCATTCATGCTTTTCAATCAATAAAAGAAATTTCTTAAAAATCCCTATATTCTCTTCTTGGAGATATAAATAATTAAATTTGAATTGGGTATACAATATTCATTCCCTTTCTTGACAGTTCTCAACTCAGTTTCCAATTCAATTATGTGCTTCGACATGTTTAGCAGAAAACCATACTATTTATGAATCCCACTGTACCACAAATCTCAAGTTCCCAATGTTCTATGTCTAAAAACAGTGAGATAATTTAATTTTTTTAATTGAACAAACTGGTGAAAGATTCTTCATTTACGCTCTCACTCTCATTAAAGTCCAGACTGAAGAACCTTCACCTCATGGAACTAATGTGACCCACCAAAGCCATCCATCTAGCTATCAGAGCCTCATTTTGAGCCTCTTGTACACCTCCCTGGGAGAATGCTTCAGAGTAGTGTTACTCCACTGCTCCCACCTTGCCAGGCTTTTTCCCTTAAACATATATGACAGGCCAAGTCCAATACAAAGAGAGAACATGACAGCAAGAAATGCCTTCAAGTACTTGCTGCTTGGCACTACATCCATCTTACACATTCCTAAAGATAACCACTTCAAGTGTGAGCTCCCTGGGAGGAGCTACTCTAGAAGTAAGTGTCTGAATGATAAGCAAGGGTAGTGTTTATATTCCAGACTCAGTGTCATTGTCCAGTCTATAAGAAGGAGAGGACTTGATCCAGCTTTTGGGGCTCAAGCTGTTTTTCATAACTGCTTTAAATGGCCACTACAAAGTAATAAAATATGCTAAATTTTAAGCAATTAAAAGCATTTTGAGAATAATTTTAGCTAACAATTTCCATGACATTAATCCTTAAACTAACAAAAGCCTGCAAAGGTTAAGAGTTTAAGCAGAAATTGCTTAAGTATTCTTCTTTAATCTTTTTTTATATTGTATATGATTTTCCTTCCCCTTTAATATATATTTTGTATTTGAGGTTTAGAACTGAAATAGGACATGTATATAGGGCAATTTTTTTAACTATTCAAGGAATGTGCAACATAGTCTCCCAGGAAGTGCCAACATCTACACCTTCACTGACCATCAAAGGAAAAAACAGCACGGATAATTCAAGTGAGCTTTGAAGTATAATTTTAGTGCTACTTTCAATATTTTGTCTAATGGCTGTTATCACCTTATGCCTAATTTTTGAAACCCAACAAATATATTTAATGTACTATTATGTGTTCTAGTACTTTAAGCTTCAAAGTTTTTTAACTTAAAAATATTTATTTTTTAATTAATTCAAAGTGGAAAAAATAAATTTAAAGAAAAGAATTGCATCTTGCTTATTTTAATGAAGATAGGGGATAAGCTCCACCAGACAAACAGAAGAAATTACAGTTGATCTTAAGCATAAAGTTTAGGTATTTCAGTTAAATCAAATGACCATTACTTTCACAGAATGATTGTAATACATATAATCAACACTGACAGTTTAATAAAAATGCATACCTGGGGATTTCTGCCTTAAACCATTGTCAAATAAAACTAAATACATCCACAAATTGTTGAGTACTGTCTCACAGGCAATTTATTTATGATATAAGGTTGATAGACATGTTCCCATGTCTGCTGTCATTCATTTTAAATATTTCCAACTGAAGTAATCTATTATTTACTATATCTCTCTAATTCCAACTCTTCCTCCCCTTCCCACAGTGTTTCTTTTTCTTTCACTGAATTAAAATTCCTCAAGATATCTGAGGAAGTGACTTGATCTCTTATATTCTATAAAGCTCTATTGACATACGCAACCATAACTTCCAATATACTGTGATGTATATTGTTTAGTCAGTTTCTATTATGCAAATCTAACTAGTAATTCATTGAAGGTATTATGTGTTGATAAAGGCAGAAGGAGCCCTAATGTATTTTACATAAATCATTCTGGGAGTTTATCTGAAGAAAAATAAAATAAGTCATCATATTTTGCACACTTACCTGAAGCCACTTTATTCCAATGAAGTGAATACTTCAATAATAAATCATAGACAACTGAAATGCTTTTATAACCATGTTATCCATAATAATTAATTCTTACAACTTTTTTGGATTTAAAATATAGCAAAGTGTGAAGATATATAGTACATAAAATTGCATATTTAATGTGCTAAGTATCAAGCTATAAAATTGTACATGTATTTAAGGCATTTCTTCCTAGATTATAGACATGCCAATATACAGCTTCATTACTATTAGCTATATATTTATAAATAAAAAGTATCTCCCTAGAATTAACCCACTATGGAATAATCTGGCTATTTTGCCCAATACTAATCTAACTAAATATATTTCAGGCTCTCTTTTATCATTTAAATACATCTATTTGCTTTTTGACTCATTGAGCAAATCCCCCACCCCCAAACCCTTCAAAATAACAAACTCAAAGCAATCAGTATCAATGTAGATGACTTTGAAAACAAAATACTTACATCGGGCTGGCATTCAAGGAGCAATGATCCACCATCATTTCTGGGAGGAAATCCAACTTAAAAGCAGCCATCACTTCTCTGTTTACCACAAACCACTAATGCTAGATCACTGTCCTGTCGAACCAATTGAATACCACCACTTAAGTTCTGCAGGTCTTAACACACTGAGCCACATAGAAAAACATTCAAACCACAAGAACATAAGCTCAGGGAGACCAGCAACAGACACCACAAAAACAGGCTGGACTGGGAAAGAAACATGAGGACCAGGATTAAAAAGGGGATGTGACCATATGAAGAGACTCAGCTCAGTATACAATGAAAATGCTGATGCACTGGACTTGTTTTGTGCAATTTTCCCTACTCAAGCAGTACTGAGTGCACTGTTAGATAAACAGTGTCAGATCCACAAAGATGTTTGTGTGCAACAGAGCAGAAGGAACACTAACTTACTTCATAGTTCCAATCAAGCTCTCTATTCAAAAAATGATAGTAAATATTCCATTTAAATGGAACAGTTTTTGAATCAAAATACACCGAGTTCCTGGTATATTACTTATTACACTGTGTTCCTGGTATGAGGCAAAGTAATATTATAAAATAGTGCATGCTGATTTGATCCAGGCTCAAAGTATATGTAACTAGCCTCACCATACTTGCTATTTATTTCTGAGTAAGGTTTCCAACCCCTAGATATAATATTTTATTTCTGCCCTGACTGTATAACTATAGAAGAGAGACATCCTGACTACATATAATTGCCAGCTTCCCAGATTCATTGTTAAAAGAAATTCAAAACTTCTGGAACATTCTTCAAAATATAAACAAATCACAAATATAATTTTTCCTCCATAGAAATACACAATACTAATATTATGTTGAAATCATTACTTTGCATACTGAATTTTTCTTCTCAAGATGCAAGCTCTACTTCAGATTTAGGGTTTACTCCTGTAAAAAAAATGCAGCCCTAAAAATGCTGCTGAATAAATCTGTGTAACCTGTCTACAAATAATTATTTGAGTATATCATCCTTATTTATCATGTAGCAACTAAGCTACATAGATACTAGCAAAATAAAAACATGCCACAAAATGTTCTATGTAAAAGACTTCCTAGCAACAACAGCCATAGGTGCCTGTCTTATATCCACTTCCAACTTCCCTATGCCACCATGAAATAGATACATACACACATGCACGCACACACACACAAAATTCTATCAAAATACAAGTCATGCACTCCACCTATGACAGTCAAATTTTAAACCCCCGCAAAATTTCAGTTTAAAATCACATTCATTAGAAGATTCAAGGATAGTTTTATACTTTATTTTTCCAAAATCAACTGTCATACACATTTAATGTATTAATTTCTATCTAGTTCAAACATATTTGTTTGTTTACAATTGCATTTTATGTTTACTGATTCTGAACAATACCATGATAGGTTATATTTGCTGATTCAGTAACAATTTTACTCTACAACATATTAGGGCAAAAATTATACTCACATTATTTTCTTCTTTTTCCCTTGGGAAAATCAATAAACATCTGCATTTAACATGGCAAATACCAAGATGTTAAAACATATTAGTTTTACCTCACTCATGTATTAACTCTTATTAATATATTAATTCCAATTTTCAAATGCAGCTTGATTCTATCTCCCATCAATCTCACAAATGAGGAATAATTAACTGTGAGTCCAATAATCTGGAGAACACCACAAATTTTCTACCTACCTCTACGTAGATGAGAAGACAGAATGCCCCTATAAAAGAGCGTAAGGAGAAAAGCCTATCACATGCTTACCATATATATTCGTGGATAATGCGAGAATTTTAGGTGCCAAAATACACCTAAAAACTAGGTTTGGTTTATCTGCAGATGGGCTTATCCATGACTATATACAGCAATACTTTTTAGAAATACCTGTATATCTAATATACACTCATGGATAAGCCCATCTGCAGATATGCAGACCCTTAAATTTTTAACTTAAAAAATTTTGGGCTTACACCCAAATATATATTATGATATGTTAAATTCACAAGCAGAATATGAATATAATAGCACTTTCCCTCATGTCCCTCACTAATTGATATTCAATGCACAGTGACCTCTAATATTGCAAAACATGCCATGATGTACTGATAACTACTGGTAGAAATCTAGTGCCCTCTTAAAGCCATGATCTAGGTGATTATCATCCTATAGTAGCAAATTCTATAGGTTAACCATCTGCTGCTGAAGAAAACTGTTTTCATTTGTCCAGAATTTCCTGTAATTCAGTTTAATTAAACAACTCCAAATTCTTCTTTTCAACTTCCCAAAGACATCTGATTGGGCACTGAGAGAAATGGGATAGTGGACTATATATAAATCTCCAATCTGATCCAACATAAGCATAATCTTAATAGGAACTAAAATTTAGCAAAATATGCATGCAAACCTCCTTCATATAAACACTCTGTTGTACAGGTAGTTCTCGACATATGACAGCAATTGGGACCAGAATTTCCATCGCTAAGCAATGCAGTCGTAAAGCATGACTGCATCACTTAACGAAGGCAGTCTCTGCAGTCCTAGTTACCATCACTAACTGAACCCCATGGTTGTTAGGTGAGGCAACTTCCTGCCAGCTTCCTACGATCAAAGTAATTTCTGGGTCTCTGAAAGGCCCAATCACTTTTTCTGTACCCTCTTAATTTGTTTCCATCCATCCCTCTTGTCACTTACAAGCTTTGTATTCAAGTTGGTGTTTATACATCATGCATATATGAATTTGAGAACAAAAAGTTATTGCACATTTGTTGATTGGGCAAAGCTGGTAAATCTTGCACCTCTTTCCACTCCTCTCCCATATGATCTGCACAGCAACATGCCCACTGATCTTCCAAGGTCCTTCTTTTCCTTACTGTTATCATACTCTTTATTGGAAACACTTCTACCCAGAACATGTATTTCAGTCCAGATACAGATCACCCAAAACTATCTACTCCATGCCAAAAGTTTGTGCATGACATGTTTTGGACAGCCATAACAGAAAAATATGAAAAGTAGAGTAAATGGCACTGGTATAAACTAGCTTTAACTATGTTTCCTTTTCTGATCTTGAGCCTTTAATCTTTTTGGCTCAGTAATTCTTACTCCTTTTCAGGGCTTTACATAATGTTGCTTATCTTGAAAGACAATAGGAAAATGGATATGTCTATTTTTTTTGCACAATTTTTATCAAAATTGAACCTTGGTTCTTCCATTATCATTATTTACCCTCCCATAAAAACATGTAACCTATGAATTCCTACTTCATACAGACCCATAACCTAGCTAATATCAATCATATGTTCTGACATATATTTTAGCTTTCTCATTCATAATTAAATATACATCTTCACTTCCCTGCCTATATTTATCAACTCGGTTCCACAAGATCAGACCATTTTTATTATATATCTACTACATCTTTTTAATTTCTTTTGGTTTCATATATCTGGCTTCCTTTCTTTTCTTTATTAATCCATGTCCTTCTCCATTTACTTTTGCTCCATTCCAAGTCTTAATCTTACATAAGCATGGCTATTACCAGATAGGCCAACAGTTCTTACCCATCTATCATAACTTTGGTCAATCAAGACTTTCACATAATACATTTTACTAAGATAAAGAACATGTAGCCCTCTAAATTATTTGTCACATCCATGCTACATACAGCACTCTCTGAAAATATTAAAAACACCAGTTGTTGCACATTTTGACTAGTATGCCATATAGTTATACTTCAAATATGCTCACACTGATCTATTCAAGCTAGAATTACTAATCTAGAAACTGCCTTGAAAGCCAATATACTGCTGCCCATATGCTACCAAGAGGTACAGGATATATTAGTTTTAATAAAAGATATAACAACCTTTAATAGAAGGATTACAGCCTTCCATACTCAGAATGTATCTGCTGTGACTGTAACCTGCTTGCCAGATTGCAGGCTCAGTCATATAACATACATCCCTGCAAGTGACACATGACTCTTAATCATGTGCAGAGTCAGATTACCTGAGCCCCTCCCTCTGCTATAAATACAAAAGTATGATCCTTTTAAACAAAGAACTCACCAGAAGTCTATGGACTGTGGCTGGAAAAGAGCAAGGTTTTCCATCTCTTCATCAGTCTCTGAGTAACAGTGTATAATTTGCAAGAAGCTGGAAAAGTCTAGAAAACTGAGGTAGAGATACATTTGCTTCAGAAATCTGCTATTTCTGTAGTAAATAGTAAAGATATCTAGCCAGGAATTTGTGTTGGGTTTTTTATTTATATTTTTTTTGCATGGTGCTAGGTATCACAATTTCATACAGGTTATGTTATTTGGGGCTTTATTTTACCTTTTATCTATACTTCAGGTTGCCTGCATGAAAATATATGTTTTTCTTTGAAAATTCTTGTGATCTGTAACAATAATTTGAAACCTTGCTAGTCTCTTTATGGAAACTTTGAGCACAGAGCCCTCCATTTTTAACAGAAAAGCACCATAATGTAGTCTATCCACAACATTATATTTTATTTTGTATTTTTATTTTTTAACTATTTGCCAGTTTTTGTATAACCTGATCTGGGCAGCTCTGCAATTTATTTCAACAATGAATATTTACATATTACTACTTAAAGTTAAAAAGTTTTTTGTTTTGTTTACATTTTACTTTTCCTTTAAAAAGTTTGATTGTGCTTATGCTTTGTGAAATTGGCGTAGCTCACTAAGGTCAGTAGGAAAGGGTGAATCCTGTTCCCTTGCCTCTATGCCATGTAGTGAAGAAGTGGCACTATTGAAATTATTTCAATTTTTGCATTTTGACTTTTTAATTGCCAGAATGATAGCACAGGGCATGAAAGTCCTATCTCTCTCATACACTGGGTTTAGGAGGTGGATAGGTGGTGGCAACAGGGACTATCAAGCTGTTGTTCCAAAGCAGGAAATAAGACAAGGGTACAAAGACACAGAGGGCTTCCTGAAGAGGCCTCCAGCCATCTTCCCTACAGATTTCACCATCTGCCACAGTATCTGAAAATGGTTTAAATTTACAAACTTTAAAAAGTTTTAAGGATTTCAAATAGAAGGGGTTGTAGCTCAATGATAAAGCACATACTATGATTGCAGAACGTCCCAAATTTAATCCCAGGCATCTTTAGACAATAATATAAAAGATCCTGCCTGAAAGATGGAAAGTGTCTGCCAATCAATGTCAATAAAAATGGGCTAGCAGTGATGGCGAACCTTTTGGACTTTGTGTCAAAAATTCAGAAAATGCCTGACTTGACTCTGGTGGTGTGTCACCCAATCCCTGAACAAAAGAGAAACAATTCTTTACATATTCATTTATTTTAAAAAATGCAGTCCAATCATGTGTGATGCTATATATTACATAAAGAAACGTCAAATACGCAAATGAAATACAAGTAAAACAAACTCAGTTTCTTTGGTAACTCAAACAGGGAGAATAGTTGTTGTCAGGTGTTGGTGAATGCTGGCATGTCACCCAAAACATTGTGGCGTGTCACCTTTGACATGTGTGTCATAGGTTCGCCATCACTGGGCTAGATGGACCAATAACCCTATATTAAAGCAACATAAAATTAAGTTAAATTCAGCCTACAATAGCAATGTTGCTTGTTCAACTAATTTATTTGTTTATATCCTGACTTTTCTCCATGAGCTCAGAGCAGTATGCATACTATTCCGTCTGCCCATTTTCCCCCCACAATGAAACTCTACAGGCAAGCTGGGCTGAGAGGGGCTGACTCATTCAAAACTGCCCACAGAGCAACCATGGCTGTGGGTAAACCTGAATCTCACTTTCCCCAGTACTAATTCAAGTCCATAACCATTACATCACACTGATTATCTGATAATTGATACAAGGCTTAAAAGTACAGCACATAGAACCTTTTGTCCAATACCCTTGGCATCCCAGAAGCAAGTCTCCTAACCTTCTGTTTAATCAAGGACAAAGTGAAGCAAATTAAGCTGTGTGTGGTCTTTCATCCCCACAGATGAAGATGTTTCTTCTAACAGTTTAAGAGTAAGGTTAACCACGCCAATGCAATCCTGAGTATTTGCATTTGTAATTTATAGCAAGATTAATCAATGAGTCTTTTTCTATGACTGCAGAAAGTTCATTTGGGCTCTATCAAATATTAAGCCTAGTGACTGAGAGGACAGCAACAGATCAAGGTAATGCAAACTAACTGAAGCACATCTTAACTTCATACCTATAAAGATGGGATCTGAACTAGCTATAATTACTATTGAGATTGTAGGACAGAAGTAGATAATGTGTCTTCAACTCTCCCCTTGGTATCAGTAAAGCTCCCTGCCCTACATGACATTAATCTATTTAAATTATAACTTCAAAAACACTCAATGGCACCAGCAAATCACCAGCTTATAGCACAGTAATGGGCAATATGTAGCACTTAAGATAAACAACAAATTGCCAGTTTGGGGTGATGCAATTTTTTAAAAAATGCATTCTCTCCTCACCAAAATAAGGGTGTATTTTGATTTAGCCATTTGAAAAGAAAAAGTGTTTAGTGACTGGCTTTGTTTAGCTTGGCAGGTCTCTAGTGAACAGATAACCTCTGGTTAGTGTGAGTGTCTACAACATGCCTTCAAAATTTCAAATGCACTCATCAACCCAAAGCAACTACCTATTTCTGCCATAATATGTAACTCATTGTCACATGAGTAATTTCATCAAAGATATTTCTGTCATTGCTATCCCATATATCTCAGAACTAAAACCCACTGAAACAAAGTTTTGGCCCTTCTTCCCAAGGCAGTGTGTGCTCTTCTCCAAGTTGCACATGCTTCTTCAAAGCATTGTGAGAAGACCATGTGTGACTTGTAGAATGGTAGATGCGGCCTTCTTGCGGGCTTTCAGAACACCTCAGAACCTTCCGAAGCATCACAAAATGGCTACAGGCAATTTGGAGAAGGGCGTGTGCAGCCTCAGGAAGAAGGCCTGGCATGGTCAGCAACTGCCTCGCATAGGGCCAGGCTGGTCACGCCTTATCAGCAGCAGGAAGAAGACAATGGCAAAGGTCAGCTGGGGGGGGATCAGGGCCAGTGGAGTGCAAGATGGTGGGGGTGGCTAGGGCTTTGCACTGAGGCTGCTGGCCGTGATGCAGGGCTTGAGACACCACTCCTTGGTGGTGGTGGCAGCACCAGTGGTGCTGAGACTGAAGTAGAGGCTTGGGGGCGGTGGCAGTGACCGGCTGAAACTGCTGAAGGCCCCAGGCTTCTATTTCAGCCTCAGGGCCACCACCACTGCCAAGGAGTATGTGCAGGGTAGCCAAAAGGGTAGGGATGGGGTGGGGGGTGATAAGCTGGTGGGAGGAGTTGACGTGCCCCTTCAGTTTTAAGTGGGGGCAGGCTGCCAAGCACCCAAATTTTGATCATGTGACCGTGGGGACGTGCACTGTAATGGCCGCAATTTCGGGGACCAGGCGTAAGTATCATTTGTTCAGCGCCACTGTAACTTTGAATGGTTGCTGAACAAATGGTTGTTAACTGAGGACTACCTGTAATGGAAAGGAAAGCACTGCTATGTGACAAATAGAAGGTGGGTATTTGCACTGTGCCTAGAAAGCAACAGAAGCAGCATTGATTTCTCTTGCTGTTTCTGCAGCTACAAAATCCAAAGAGGGGGGAAAAACTGACTACCCCCTCTAAATGTGCATGTGCTAAAGAACAGAGGAAAGCTGTTCTCAGATTGGAACAAAACTTGGCTGTTTCAACCAGTACTGTTTCTAGAATCCTGGCTGTTCTGAGTGCTGTGGTATGGTTGTTGTTTTACAGTACATTATTGATTGTCTTCCTCCTTTTCAAAATGTTCCCATTTGTTGTTTGCTGAGTCTGGGTAGGATAGGATAGTGAAGTCTCCAAAATGCCTTGTAATGCAAATTCATGCAGCATAAATTAAAAGAGCTACAATGCATTTTGAAAATGTTGAGAATTCAAATCTAGCCTAGTGTGCTTAGTGAAAGAAAAAATCAGTTTACATAACCAGATATCAAGTATAGGTGTAGGACAGCAGAATGAAAGTATTTAGCTCACCCATATTCCAAATTCAATTCAGAGGAGGTAGGCTTCTGAAATGTTCAAACAGGACATACAAGGCTCTGTCTAGATGTCATCTCAGTAATACAGAAACATGGAATAAGATGACTGACAAATTCCAGGAAACTGCCTTCACTAGTCCATAATAGCAATATGACAAGAATTACTGAGGCACTAGACAGTTTAATGATGGTGCCATGGGGATTTTATCTTCTAGGACAAAGGAAAAAAAAAAAAGCAAAGGAGCCAGTTATTTAGAAAAACTTAGCATATACTAACAAGAAACAGTTACTTAGTAATACGTCTATAATAAACTACTCAGGAATAGCATCAACAGTAATCTGAGAAAAAACATTTAACAATAAGTAAAATTAAAATAAGGGGGTATCTGTTATGCCTCTGCTTCAAAAAGCTGCATAGTATATTCCACAATAATTGGTTCCTTCTTTGCTTTCCAAAGGGATGTTTCTGCTCTAAAAAAAGTAGAAGCAAATGCCCATGAAAACAAGTGAAGCAGAAGTGGACAGAATGACAGAGTTTGGTCTAGAATTTGTGTTTTAAAGGAAAGTTTTAAACTAGAGATTGAAAAACTGGCCATCACAGAATCCTTCCTTACTGGCCGTGCTGGCTACACTGCTGGAGTTGAAATTCAGGAGTATCTAAAGGGTCATGAGTCATCCACTTTCTTTTAAACTGATAGGGTCAGGACATTTTTAGCAGGTGAGACTTAAGTGAGACCAAACATTTAAGGAACCAGGGAAACTTCTCATGACAACAGTAGATAACTTAAATCAAGCAAGATCTGCTCAGATAGTTGTAAGTATAAATGGAACGGAATGTCTGGAGAAAACAATATCAAGACACCAATCAGTAATCTCATCTAGATACCTGAGAAAATAATAAAAGAAACTTCAGGTTAGTTTAATTTTTAACCAAAAAACAGTTCCAATTCTGTAGCATTTTGTGACAGTTCCAAAAAACATATAAAGGACAAGTGCATATGGAAAGGACCAGATTCCACAGGCTTTAATGTCTGCCAGGGACATTATGCACTCTGGGGTATCACATTTTACACAGGACAAAGATCCTTTCGTGAACCTACCAATCAGCTTTCATTCCTAGCATACATATTGGATTACCCCTATCTTTGCATCAAGAGCTACACATGACAGCGGGCAAGAAATGACCAAGCCTCAGGCTGCAAAGGCAAACATATGATCAACCTGTGTTAAATGAATCTGAAATGCCAATATGCAATACAAAGTGTTATAAACACCTATTTCTGACATGCACATACACAGTAATATAGCAAAAATTAAAGAAAACATTTCTACTCGCTCAATAAGGTATTGCTTATTCTATGAGTTATACTACAGTCTATAAATCTTGCAAGACAGTAACTTTCCCATTATGGCCTCTCTTGGCTTCAAAAAGTCATAAATAATTGACATTTGCATTTAGACTTGGGGTAAGCAATAGCATTACTGTATTTGGCATCATATGAATAAAAAATAAACAAGTATTTTAAACCTCTAGAAATATATGGTTGCAGACAGGACTTTAACCATCCTGCTTTCTAACTGTGTAACATACAACATCAATGAACAGCAGCATTGCTAGTTGTGAACTGAAAATACCACTTGATATATGGCATGTTTGTGCGTAGGCACATCTATCACTTGGATTCTAAACTATACATTTAAGCCAAAGTATTTAGAGTTTTAAGATTTTGGAAATGCTTATTAAAAAGAAAAGCATAAAAGAGAAACAGGCAAAGTATTCTTCAAAGGCTGCTCTGAAGTAAATATGTTACTTTTTTCAGATACAATCTATCTGACCCTGTTTGAGACACAGAATAACAGTATAGTTTTTGGAACTTATGCTAAATTCTTTTTGTATAAGGCAGGGTTTGTTTCTCAACCTTGGCAACTTTAAGACATGTGGACTTCAACTCCCAAAATTGCTGGCTGGGGAATTCTGGGAGTTGAAGTCCACATGTCTTAAAGTTGCCAAGGTTGAGAAACACTGATGTAAGGAGTATGTCTTCTATAGTTCAAACCATAAAAGCTTTTATTTATAATTCAAAAAATAAATTGGTCTGATTTTGATTTTAAAGTATTGTAGCCAATAATATCAGTCTGTTAATGCAAACTGTTGTTCAGAAAAACACTATTCTCAATTCTACACAAATATTAAATCCAATATGATTTTTCTGTGTCCACCCGCTGCAATAAACCATAATGTGGTTTATTTGATTTCTGTTGTATGAATGCAACCAGTGTCATTTCTCAACATGCTGTTACTAAGATATGCTGACATTCAAGTCTCAGTTGACAGCCATTTGGTATGATTTGGAACTAGATTATGAAAATTAATAAGCACCTGTGTGTTCCCAAACATACATCTTTTTGGGTAGAACCAAGAAGCTGCTATGCTTAGGCAGGCTTGCCCACTGTTTCTCACAGTTTTCCTGTCACTTGCAAAAACCAACAAGGTATTTAGACTATTAAAAATTGGTTTAATCTCATCCTATCATGTTCCTTGCCCTTACGGGATTTTTAGTGTTGAAGTTAGATTGGTTGATTGATTTTTTAAAAAATATGACACTGTTTTAAACACAGTGCTTTTTAGCTGCTGTTTCCCATCAAAGTTACAACCAGTAGAATCAACAGTATAAAAAAGTATGTTCCTAGCCATCTTGGATATTTTAATACATTTGGGATAGATATGCTAAATGTTACATGTTCGACCGTAAGTTCTAACATATGGAATTAATTATTTGGAACTGGATAGTGAGCTTGAAATATTTGCTTAGCCTGTGCCACTAGATCAACTAGATGGCCAGGAAGACAAAAGTTTGGCTGGGTTCCACTCCTACACTGCATTAAGCCACAACATAGGCTTTTTGGTGCTGACTTGGCATATAATATGAACTCACCTACTGTTTATGGCTCAGTATTACATAAAATTAACCTGCCCATTATAATTGCTTAATAAACCAAGGTTAAACATAGCACACTGTGATGTGTGAATCCAGCTACTTCCTTCTACCAGAAAGTGTTCCAAAAACACTCTGGTTAAAACAAAATTAAACCAGAATATATTCCAATCTTCTCTGAGATACTGTGACAGAGAAAGAAAAAGTATCAATGAATTCCTTCTGAAGATTTCAGTGCTCCATGTGCTGACCAAGACAATCAACAACAAATAATTAACCATGAATCTTCAAAGCAATACTGCTGGTATTAATAAGAAAAGCTTAAGAGTTGCACTGTTAAAAATGTATCAGAACTTAGTCATTAGAGCAGGTCAGATATTAACTACGTTTCTCATGATGGACTTGACTTACAGCAAGCTTCAGTCTTTTTTTGCTTGTTTCCTCTTTCAGCATGATTCTGAGGAGATTAGTTTTTGCTTTCCGTTTTCAAAAACTGAACTGCTATCATCTTTAAATATGTTTTTTTTAAAGGTTCATAGTTAAGAATCTGAAACTGGCTTGCTACATGCAAACTATAGTTTTGGGATCTGAACTATTTGACAAACTGTAATTAATTAAAGCTTCACAGCCACACTAGTGAATAAGAAAAGAGTCCTAGAATCTTCCTGATTTAGATGAGAAGTGAGCAACGCATGGCTGACATGAGACCCTCAGGCCCCTTTTTTGTGATCACTAAATTGGTCAGCAAATTGCTAATTAGTGTGGCATGGCTTCTACTAAAATTTTGCAAAACAACACAAACACTTTAAGCAGAATAGTTATGTAAAGCTGTTTTTTTTTTTAAAGTAAAACCATAAAGTAAGATAAAAGTATTTAAAAAATTGAGCCCTCCACATTCTGTTGATATCATTGTTTATGCCCACTGTAACCTTTAACTATCTCCCATTCAAAGTGTAGTCCCCTATCTCTGGTTGGATAAACATCACACCAATTTATTGTTTAACAGAAGATAATATCCTGATTCATGCATAATTAATAAGCCATGAATTATAGCCCAAAATGGTTTCACACATTGCACTAAATTATAATAGTTGGTTGAGTTTGATTTAGTGTGTTGCATGAACCCAGCAATTGCTCAGAAAACTTAAACTGTGGTTTAGCATCATTTGTTAATCCATGTTTTCTAACACCATTCACAATATTTGTACTAGATGAAACTATTAGGAAGGGAATAAATAACACAAAATGCAAGGCTCTATAAAATAGATATAGTAACAAAGCTGTTTGTTTTTTTAACCAACAGAAACCTGCAAATAACTTAATATTTGGTGGAAAAACCTAAGGCGTGAGGCCCTCTAGAAAAGAATTATAGAAGAGAATGTTACAGCATCTCAATGTAACATACTATAGTAAAATACTAGCAAAATATTTTATGATTTGAAGGCAGAAAAAGGTTCCTACAAAGAAATAATTGTATCCTATTCAGGAAAGCTGATGCCTTGATTTAGATTTTTATAAAGCAATTAATGTATTATTTAAAAAAATCCAGTTAGGGTTCTGGTTTTAACCTACAAAGGCCTAAATGGTTCACTAATGAGCCAAGATATTTAAAAGACTATTTCCTCCCAAATGAGTCTCCCTATAATCTATGTTCTTCAGGGGTTATGGTATATTTATTTATATGGCCACCCATCTCACCAATGTGACTCAGAGTAGCTAACAAGAATTAAAATTCAATATATATTTTAAGAAATTAAAAAATACTGTTCCTAACCAACCCCACAAAGTAGCTCCCAAAAATACCATTCACCAATAATGCAGGCTCAGTTACTCTCCTGGCCCCCGTGCCTGGGAAAACAGGTCTTCAAGACTTTCTAAAAATCAAGCAGAATGTGGGTCAGCCTGGGCAGTTTGGTGTTCCAGAGGGCAGGCACAGCTATGGGAAAAGCATGTTCCCTGGGTTCCACTAGACAACAATCCCTAATAGATGGGACCCAGAGATATGCCCCTCCTGCCCAACCTAATGGACGATTGGAAATTATGGGAGTAAAGTGGTCCTTCAAATCCCCTGGCCCCATGCCATGTAGGGCCTTATATGTAATAACTAGCACTTTATATATAAAAACTGGCACTTTGAATTGGACCTGGAATTGCACCTTCTAGCAAACTAGAAGCCAGTGCAACTTGCAGAGCAAAGGTGTAACATGGGCATAGAGAGATACACCCATAATTGCCCACACTGCTGCATTCTTCACCAAGTGAAGCTTCTGGATTCTGAGATATGTCCCAGAATTATAAAAGGCTAAATGGTTAGATAAGAAAACTCCTTTCTATATACCTACTGACAAAATATTCCTCTAGAAGATCAAGCTTGCTTTATTCTTAAGGACAAATAAAAGCTGAATGGTTTTATTGAAGCTTGATAACATTTAACAGTTTTCAGCATTATCTTTATTGTTTGAAAAAATGTCTGTTTTGCCTTTAATTTGTAACTGCACTTTATTACAGTGAAAACAAGACAAGGAGATGTCAATATATAATAGCTGCATTCAATTCCTTGTATGTGACAAAGTGAAGTATTCCAGAAGTATATGAAATATTCAATTTATGCAAACTAATAAACTGTAAATAGTACAAGATTACATAAAACTGTGCAGAGTATGGTATGTCCACAGCACCTTCTTTTCTACATCAAGAGAAGTATTCTAGCAAGTTGCTTCAACCAGTGGAAAAGCACATGGCAATACAAAATCATGAAACACATTGGTGCATTAAATATTCTCTTAAACAAAAGTATTCCAAGGACATACATCTTTCCTATTGTTAATTATAAAGTAATTAGCCCATGTCTTACTCATGTGTACACTGTACCAGATCAAAATTAACAGATTATTCACAGTCTTTATTTTAACATCTTTGGGGTGTTTGGGGGAAGTTGTGTTTTTCATTTCAGATATTCAGGACTTTTTTTCATAATTTTTCTTTGTTTTTATTATTTTTAATGGCCTTATTTTACAAGGCAAGCTGCCCAGAGTTTTCTGAAATCTGACAGCCAATAAATTTAATTAAATAAACAAACATAACATTTTCTTTTTTTAAAAAAGGATCCCTCTTGCACTTGTTTCTTACCGTTTCCTATTCTGTCTCATATTTTAAGTGACTGCATTTTATTCTGACTACTCTGTCGCTCAATATAGAGGATCCCATTGCTTGTATTACCGTAGTTTGACCAAGCCAACTTCCCAGGGGAGAACCCGAAGGTTTCCATTATAAATCAACGCGAAGTTTCACGGGAGCCGGGAAATCGTCATTTCCACCGTACCACGTGCCCAACCTCCAAGGGATTCCGACCTCCTCCTCCTGCACCCATCCGGGCTCTATGCAAAGGCCAAGGAATACATCTCCCCATTCCATCACTATTCAGGGTCATTTTACCAAAACCGACTACCAAGAGATCGCTTACCACCGCGGAGTAGGGAAACTGAATTGCTTTACTGTGAAGGAGAGCTTTCTAACGGAGGAGAAGAAGCGCTGCGCAAGTCATAAAGCGACCACCAGCAGACGAGCCCCGCCCCCTACCTCTGGGATGGCGACGACGCAAACTTGCAACGCTCCGAATCCCTGCGATCCGTCTCTCCCCCCGGAGACAGACCCAGCCCACCCGAAGGAGCGCCTGGCTTAGTGTTTGCTTCACCACAACCATAGGATGAGAAAGCCACCTTCCCCGGGGCGCTCCCTATACCATTCTCCTCCTAGTGGGCTTGGGACACTCACTAGCTAGGTACAAGGAAAGCACCCCGCGCAGCTAGGCGGGTGGGCGTCGTTATCAAAGCACCGACACTTAGCCCGTGATGGGGAGAAAGGGGCAGGTATCCAGCTGCTCCCCCCACTGCTCCCAACCCCCACCCCGGCAAGGGGAAGCCAAGCCAAGCGGGTCTGATAGTAGCGAGGCCCAACTAAAGAGAAAGAAGAGTATTCTTAAACGGAGAGATCCAGTCACATACGCCACCCACGTTGTGGACCGAGCGCACTCACCGTCAGCCGCGCGCTGTCTCTTCCCTGCCCTTCCCGGGCTCCTCCTGGCGGCCACCGCCCTCGCCTGCCCCAGGGGATCCGCCCGCGATCGCTCGCCTCCCTCCGCCTCAGGCCGGTTTCGCAAGATGGCGGCACTTCCGGGAGAGACCATCGAGAAACTGGAGAGACGCGCAAAAGCAGAGAAAAGCGCACGCGCGGTACTTCTCTCTCTCTCTCTTCCCCCCCCCTCCGTTTAACGAATGAGCGCGCTCGTCTAGTTCGGCTACCCGCGGCGCAGGATTCTAGTTCCCTGCGGGAGGCTGATGCTGTCAACCGCGTCGCCGAGATGCCTGTGCCCCCGTCCCTTTTTCCCTGCGTGTCATGAGCTGCCCTAAAGACTCTTCACGCCCGCCTCGACGGTCCTGGGAGGCCCTGGCTGATCTGGCGATGGTGATCTCCACCGCGTTGGGCCCCGGGGCTGCCCGCCTCTTTTACTACCCGACCCTCTTGTACACGCTGGTGCGGGAGCAGCTGCCTGGCTCGCAACGGCCATGGTTCAGCCGCATCGACCGCGCCGTTGTCTTGGGAGCCCTTCCTCTGCGGGGACGCTGCCGCCAGGTACGAAACGAGAGTCTGCGGGGCTCCACGGCTGCCCCGCGGAGCCACCCGAGTGACGGGGCCGGCTCCGTTGCTTCCCTTAGCCAGCCGGGAAGTGAGGAGGAGGCGTCCTTTTCCCGCAGGCTTCCCCGGTCCCTTGGGCGTTTCGTGGGAAAGTATTTCGGAAGTTCTTCCGCCAGCGTTGCTGCCCGCCGCCTAAATAGCACGATGCTGCCGTGCGCTTTTCTGCGGTTCAGAAATGTAAACGGCCGCCCGGTGCCATTTGCTATGGGGGACTTGAGGTAAGTTCCTTTGATCTCAGTGCGGCTCACTTCTGAAGACTGGCGAAACTTTGCGACGCCCTGATGCGAATGATGGGATGGAAAAGTGCAAGAGTTCGCGAAAATGAAATAACAATAGAGAGGGGATTAAAATTGTTTACTCCGTAACACCAGAGACGCGAAGGTGAAAAGCGATCAGGAATGAATTTGGTTTGAGAGTCCTTCCCTGTGCAGTATATTGCCGCATTACCGTGGGCTACTCTGTGCGCAGTGGCGGTGTTAAAGAGCAACCTAGTTTTTGTTGCTTCGTGTAAAGAGCGAGAGAGGGATGCCAAGGCAAAGATTCCTTCTGAGCAGTTTAACACAAGCTGGGATGGTGCTCTTCTACTGTAGGCATTCTTCCATGCCATAAAAGGTACCACCTCTAAGATGTTCAGTTTGGGTAGGAACTGTTTTACTGACTTTAGACATCTCAGTTCACTCGTTATATTTATTGAAAAGACCACCTAACCAAAAGCATACTTTTAAAAGAAGATGTCTGACCTTCTATAGCCCATTTCTTCAGGCTGCATTAGTTTTTATAGCCATACGGAGGGAGAAGTCTTAAGGGGATAGTAATACCTGTCTGAGCTGGGAAGCTGGGCATAGTTGGACTGGGCCTGGTTAGTATTTGGATGGGAGACTGCTAAGGAATTCCAAGGCTTTCCAACTGGAAAGATGAACAAAGGTTCCAAGAAAAAGACAGTTGTAAGCTACTTCCATACCATTGGCAAAAAACCTTGCATGGATGTATCCAGAGGTTGAGCTTGACTCTAGGGTATCCTTATATTTTCAGTGGAGAATGTAGCCAATAAGAGAGGATGGGTTAGCTTAAGCCTTCTTCAGCCTGATACCTTTCAGACTGATGGCACTGCAACTCACCAAATTCCTAGTCAGTCTGGAGATCAATTAAGAATTCTGGGAATTGTTATAACTACACATGGAGAATGCAGGTTGAATATTAAAATAAAGCACATTTAGCATATTTGGACATGTGTGAATTGGTTCTTCTTGCAGCTGGTAGAAAAAGAGAACATCCGAGGAGTGCTTACCATGAATGAAGAGTATGAGACTCGCTTCCTGTGCTGTTCTCCAGAGGTGAGTTCCACTTACATCACCACCAGTAGATCACTAAGAGGGATGCAACTGACAGCCACGGTTCAACAGAATATGAACCCAAGTACAGAGCACCAACTGTTTAAGAGGGATAAAACAATACAGTTTAATAGCTTAACATCTGTTTGAAATAGCAACATTGGGCACCTTGACCTGTTCATGTTTACACAAAACCCAAGGCTTGATTATTGTTCTCTGTAGAGGCCTGTAAATGACAAATAATTCAGTGTAGGAAAATCAAAAAGAATCCAAAAGGATTTCTCCAAGCAGGGCAATGAATTTTGACACGCTGAATGCAATCAAGTGCAAAGAGAAGCCCTCAACTTCACATATACTCTCATGAGGTCTGATTTGACAGGAAAGAAATTGGAGCTGTGACAGGAGACTCAGTAAAAATGTCAACCCAGTATGTGGCTACTGTAAAAACAAATTCTATGCTAACAGCCATTAGAAAGGGACTAAAATAATCATTGCTGAGTGCAGCTATACCTGGAATACTGTTTGTACTTCTGATCACTTAAATTCTAAAAAAGGTACATAAAAGAACAACTTGAGACTACACAAGATTTACTACAAGGAAGAATTAAAGCACTAGGGGCTTTTTTGCTTAGAAAACATGATAGAGGCATATAAAATCATGCATGATGTGGAATTTTCTTTTGTCTACCCTCATTCACTGAAATTAAATACCAATAAAAGGAAATACTTCTTTATGCAACACATTTAACTATAGAGTACCCAGCTATCAGATGCATGGCTTCAAGAGAAATATACAAATGGTGGATAGGACTATCAATGGTTAAGACTCTTGCTGGCTTTATAGTGCCTTCTATAAAGTTTAAGCAGCATCCCTTAAAATACCAGATGCTTGGGAACAGCAGTGACCTCTTGTCCACTGCTAAGTTCCCAATTCATCTGGTTGGCTGCCATGTGTCACACATGCAAGATTAGGCAGGACTTTCACTGACGCAAGGTTTCTTGCTTTTAAGGTCCTGATCTGATTACTGCCTTAATTTACAATACTGTACTCACTCACTTCTAATAGTTACCTTCATGCTATCATCTAACTTTCCAGTCTGATTTCTTGTTAGCTCCTTTTTTGAAGTCTTTCTCACTGAGCCTTTTAGATTTCATAAATTATGCTAAAATAGTCACTTGCTATTCTAGATGGATCTTTCCTGATATCTAGATAGTTAGATCCAATAGTTCTGTTACAGTTGTGTTTCTCCTTCATTCTGATTATTTTTGGGTTAATTACAGGAATGGGAGGCAATGGGTGTAGAACAAATGCGCCTTAGCACTGTGGACTTGACTGGAATCCCCTCACTGGAAAATCTGCAGAAAGGTGTCAAGTTTGTACTGAAACATCGTGAACGTGGAAACAGTGTCTATGTGCATTGCAAAGCTGGACGCTTTCGCAGTGCCACCATGGTTGCTGCTTACTTAATTCAGGTATGATTTTTTTTTTTTTAATGAACAGGTCAAAAATGGTGTGGCAAAATAGCTGATCAGGAATAAACTGTTCAAGATGTGAAAAGAAAAAAATTGGTGCTTCCCAGTTATAATGCTGGAATATACTACTGTAGTTTCTAATAAATAGATATTACATTTGGATTTTGTGGCCTCTGTAGGTCCACCAGTGGACTCCTCAGGAAGCAATTGAAGTCATTGCTAAGATTCGTCCTCATATCATTGTCCGTCGTAAACAGCTGGAGTTATTAGAGGACTTTCATAAGTCTGTAACTGATGGAAATCCTGCACAGCTACAGCAGAAGCCAACAGATGCAAAACACCAACCACCACAGAATACACAAAGAGAGACAAAGCCACCAAAAGATATTCAAGTTTCCCCTCTGAAAACATCTGGTTCCTAATTTATTGCTTAGGAGCAACTTATCAGTCAGTTCGTTTCTGCAGTGGTAGAATAAAAGTTTTAATTACCGCCTGCTTTGCAATCAATAGATGAGCGTGCTTTGCCTGTTATACTGTCTCTGCTTCTTGATTACTTTAGAGTAGATGCATGGGACCTCTTGACAATGCTTTTTTCTCTCAAATACAAGGTATTATGAAATCATAGTGCTGTTCCAGTAAAAGCCTTTATTGAGATTTGTACCCCCAGTTCTTACAGATCAATAAGGAAGGGTTGACACCTAGTATCAGGGTAATGACGCAGTACAAGGGTAAATTTGCTATTCATATCAGGTGGAAATGCATTGGGCAATAGCAACCCGCTCTTGTCACAGAAAAACAACAAATCTGTAATATGCATTACTTAAAGTAATTCTAGCTCAATAATTGTCTTCTGCAGTTCTAATAAGGAGGACTTTACAAGAAATCACTTATTGGAGAGATACGTTTGAAAAATGGTTGCAAAATTCACAGCCTGTGCTCTAGCTCTAGATGGCCATAAAGAGTTCAGCTACTTAGGACTGCTGCTAAGAATGGGTTCAGGCCTTGGCTTTGGGAGGCAAGAAGCTGACCAGTAAGGGAAGCAGTGCTAACAATAATTCAGTCACAACCCAGATTAAGTAAGTGCTAGTGAAAATAAGGGTACAGCTAAGATGCTGATACTTGTGAAAAGGATGTAGGAAACCTCTCTAAAGTACTATGATCAGCCTCAAGAAGACAGAGCTATAGGGATCTATGCATCTCTCAGACCTATTGAATGTGATGTCTCCATCGTTCCAGCACTGAAATATCCTGGCTTTCAAGCCAACACAAACTGCAAATTTGTAAGTAGCACTTTGAGGCCACGGGTGACGGATACCACAGAGGTGGCTGGATTGAGTTTGAAAGTGCTGGCATCTCCTTTTTTGTAACAGTCCCGGAAGATGTAAATGTTACCATTGCAACTGGCAATTTTCCAAGGGGATGGTACTGAACTCCAGGCATCTGCCAAGCAGAGCCGAGTGAAGCTATCCAGCAGAGGATTATAGCACAAAAGAGAATCTCCCTGTGCTACTATGAACACCAAGTCTTTGTACACAGCAGCATGCATGCACCCTGCAAAGGGTAATACATAAGGCTTCACATAGCACTTCTCTGTGTTGGTGTCATAGCACTGAATCAGCCGAGAGGGTTTGGTAAAAAAATCAGCATCATTCTCTTCACCACCCAACAAGTAAATGACACCATTGAGATTCACACCTGCAGCCCCAGACACTGCTACTTCCAGCTGGCTTGTTTCTGTCCACACGTTGTCTTTCACTTTGTAGTATATGATGGCATTAGAGAGGATGTCCTGCAGTGTTTTGCCGCCCAATGAATAGATTGCATCTTTATTGAGCACAGAAACCAGAGTGTGTTGAAGCCTGTCTCGGGGCAGGGGAGCACACCATTCCCAGTCTATTGTAGTGTTGTTACACTTCCACATGCGACGTGGGATGGATCCTCCAACGACATAGAGATCGCTGCCATGCTTGCAGGCCGCAGTGATCTGATGACATAAACTGTTCTGACCGCTAACGCTGATGGAGTCATCATCAGCGCAATGCAGCGAGACAGCGAGGGAGTGTGTACGAGAGGACTCCTTTCCAATTAGATAGATATGAACATTCTCTCCAATTTCCTAAGGAACAAAAGGAACTTTTATTAGCCTTGAATAAATTCAGTCAAAAGGAAACATGCTAGTTACAGATCCCAAAAAAGAAAAGCTATAAGCAAATTAGGCTTGGGATTTTATGATATACATGAGAACCCTTTTCTATTAAAATTTCCCACATCTCTTAGCTTTGGACTTTTATAGTCCATATGAAGGCTTAGTCTCTTATGGCTCTTTTATTTCAAACAATGAAAAAAGGGACTATAACCATACATACAACTCCAGGGCTAATAAGCCACTTCTGTCAGAACCGACTCTGAATTGTGTACAATTCCCATCTCCATAAACTCAGATTAAAGCCAAAACAAACCATAAAATGATGTGTCTAGGACTGGAAATACATAACAATCAAACCTACCAAGATTAAAATACTTTTCATACTTTGGAGGGACTAACCGTACTGTTCTAACCCCCCTGGAACAACCAAGTATTTAAAAGCTGAAAGGGAATGGAGAGATTTGTTTTGGTGAATGTTATTCTGAAGGAGGGGGCAGTGGTTGAAAAGGCAAGCTTCTGCAGCTCCTGTAGTTGGCAATTCCTGAGTAAGGGGATACAGGCAGGGTCTGCTGAACTCAATTTTATTGAGTGAGCAGATGTTATGAGATGTGGGGAGCACTTGACTCTGTACCTTTAAGCTTGATTGCAGTAGCTCTAAGAAACCTGCCCGCTCTTCTTTATTGAAGCCAATCCAGGTTTCTATTGCAGCTGCAGGATTCTGAGAACATGGGACCCCATCTGTATGATTGCAGAAGTAAACCAAATAACAAACAAATAAACTCTTGTAAAATGGCCAGAGGAAGTAATCTCTTTAGATTCTTTTCCAACTTATAAGGTTTACCTGGTTAAACTGCCTTTGAATGCTATAGTTGCTATTCTGCAAAAGTCTACAGGCAGCAAGAATGTGCTTTACTTTCCACAACTACCCAATGAATGTGTGACTTACCTGGGAAATACTAGCTAAAAAAGCAGATGACCTTCTTCTTGCACTCATATTCAAATATCAGATAGACTTTTATTTTATTGGATAATCTCAGAGTTTAATACTTCTTTGCTGCAGTTAATAAAATTCTAACATATTACAAGCTGATGCCCTATTTAGGAATATTAAAAATCTTTTAAAAGAATTCAAAATATGATTATGCAATTTCAATGTAATACAATGCAATACACTGTAATGCTAGTGTAATCAGGTCCACTGTTAGATATAGTCCCAGTATTCGGCTTCATAATCATCAGTATAGCGGACTATTGCTTCTGTAGAAAAGCCTGTTTTGTTTGGCTGATCTAATTACAACTAAGAAAATCAATGGCTATGGAAGCCAGCAGTAATTAATAAGATTTCAGTTTAAGAAGGGATTCACTAGGCTAGGTAAAAGGAAAACATTAAATGCTGTATACTTGCTATTAAATGCTGTAACGTGCTGTTATTGACTGTAACATGGAGAAATTCAGTGTGTAATGTGCCAATTTACACTACTTTATGAAGTATAAATATGTGAATTCTTAACATGCTATGTAGAGGGAAAAAAGCATATTGACTTTAATTGGTAATTGACCTTGTAAACTGATTATCACTAAACTCTCTACCATTCACTTCCTAGAACTCTTTTAAGATTGCATTACCTCAGTGTCAACTTTCTGTCTTTAAATCTATTTCAATCTAACAATCATTCAACAGCCGGGTCACCATCTTTTCCATGGTCATTACCCACTCCTTACTCCTCCGCAAGGATTATTCTTGCATTAATTGTTGTTGTTCAGTCATTAAGTCGTGTCCAACTCTTCGTGACCCCATGAACCATATCGCACCAGGCCTTCCTATCCTTCACTGCCTCCCTGAGTTTGCTCAGTTTCATGCTCACTGCTTCAGTGATGCTATCTAACCATCTCATCCTCTGCCGTCCCCTTCTCCTTTTGCCTTCAATCTTTCCCAGCATTTCCAAAGAGCGCTCTCTTCGCATTAGGTGACCAAAGTATCTAAGCTTGAGCTTCATTATCAATCCTTCCAATGAGCAGTCAGGGTTGATTTCCTTTAAGATTGACTGGTTTGACCTCCTAGCAGTCCAGGGGACTCTTTAAGAGTCTTCTCCAGCACCACAGTTCAAAGGCATCAATTCTTCGGCGCTCAGCCTTCTTTATGGTCCAGCTCGCACAGCCATACATTACTACTGGAAAAACCATAGCTTTGATTACGCATATCTTTGTCAGCAAGGTGATGTCTCTGCTTTTTAATGTGCTATCTAGGTTTGCCATAGCTTTCCTCCCAAGGAGCAAGCGTCTTTTAATTTTATGGCTGCAGTCTCCGTCTGTGGTGATCTTGGAGCCCAAATAAATGAAATCTGTTACTGCTTCCATTTCTACCCCTTCTATTTGCCAGGAATTGATGGGTCCAGATGCCATGATCTTAGTTTTTTTAATGTTGAGTTTCAAGCCAGCTTTCACACTCTCCTCTTTCACCCTCATCAAGAGGCTCTTTAGTTCTTCTTCACTTTCTGCCATTAGGGTGGTATCATCTGCATATCTGAGGTTGTTGACGTTTCTCCCTGCAATCTTAATTCCGGCTTGTGATTCTTCCAGCCTGGCATTTCTCATGACGTACTCTGCATTATATAGGTTAAATAAGCAGGGTGACAGTATACAGCCTTGTCGTACTCCTTTCCCTATTTTGAACCAATCAGTTGTTCCGTGACTGGTTCTAACTGTTGCTTCTTGGCCCGCATACAGATTTCTCAGGAGACAGGCAAGGTGGTCTGGTACCCCCATCTCTTTAAGAATTTGCCACAGTTAGTTGTGATCCACACAACTGAAGGCTTTTGCATAGTCCTTCCTACCCCCAAGTCTGTTCAAGGCATCCTTCAGCCTTCTGGAGCAAAATGAAGCTTTGGGAAGATACAAAAAGAGCTTTGATGACATAACAATTTATTCCACTAGTCATGTTGATTCTACTGGGCAGAAGAGACAGTTGGATAAAATCTAATGTATGCAGTTCAGCTACATATCCAGACAAATTAGTGTTGATAACCATAAGAATCATTCCTTTGATGTACAGTGGGGCAAAAAAGTATTTAGTCAGCCACCAATTGTGCAAGTTCTCCCACTTAAAAAGATGAGACAGGCCTGTAATTTTCACCATAGGTATACCTCAACTATGAGAGACAAAATGGGGAAAAAAATCCAGAAAATCACATTGTCTGATTTTTAAAGAATTTATTTGCAAATCATGGTGGAAGATAAGTATTTGGTCAATATCAAAAGTTCATCTCAATACTTGGTTATATATCCTTTGTTGGCAATGACAGAGGTCAAACGTTTTCTGTAAGTCTTCACAAGGTTTTCACACACTGTTGCTGGTATTTTGGCCCATTCCTCCATGCAGATCTCCTCTAGAGCAGTGATGTTTTGGGGCTGTCGATGGGCAACACGGACTTTCAACTCCCTCCAAAGGTTTTCCATGGGGTTGAGATCTGGAGATTGGCTAGGCCACTCCAGGACCTTGAAATGCTTCTTACGAAGCCACTCCTTCGTTGCCCGGGCAGTGTGTTTGGGATCGTCATCATGCTGAAAGACCCAGCCACGTTTCATCTTCAATGCCCTTGCTGATGGAAGGAGGGGTTCACTCAAAATCTCACGATACATGGCCCCATTCATTCTTTCCTTTACACGGATCAGTCGTCCTGGTCCCTTTGCAGAAAAACAGCCCCAAAGCATGATGTTTCCACCCCCATGCTTCACAGTAGGTATGGTGTTCTTTGGATGCAACTCAGCATTCTCTCTCCTCCAAATACCACGAGTTGAGTTTAGACCAAAACATTCTACTTTGGTTTCATCTGACCATATGACATTCTCCCAATCCTCTTCTGGATCATCCAAATGCTCTCTAGCAAACTTCAGATGGGCCCGGACATGTACTGGCTTAAGCAGGGCGACACGTCTGGCACTGCAGGATTTGAGTCCCTGGCGGCGTAGTGTGTTACTGATGGTAGCCTTTGTTACTTTGGTCCCAGCTCTCTGCAGGTCATTCACTAGGTCCCCCCATGTGGTTCTGGGATTTTTGCTCACTGTTCTTGTGATCATTTTGACCCCACAGGGTGAGATCTTGCGTGGAGCCCCAGATCAAGGGAGATTATCAGTGGTCTTGTATGTCTTCCATTTTCTAATGATTGCTCCCACAGTTGATTTCTTCACACCAAGCTGCTTGCCTATTGCAGATTCCGTCTTCCCAGCCTGGTGCAGGTCTACAATTTTGTTTCTGGTGTCCTTCGACAGCTCTTTGGTCTTGGCCATAGTGGAGTTTGGAGTGTGACTGTTTGAGGTTGTGGACAAGTGTCTTTTATACTGATAACAAGGTCAAACAGGTGCCATTACTACAGGTAACAAGTGGAGGACAGAGGAGCCTCTTAAAGAAGTAGTTACAGGTCTATGAGAGCCAGACATCTTGCTTGTTTGTAGGTGACCAAATACTTATATTCCACCATGATTTGCAAATAAATTCTTTAAAAATCAGACAATGTGATTTTCTGGATTTTTTTTCTCATTTTGTCTCTCATAGTTGAGGTATACCTATGATGAAAATTACAGGCCTCTCTCATCTTTTTAAGTGGGAGAACTTGCACAATTGGTGGCTGACTAAATACTTTTTTGCCCCACTGTAGCTATCTTCAGAGAATATGCTGCTTTAAAATCTCATTTTTTCTTATTTCTTCCCAACTAAGATAGTTGCAGTTCCTAAATTTTAATAGATATGTTATTATTTCAAGTGTCCTCTAGCTATTAACTGAAAGCTTCTTTAGAGATATTTGATACTGTTTCTACAGTAGTCTGGTTATTAAAATAAGCTGTGCATATTTAAGAATCAGTAAAGTTAGTTTTCATCTACTTTACAATGCTTTTGAAAACTTCTAATGCTCCTGCTGCCATTAGATTTTGCATATAATATGTTATTACAAATGCTTATATGCCATATTTGTAGTGATGTTTCATATAGCTAATAAAAATGAAACACAATGAAAAGAAGAATGGAGTCCTTGGGGCTCTCTGAGCTTGGTTGTTTGCTTGCAGACATTACATTACCCAACTAGGAAACATCATCAGTGCGAATAAGTGTGGATTTTGCCCATACCCCTACCAAAACTGGCAGGGTAAGCTACTGTACATAAACAGGGAGCAAATCCCACACTTATTTGCACAGATGATGTTACCTAGTTGGGGAATGAAATGTCTGCAAGCAAACAACCAAGCTCAGAGAGCATCAAGGACTCCAGAGTTCAACCCTGAGCTACAGATATTCTCTTCTATTAAAAAGAAAAATAAATAAAAATAACAAACCAACATTAAAAAAAAAGAATCACACAGTATGATGCTGGAGAAGGTAAAACAATGTAGTTCAGCTATTAGTGTCCCAAAAACATTCTTATATGGAAGACTGCATAAAATTTTACTTAAGCCAATGAAAAGGCAAAATGAATCTCCTACATTGCAGGCAGTTCCAAACTTCAGACATGGTAACAGAAAAAGCCTTCTCTGACATTCAGCTCCTTAGTTTGCAACTGATAGGAGGCCTATATGATGGTCTTAATGTGTGTTTGGGCTTAAGTAGAACCCTAAATTGTTTAAGGTTATAAAGGTCATAACAGCATCTTTAATAGTTTTATATGGCTATCCATCTAATGAGTAGAACCCTGCAGTGAACAGACACTGTTCTGAAAACAGAACAGACAAATAAAATAGTTTTAAAAATATAGTTGAGGCCCATGTAAAAATATCCCCGACCACATAATATGCACATGCTAAGCTCCACTAACTTCCTGGTTCTAGAGTATTGAAAGCCACTGAGAGATGGAGGGCTCTGACTTATACACTACTCACCTCCCGATCTTGCCAGTACAATTAACATAATCTCCATAATATAACCTGGCCTGAAACCTGATTGAAACAGGTCTAGATGGTCCACTTCTTCCAAAGCCCTTTTGAACTGGGCCTGGAATTAATAAGGGAGCGATACAATTGTTTTTCTAATGGAGTTTATTCTCAACAGCAGGCTCTAATCATTCTGGGCAGTGAATTGTTGAACAATGAAGGTTCAAAGAAAGTTCTATAGAGAGTGCATTTGACTTATCCAGTTGCAGTGCAACTAGACAATGTATCAACACAGCAATATCTGTCTTCTTTAGAAAAGGGTCATCTAGTACACCATTCATAGTTCAGCTGTCACTTGAGTAGCCAGAGTCAAAACTATAAGGTGCAGTTTACTTTTTCAAGAAAAATTCTACCTCTTCTACTATAGAATGTGCCTCTATTTTTAAGAACCTCTATAAAACAGAGTTCAAACTTTGTGCAAAATTGGAACTTTAAACCACAGTTCACTGAATAAGAATTGCTCAGTTCACACTTAACACAAAACCACAATGACTGTTGTCACATATTGTACTATCCCCCAAAGATCACATGGCTGTGTGCAATGCGTGAACCTAACCAATATTTCCAAGTCTCATCCAGAGCAAATGTTCCAGAAGATACACTTCGATTGCACTGAAAGCTGATAAAAAGTACAGGGGAAGCAACATGGAGGTGTTTCTCCTGACCTTGTATAGATTGTGTATCAGTTTAAACAAAGTGTTACCTGTCCCAAAACTGGGTCTGAAGTAAATTTGAATTGGGCCATGAATCAAAGTAATAAATATATTAAAAAACGTGGAGTCGAAAAGTCATCATCCTTGCCACCATGGATCTTAGTAACTGACTTACCTGAGACAATGTCTGTCAGGAAACGGAGAGGAAGGTGCAGAAACTCCTCTGTTTCCTGAAGCTGTGCTAAATATGACTTAGCACAATGTTTGGCTGCTGTGTAGAGCTCCACATCGCTATGCTGATCAGCCAACCACATAATCTGCAAACAATTTCTCACTTGCACTGTTCGAGCCAAGAAACGAGAACACTCCTCAAAGAGGGCAGTTAGCTGGTACATATCTGCTGCCTCATATGTCTCCTGCAAATAATCTGCCCTTAACTTCACAGTTCCATGATAAATATAGTCTACCACAAGTTGAAAGACACTCTCACTAACATCTTGTAACTCAATGATGCGGTTATGTGCCTCCTTAAGGTTGGAAGTGAACATAGAACGGAAAAAACAGCTTTGAGCTGAAAGGACTAGCCGGTGCAGTTGGAATTCTTTGCCTTCTACAGAAATGGTAACATCAGCAAAGAGCTCATCTTCAAGGCACAACTTCATAATTCCTTGGGCCACACGGCCTGAATGTGAACGATCGGTGAAAGTGTAATTCATAAAGTAGTTTTCCTCAGTTGAGGAATTTCCAGTGTCCCCTGTTGAGGAACCTCCTGTCTCCTCCAATGAGTCCATGTTGTTGCTGTGATTTGACCTCCAGTAATCTGAAATGCAACAGACATTGGGAATCCTTCTGATATTCTGTATCTTAGGTAAACCAATCTAATTTTAATTGTATTCAATAAAATATACAAAAAAGTTACAATTTGAGAAGATCTGTATCTTACTGTGCAAGAGCAAAAGTTAATGATTGGATACTGATTTCTGCAGTTTCTTACAATATGCAACTGCAACACGGAATAAATTTTTTAAGCAGTACACAATACAGTACACTTCATTTATAATATCTCAAAAGATAAACCAGTTCTTTGGTAGTGTGGGGAGGTGGTGTGATGGGATGCAATAGACACCCAGGTTCTCAGGAAGGAGGGAGTGCATTCCAGGAAGGAAAAAGGGGAGGCAAGAGGCAACATAGTCCAGAGCAGGAGCGTGGGAAGAAGAAAGGACTTAAGATAGCCACTCCCTAGATTCTACCAGAGTATATCTGTTAGGTTAGCATAGTACAGATTTAGTCTGGCAAGATTCTGTCTATATGGTGTAAGCAATAAAGAACTGAACTTGGCTGGATTGTTTCCCTGTTGTTCTTGGGCTGGGCCCAACAGGTAGTAGGTAATCATTGAGTACCATATTTTACATATTAAATATACTTCCAATGTGCCTTAATGCTTTTTAAGTGAAAAATAAACTAAAAGTAGAAAGTAAGTAAATACCAGAATGAAACAATGGATCTCAGCTAGGCTTATGAGAAATGTACTCAGCCAAGTGTGTTTTTAGTAGGTTCACATAATTGGCAGGAAACTTGTGTTTCTTTCATAATTCTATCACATTAGAGATTCCCAGTTATATTTTCAGTCTATAAAGTTCAATACAAAATCAAGCCCAAGAGATGCTGAATGTTATGCATAAAGAGTTATGTACTCTAAACCTACTGACATAAACAGTCTTGAAATAAACTATGCTTCTATGGTGCTTGTCTGCAATCTGCTGGATACGTGCAGAAATAATTATAACAATAAACATATTTAAGCTACATCCATAGTGGTCTAAAACATGGTTGGGTACATTGCAGCTCAGTGTATGGTGCAAATTCAATGAATGCTTTAATGTGTTAAGCAAGCACACAGTAAGTATAGTAAGTACTCAAACCAGGAAGGCTGTGATTGGTTGAAGTAGCCTAAAATGTATTTAGGTTTTAAAGACATTCCTTTTTCTCTTATATTATACAAAGTAGACCATGACGAAACAGGTTATTTCTAAGAAGGAAACAGTAATAAGAGGGTAATAAAATATTGGACGGATCAGAAAAGATCCAATCCGATGCATGGTCACTTAGAAGGAAGACCCTAAGAAGTCACAATCTCCAAAATATGCTTAATTAGGGCTGCAGGAGCTGACTACTTTCATTCTGGGGGCCCTGTGTATACGCGTACAAAACCCCAGACGCCCATAACCGCTTTGCCCCGGTCATTTCAGCCCGCCCCACTCAGTCCAGCAGAAGGGGCAGGTTGCAGACCCCACCAGTCAAGGAATTTCGATTGGTGGGGTCTAGGCAGAGAGCCTTTTCTGCTGCAGCGCCCGCCCTATGGAACATCCTGCCTCCTGAGGTGCAGTGTGCCCCCTCCCTCATGGCCTTCAGGAAAGGGATCAAATCCTGGCTCTGCCAGAAGGCCTGGGGGCCAGAGGGGGGCCCGCACCTGTGGAGATGGCTGGTGGGGTGATGCGTTGTCCCCCCCCCCCCAGCATCTTACAGGTTTTTTAGGGCTAAAATCATAGGAAGTTTTAGGGCATTTTTAATATATGTTTTTTAATTATTTATAGATTGTATCCATGTCTGGAGAGACCTGTGTTTTTTCTTCTTCTTTATTATTGTGAGCCGCCCAGAGTCACCCGTTGGGGGAGATGGGCGGCATACAATCTGAAAATAAATAAATAAATAAATAAAAATAAATAAATAAATAACCAAGGCCATAAAAACAGGCTGGTCCGAGTGATCGCCTCCCCTAACTGAGCAGCGGCAGCGGCAGCCGATCCCATTTCCCAGCCATTCGAGCTTGGATCGAACGCAGTCTCGCCGGGAGTTTGCTTTCAGCATTCCGGCGCTGCGCGGGAGGGACTGCTAACGGTTCTCCCCGAACGGGACCGAGACGCCTCTTCTGAAAGCTGCTTGGCAGCGGCGGAACCTATTCCCGGCACCAGCAAGAGCCGCCCCTCCCACCTGCGAACGGCTACCGAACCTTCCCACCCCCGCAACAGGCAGGAACGTTCCGGGCAAAGAAACGTCCCGGCTTCCGCCAACGGCAGCTCTTACTTGCGACTCCTCCCTTCATTTTGCCGTCTTGGGACTGCACGGAGGGATCGGCTCTGAGGCACAGCAGGAGGAGCTGCGCTTTCCTACTTCGGGATGAGCATTCCCGGAAGCCAGCTCGAGCGATCGTCCGAGCCGCGCGCTACTTTCATTTCCGGATCATTTTGACCGTCAGGCGCGTGATTGGCTTTCTGCGGTGAAAGCTCCTGCAGGCTGCTCGTGATGCTTCCGCTCCGTCGGGCCAATCAGAGGAGCCTCAATGCTGCGCAAGCGCATGATGGACCAGTGTTGAAGTCCTTGAAAATCTCGACTGCGAGTTGGGCTCCTGAAGTGGCGTGATGCTGGCGGCATTCCGAGGGCTAGCCCGGGTCGGGCTGAGAGGTGATCTTGCTAACTGCCTAACTCTATTGGGAGAAGTGGGAGAAGTTTCTTTCAGCTGGTGGGGCAATGTTGGTTACCAGTACTGTTGGGGGAGGGGCGTCGATTGTTATTTCTGGAGGGCATACATTTCTTTTTTTCTCCCAAGGATTGCCGGGTATTGTAGTTCCCTAAGGAGGTTAGGGATCGCTAACGGTCTTTGTAACTCCCTCATGAAACTACGATTCCCGTGATTCTATGAAGAGGACGCCGTGGACTCCCTCACTACGTTACTGTAGTGAGAACAAATATATCTTTCTTAATTTTATTGTCTCTTCCTTGTTTTGTTGAGTTCTACTGCTTTAGGATTCCTAAATCTGTATTAGTCCACCATTTTAATCAATCACTGCTTGGAATATAATCTGTCTATCTCAAATAAATGTACAAATCACGGTTCACGTGTTTTTACCATACTAAATTGAAAACTTATTTTGGAGCAGTGTGACTTTATTCTGTTTTTCCCGAGTGAACACTTTTAACAAAGTTGCCTAGTATCTTAAAGCATCTCTCCATAGCAATATTTACATGAAAATTCATTTGAATCCCACATGTATAGTCCTTAAGGGGGATGCGGTGGCGCAGCGGTTTAATGACGCTGAAAGTTGCCGGCCAGAAATGGTCGATACTTCAGCGGTTCGAGCCCAGCCTTTGCGTTAGCAGGATGAGCTCCTGTTTCTTCCCCAGTTCCTGTCAACCCAACAGTTCGAAAACTCATGTGAGTAGATAAATGGGTACTCTCACTCCGGTGGGAGGAAAAATGCTGGCGGTGCCTTGCAAAAGGAGTCGGGAGCAGTTGCCGGCAGCGCGGAACCCGCGCACGCCCGAAAAAGGTGCAAAGCAATGGAAACCCCACCTCCTGCGCTCGCCAGCTGGGCTCTGCTCTAGGAAGGAGGCACTGGCAAACCACTTCCGAAACACCTTGCCTTGAAAACTGCAAGGACTCGTCAAAGCAGTCACTGCAGAGTTGGTAACAACTGAGTGCAGGGGGGAAAAAAAATAGTCCTTACTCCGTAGACAAGAATTTCTACATAAGAATATTTTTGTGTATGAATCTGTAAAGTATGAAGCAAACCTTAGTTATGGCAGTTGTTCTGAAGAAATCTTTTTTAGTAGCATCTTCTGTTCGAGGATTTCCTGCTGATTATCGAATGGATAATTAGCTTTGGTCCACCGCCAACAATTGTGATCAGTTACATAGGTTAAATATTATTGATTATTTGTTTATTAGCATACAGAAGTATAGACAATTTTATAGCCTGTTTTTCAATTTTGTAGCTGCTGGGCGCCCTGCAATGATATTGCAGACTCGGTTTCAAGGAAACGATGCTGCTGAAACCAAGTGTAAGTCTGATTTACTTAATATTCAACCAGCACTTTGGTATGGACAGTTTTGCTAGATCAACAGTTTATTCCAGTGCATCTGAAATATTGATTTTGTGAGTGGCTAGAGGGATTCCAAAATATTGTATCTAATTCTTGCTTAAGATCCTGCTAACACTACAGAACTTCCCAAATCTTAAATGTTAAGATATTGCTGGACTATAATTCCTTTCATTCATGTTAGGGATTGTGGAATTTGTAATCCAACAATATCTGGATATCCTAGATTGGAACCACTGGTTTCTTCCTTCCTTTCTGTTAGTGCATTTGACATCTAATATTTGCAAGGCTTTATTTATATGCAAGGCATGTCATAATTTGTGGTTGAGTTTAAATATTTTTTTTGAGGAGTGCTTTAGTGGTTTTTATGTCCAAAATATCTCAGCAGAAAAAAAAATCTAATTGTTTAATTGCCTGTCTTTTCAGCAATTCTTTTCAATATGGTATTGTCGAAGGCTTTCACAGCCGGCATACGAAGGCTGGTATGGGTCTTCCAGGCTGTGTGGCTGTGTTCTGGAAGTTTTGTTTCCTAATGTTTCGCCAGCATCTGTGACCGGCATCTTCAGAGTGCAGGAGCACAGACAGGAGCAGTTCTCTCTATGCCCCCTGTCTGTGCTCCTGCACTCTGAAGATGCCGGTCACAGATGCTGGCGAAACGTTAGGAAACAAAACTTCCAGAACACGGCCACACAGCCTGGAAGACCCACACCAGCCTTCCTTTCAATATTGTTAATTACTTTTTTTTTTTTAATTTAAAATATCTTGAACCAGTTTCTGCAGGCTGTAGAGGACTGGAGAGGATAAAACATGTTCAGATTAAATTCTAGGACAATGTTTGTTTTTTATGTTTTTCAAAAACACTGAATGTTTTACAAAATTTCAAAATTTTCAAAACATTGAATTTTTTCAAAAACATATTGGCTTTAACTTGGTTCCAGCGAGAGATCTGAAAGGGGTTGCACTGTCCTTCCAGATCTGTGACTTAGGCATTCTCTTGGACTTACAATACCTGGTAGCACAATGGGTGGAGGCTCTGGCTAAGGGAGCCGTTGCATAGCTGCAGCTGGTACATCAGTTGCAATTCTACCTGCATTATGAAGCACTGGTTACAGTGACCTGTGCTCAGATCACCACATGGTTAGACTGCTGCAATGTACTCTACGTGGAGCTGTCTTTGAAGATGATGGAGAAGCTACAGGTGGTGTAGATTGCCATTGCCAAGCTGCTGATGGACACATTCAATTTTTTGCAATATAACACTGCTCTTTGACTGCTGTACTCATTGCCTATAAGTTTCTGAACTGAATTCAGAGTTAAGTTACTACTTTTGAAGTCTTACATGGCAGTACACCAAGTTACCTGAGGTTCTATCTCTTCTTCAAAATGATTTCTGCTTTGCTAGAGCATCAGTCGAGACAGCCACTCAGGGTTCTTACTCCCCAAGAAGTGAAGGAAAATTGGACTTAGAGGCAGACTTTCTCTGTGGTAACCTTGATGTTGTGGAACTCCTTGCTCTTAGAAATATACCTGGACCCTTGTACTGTTGATCTTCTGCAAAGCTGTCAAAAACGTTTGGTTTATGTGGGCTTTTGAAGAGCTGTTTTAAATTCTTAACTTGTTTTAAATCATGTTTACATGTAATATTGTAAACTGTCCAGAGTTTGGGGATTGTGGTGATGTACAAGTAATGTAAATAAATAAATTTGTATTCTATTTCCTGTTTACAAATAAATGTTGAAACATTTTATAGTAAAAATCCTTCTAAACTTGTCTCATTGAGGGTGACAGTAGTTATCTTACCAGATAGTACATTGCCTTTGTGGAAAGCTGATTCTTTCAGGGATCAGTCCATTTGGTGAAAAGAAAATTCTTACTTCATCTCAGTCTTTTTTCATATTTATGCCGAAGCAAGCCTCTGGTCCAACCATAGTTGGGATAACTTGAAGCTTGCTTTGGCTTATATTGACACACTATATAATGGTAGAAGATTACATCCCCCATACACATGTGAACTGCATTCACTACCAAACCTATGAGATTCTCCCCCCTCCCCCCAATACATATGAACTGCTTAAAGTGCCTTTGTAAGGAAATAATTCACAGCAAGTTGAAGTGATGCTGAGTGGCAACAGGGAGAAGACTCAGTCAGGAACCTGTGGCCCTGTAAACCAAATTGTTTCTATTCACTCACCATATCAAAAAATAGCATGGCTATCATGCTGACCTAGTAGAAAGGGATAATAATAAGTTAACTTATTAATAACTTAATAAGTAATAATAATATCACAGAGACGGGTTTCTGTAAAATATTCTAATGCCACACTGTAATTTCCATTGTGTCTGCCTTTTTCTTTGTCTTGCCTTTGCAATGTGGTAGTCCAAAGGTATATAAGCTATGGTTCTGTTTTTGCTCATGGCCACTCAGCAAAGTATCAAAGCTTTGCTGGGGGTCCAGTATATACTGTATTATTGTTTGTATACGTGCAAATAAAATTATGTTATATCTTCAGAATGATTTGGTTGCTTTAGGTGAGTCAGGTTTGGGCCACAACAGCTACTATTTTCATAACTTACAATTCTGAACTTTATTTTTAGTTACCATTAGACCAAAGGATGAAATAACACAAAAACAGCTGTCTGGCTTTGGAGAATATGTTGCTGAGATTCTGCCTAAGTATGTTCAACAAGTCCAGGTGGGTTCTGCCAATTATTTGTCTTGTATTAGGAAATGCCAGTTCACTTTTGGATGAAAACGTGTGCTAAAGAGAATCTAGAAAGGCATAATATAATTCTTTCTGCTGCAACCATGCAACCTAAGATTAATTTGTTTTCAGTTCTCTTATATGTTTGTTTATATCATTTCTATCCTCTCTTTTCAGAATTAAAAAATCTATCACTATAAGTAGTACTTAAATGAGGTACTCTCTGTGTCCTGAATGCTTTGGAAAAATATTTTTATTTAACTGGCTGAAATTACTCCACAACACTGTTGGACTGGTCCACCTAATTAGATAATTTCAAATCCTCCTGGGAAAAAGTAGTCCAACGGATTTTAAGCTATCCTGGCTTTTCCAGTGATGCTATTTTACCATTAGGGCTAGATCAAGCTAAACAGGCCTTAAGATAGAGGATTTTAGACAGAAGTAGAAACTACTGCCCTCCCATGGGGATATATGTATAAGTAATCAAATTTTAGCTCCCAAACCAGCTTCACATTTATACTAAATGGTGACCCCTAAATTTAGGAGGGCTTTACTCTAGCCTGTTTTAATGCCTTCCCCACAGCTGTTTTGTAAAGAAAATAAAAAAGAATTTATTTTGAATCATTGTCCCTGCAGCATGGGTGTGATAGAAACACAGCCTGTGTTCTTCTTTATTGTCAGATTTACAGGGGCATTTGTCACCAGCTGAATATCCCTCTTAGTTAAATTTCCAGGGCATTCTGATCATTTCTATTTATGCTATCAGATGATCAAGATAACTCTACCTCTTTAAAAGTAGCAAAATGTTGTTACATTACGTGTAAACTCCAGCTACAAATGGCCAATAACAATTATTGCTGCAGTTAGCTTCTAATTTCTTACATAGATTTATATAGTGGTATTTATCATTGATTTTAAAATTCTTTCTCTCTCTCTCTCTCACTCACCTGAATGGTTTTAGAGATACCTTCTATATTTGCCCTAGTATCTTAAACCCTAGTTATTCTTATCACATATAGGTTAAATTATTGGCATAATGGGATGGCTTTAATTTTAAGATTGAATGTAAACTTTGCTGGTCAACGACTGAAATAAAACTAGTACTAAATAAGCCTGCTTAGCATTGCAGTTTTTATAAGAAGCTGATCCCTTTCATGTGTTACTGTTTCTTTCTCTACCAGATAACATGTTTCAATGAGCTGGAAATTTTAATTCATCCAGATGGAATCCTTCCTGTGATATCTTTTCTAAAAGATCACACAAATGCCCAGTTCAAATCCTTGGCTGATCTGACAGCAGTCGATGTTCCAACTCGACAATACCGTTTTGAAGTAAGATCTGCTTTTCAATATGTACTGCTAATAGAATTCTAAGATAACTTTAATGCAAAGGCCATTAAGATTAAGGTGTAGTTAATGGCAGTATAGCTTGTCTATTCAGAAAATGTGATGGTATTTGTCTATCTTATTCATGTACCTGTGATCCCCCCGCCTTCATGCTTACTGATCATAGATTGTCATATTGGGACAAATGTGCTTTCTTCACCTTCTGTAGATGGAAATTGTCACCAATGCTGAAATACTTCTCATACTTAACATGCACTGTGTGATGTAAGAAAACATTTATTTTGTAAAATAATGCTGTGGCTTAAATTACAAGAAAGTTCCTTGGTTATTAAAAATTGTCTTGGGAAGGCTGGTTTTCCCTCCCCCCAGAATGTATTATAAGAAGGTTGATTTGATTATAGTTGAAAAAAAATAGCTTCATTATACTTATGATTTGCTTGTGTAAACTCTCTTAGATGCAGTTGACAGCCATTTATGATTCAGTTCACATGACATATGTTCAGTGATTAAATGTTCAATTCTTATCTAGCTGAAAGTAGTTTGAAATCATTGTAATGCAGTATCTTGCAGAATTGCATTTGTTATTGAAAGTTAGCATCACAATAACTCTATAACAAGGCAGGTTATTGTTCTAGTTATTATTTGGAAAGATCACAGAACCCCCACAAGTAGAACTGAAGGTGAAAACCCAATCAGACCAAAGCCTCAAGGAAGTCTGGTCACTGATGGTGCCAGTATTAAAAGAGAAGGTCCTGGTTTCACAGGGACACATATAATCAGAACGTGAAATGTGAAAAACATGACCCAAGGAAAATTTGAATTTCTAAAGTAGGAATAAAGCACATTAAATTGGAATTCTAGGGACAACAGAGCTTAAATGGACTAGAATGGGTTATTTTAACTCAGGAGATTACATGATGCAGGGCACGAGTCCATGCAGAGGAACAAACTGGCAATCATACTATGAAGGATATTGTTAAATATGTACTAAATTATAACTATATGAGTAACAGGATCATATCTGTTAGAATTACTGGATATCCAGCAAATGTATTACAGATAGCCCTTATTTAACAACCACAGTTAGGACCATCAACTCGATTGTTACCCAAAGCAGTCGCTAAGTGAAAAATCACGTGACCACAACTGGGCTTATGATTTTACTTCTGCCTTCCATATAGGTAGTCCTTGACTTATGATGACAATTGGGACCAGAATTTCCATCGCTCAGTGATGCGGTCGTAAAGTGCAACTGCATCACTTAGTGACAGCAATCCCTGCAGTCCCAGTTGCCGTTGTTAACTGAATCCCATGGTCATTAGGTGAGGCAATTTCCTGCCAGCTTCCCACAGCCAAATCAGTGGGGAAGCCGGCAGGAAGTTGCAAGTCCCGAGCGGCTCGCAAGTAGGCCAGCAGGCAAGTAAGTGGCTGCTGCCATGAAGGAGAGGGCATGAGAGGGTGTGCGAGGGAGGTGTAGTGAGGGTCAGGGAGGGTGCGCAACAGTGCGAGCAAGGGTCAGGGAGGGGCGTGAGGGAGGTGTGGTAAGGCTCAGGGAGGGTGCATGGGGTGTGAGAGGGTCAAAAATTTCTTATTTAGTTCATCCTAATCTATTTTGTGGTCTAATCTTTAAGTATTTATAAGAACAGTGAAACATTTTAAACACTTTTTCCAAATCCCTTGCATGCATTTCACAGAGACATCTTGCAATGCTGCTGCGATGTTTTGATGCAGTGGAGGATATTGTAGCCTTTCTAAAACTCACACAATGTCATCCTCTTATTCTCCATTGCAGCTATGGCTTTGGCAAACTTTGCACATAAATAGTATGTTGCAATAGCTCCCTGGTCCATAGGATGTAGGAGAGGAGTGGTGTTTTGGGGTAGGTAAACTACCTTTACATCTGGGTGGAGATTGTCAAGTTGCAGGGGATGTCTAGGTGCATTGTCAAGGAGCAGGAGAATTTTAAAAGGAATTCTCTTTTGCAAGTAGTATACTTTTAATTGGGGCATGAAACAATTTATGCCCCAATCCTCAAGACTTGTGTCATCCAAGCCTTCCGATTGGATCGGTAATAAACAGGCAGCGTATGCTTGCTTTTGTTTTTGAACATACGGGGGTTTTCTGATTTGTGGATCAGAAATGGCTTCAACTTGAATCTGGAGACATTTCCTCCCAATAGCAAGGTTACTCTGTCCTTAAATGCTTTATGTCCAGGCATTGCTTTGGCCTCTTTGTGTATGTAGGTCCACTCTGGCATTTTTTCACAGAATAACCCAGTTTCATCCACATTGAAATCTGTTCAGGCAAATAGTTCCCTTCTGCTATGATATCATCAAGTTCATCCAGAAACTGTTTGCCAGCTTCTTCATCAGCACTTGCAGCTTCACCTGATGTGTGCATGCTGTGGTAGTTAAATCTTTGTTGAATCCTCATAAATCAGCCACGGCTGGCGGTGGACATTTCAGGATGCTCCTCACCTGCTCGTTCTTTCAGCATTTTGAAATTGCTGTGTGCCTTAGCCTGGACGAGAAGAAGGCTAATTGGCATCCTCTTTTGCATCTGATCTTCAACCCAAAGCATAAGAAGTTTTTCTGTTTTGTGGATGAGCCCTTTTCGCTGTCTTGTTATAACCGCTTTAGTTCCTGGTGATCCTTTCATCGTCTCTCTGATCCTTTCCTTATCCTTCAAAATAGTGGAGATGGTGGAATGGGTCAGTCCTTCTTGTGCTATAATATTCACCTTCTTCTTGGCATCCTATGCTTTGATGATCTTCATCTTCAAATCGTGATTGATGGCTTTCCTTTGCTTCTTGCTTCTTTCTTCAGCTGAATTGGGGCTCCTTCCCTTTCCCTTTGAAGAAATTGCAAGTGAAAATAAGAGCCAGTTGCAAAGTACTGTAGATAGAAAGAAAGAGAGATGGAGGGATAGAGAGATATTTTAAAAAAAAAGTTTAACTGGTTCAGAACAATTTATCTTTAGTGTTAGGTTGGGGGGAGGCAGTAGTGCAAGAATGTGTTTTCCTCATCTGCTAAAAATTTCATTCCCTAGATAAAAGCATGTGAATGGTCACTGCTAGCAGCAACATATTTTAAACTCATTTATTTACTATGTTAAATATTTGTTTATACAGTCCGTCTTTGTTCTTAACTGGCCCTCCCCCCCGCTCCTCTTCATGACCACTTTTTTTTAATTACAGCATGTGCAAGACTGAATCTGATTCTTGAAAATTGGAGATAGTGAACTGTGAAGGTTGGAATCTGCATATCGTCTGTTTGTGAGGAAAAGCCAGGGTTCACAGGAAGGGATAAAAAGCCATAAAAATAGTTTGCAAAGCTGAAGATCAGGAGTTTAGAAAACAGATAGACAATAACTCATACAGCAATATTGCTTCAACAGTTATTTTATCCTCAGGTAGGGTCTCTGCCATCTGCATAATCTAGTCATTTTCTCTCTCACACACAAATCACTGTCACATATAGAGAAAATATATAGCCCCCTCCCTCTTTCCAGCAGAAACGACAAAAAAGAAGTTGGGGGAAGGGTAGTTACATTGGGAAGGGAAAAAGAAAGAGGGAACAAAACTAGATTGAGATGAGGCAGGGAAAAGGAAGGAGGGAAGGAGATTGGCATGTTGTACCAAAGAAGGGAGAGGCAAAAAATTACCAAATACTAATTTCTTTATATAAACAAGGTTTTCATCTATAGAAGTGTATATGAAAAGAGAAATGCCAAATAAATAAGTTTAAAAAATGGCAGAGGGACATGCAATCACATAACTAACACAAGATGGTTAATGGAGAGAATAAGAGAATGTAAGGAAGAGGTATTTGACAGAGTCTTTGTGTAGATCATGCCAAAATATGAAATGTATTAAGGCTAACAGCTGTGCCAGAACCTCCAATATTTATTCTAGGGATTCTTTATAATAAGGATTCATTTTGGAGAAACAGAATGATTCGGAATAGGGAGGAAGGTGAGTCAAGAATGCATATTGTCTCCATAATGTTTAATTTATGCAGTGAATATAAGAATGGCAGGGTTGAAAGAGATGATGGCTACAATTAAAATTACAGTTTGAAATGCTAACAGTTGGAAATATATGCAGATGGCACCACTTTGTTAGCCAAAAAATACTTAGGAGAGATTATTGTGAATGTAAAAAATGGACAGTGAATGTTAAATATTAAAAAGACAGTGGTAAAGTCTGCCTGCCTCTTTAGTGAACTTACCATTGCTTGAAGACAATAGATAGTTTTGCTTTGCCTCCAGTAAGGAGGCAAGATTACTTCTAGAAAAGAAGATAAGGCAAACTTTAATAAAATCATGATAGTTAAGGACATTTCAGTGACAATGAAGATCCAGATAGTTAAAACCATGGAAAGAAATAGCTATGAAAGCTGGTCACAGAGTGAGCAAATGAAAGGAGGTAGATGCCTTAAAATTATAGATTTGGAAACAGTTACTAAGCATACCATGGAGTGAAAAAAGAACTAGACACTTAATAAAGGTTGATTGTTTGCTTGAGGTAATGATAGCAAGCAAAACTCACTTCTTCCATTGATAACTAGAAAAAGCAGTTATGATTGACAAGGTTGAGAGTAGAAAACAAGGAAAACAACTAATAATGTGAATGGATTATTGGCATGTCCCAGGTTATTACTAAAGTTGGTGAGCATTTGTCTACATACTCCTCAAAAATTGAACTTGACTCAATGGCAGCTAAGTAACTACTTTACTGCAGGCTTTGACAAATGAGTTTTTAACTAAATGGCATTATATGTAGACAGTATTCTAAACAATTATCAATTATCAAAATGAGTGGAGTTCTGCGAAACCATGTTTCTCCTACAGTATCCAGAGGGTTTTTTTTAGCTAAAGTAAAAAAAGCCAAGTCAGTTGGAGAGACAATACAAAACATCATTTTGTAAAATGTTTATATCAGAGAAGTAAGACCTGTCTTCCATTCCATTTTGGATGTGGGTATATCGAACTATTACTGTCAAGATGGAAGCTGGTGAAACAAGAACCCTTGATTCTCAGCCAGATAAAGTTGCTTGTAAACAAGGATCAGATGACAGATAGCTTCAGGATCAAGAAAAGATCAACCCAAAGTAAACTGGCTCAAAGAGGAAGCAGGGCAGAATTTGATACTTGGGGCATGTGTCTGTCTGTCTCTGTCTCTCTGTCTCTCTGTCTCTCTGTCTCTCTGTCTCTCTGTCTCTCTGTCTATCTATCTATCTATCTATCTATCTATCTATCTATCTATCTATCTATCTATCTATCTATCTATCTATCTAGGTTTTCCTATATGCTTCTAGATTCAAAAGTTATTGATCTAATCTTCTTGTGTATGAGTTTTCTATCTGAGCCTGTTATGAAGTCCAGTCAGTTATTCCAAATTTGGAAGATAATATAAAACAACTCACAATGATTTCACAGGTGGAGCACTCTTAAATTCATGGTAGACTAACCTACTTTTCCAGAATCCCACTTTACAATCTTCTTTCTTAGAATTTGGAAAGTATTAAATTCATGAATATTTGAACATCCTATTGTAATAACTACATTGACTGTTCAATCTGTTGTTAATAATCATTATTCAAAGGGTGTGTTTTTAGTGAGATGGTTTGAAAATAGACTGTATCCAAAGTTTTTCTGTTGAAGAAGGAAACTTTTGAATGCAAGTCAGTGTAATGTATGTTATCTTTACCTAGGAACTCACTGGGATTTCATTTGTAATATATGATGTACAGAGATCTCAAGTTCCAGTGCTAGGATTTAACTTCTGCTTCAGCTTTCTTGGAAAGCAGCAGTATATAAAATGCTTAATTAATTCAAAAGTTTGATTGAGCTTATGTCATAAAAAGTGATATTTTGTTCCCAAATTAATGATGTTCCTGAACAATGCTTAATATTGACCTGCACGGGGCTTATTATAAACTGCACAGATGTTATCCCTGTTGAGATTTATCCCATTACCCCCCTTTTTTTTTGCTCTACCTTTTGAATTGTTATTCCAATATTGATTTTGTTAACCCATGAGTTTGCTGGGCACGCATTTTTTAATCCATCACTTTAATTCTTTCTTCTTTTTTACAGTATGTAAAATCTGTCCACATCACTATTTTTTCCTTTTTTGTCATAGATTGTCTACAATTTGTTATCTCTGCCCTACAATTCCCGAATTCGCGTGAAAACCTATACTGATGAATTGACACCCATTGAGTCTATAGTGCCAATACATGAAGGGGCAAATTGGTATGAAAGAGAGGTAAGCATTAGGGTTGGTAACACTGGGAAGCTGGTATGGGGTTGGTTTCTATCCCCACTGCTGTTTATTAACACATTTGAAAATAGCTGAGCCACTGACACCAAAATTGCTTAAAGGGACCCAATAGTGCTGGCATCATGATTTCTGTGATACCAATCTTTATTTGCAGGTCAGCCATTCTGACTCTTGCAGCCTAGAAGACTTGTAGATCTTTTAGGAAGTGATGGAATGTTCATTCCTCCCATTTTTTTCACACATGCAGATGTTCTTATTGCAAGGAATGTACTAGTGCTTCTATACTGTGGAATATCTTCTCAGTGATGCTGATTGCATATTAGAAATGCATTTTAAAATATGGATATAAGTAAAAAGAACATTGGTTTTCCAAAATGCTTTTTTCTCCTTTTGACAAGCAGATAATACCTTAATGGTAAGATTTGGGGTGAATGAAATGAAAATGAAAAAAAAAAGAGTTGTATGCTGACTCAAGCCAAGAATGAATTGTGTAACACAATTCAAATAAGCAAGATCTTTTTCGTATTACAGAGCCAATCTCTGTTAAGGTTGCAAAAAGAAAAAGTATATAGATGAACAACATTGGCTGTGATAGGCCATATTTGATGGCTGTAATTTAAGTCTTTCCAGATATGCAGGATTTGTGTTGACTGGTTTGAGGATCGAGAATTCGTCATCTTATGCAGGGAAATCTTTAAAAAACATGTGACAAGAATAGATAATAGTGCTTACATGTAATGCATATTTCGCAAAACTGTGTTTAGTGTACTTAGGGTTTAGGAAAAAGGAAGAAAAACATGGAGTGTATTGTCGAAGGCTTTCACGGCTGGCATACGATGGGTGGTGTGGGTCTTCCGGGCTGTGTGGCCGAGAACTGCTCCTGTCTGTGCTCCTACACTCTGAAGATGCCGGTCACAGGTGCTGGCGAAACATTAGGAAACAAAACTTCCAGAACACAGCCACACAGCCCGGAAGACCCACACCAGCCAAAAACATGGAGTGTTTAAAATCACACTTAGATTCTGTTCATCTTCAAACATTTCTCCTCAGTTTGAACCTGACCTTTTGAAATGGCTCACTTTTTAAATATAAAACTCTTTTTTAGAGTTCTTTAATGTATCAGCATGGAATAGTCTCATCTAATAAAATAAAGATCCACTTGAATTTTGATTTTCATCAACAATCCAGTTGCTGCTCGACAAATAGTCAAAATCATCTGTCATTTGGATTTGGATTTGGTTCTTTGTTAATCAAAATTCTGTTTGTAAATTACCAAATTTCATATTGGAGATGTCATCTTCCCCTTTTTACAAGTTCTTTGTTGAAAGCAGAGCTACTTTTGCTTTCATTATTTGCACACTGTTTAGCATGTTGCTGATATTGTAGGGTGATTTAAATGGACTATCCCACCTTTTTTTTATTTATTTATATATATACATATACATATACATATACATATACATATACATATACATATACATATACATATACATATACATATACATATATATAAAACACAAGGTGGCGAACATACCTAATACTCCTCCCTCCTCGTATTTTCCCCACAACAACAACCCTGTGAGGTGGGTTGTGCTGACAGAAAGTGACTGGCCCAAAGCCACCCAGCCAGCTTTCATGCCTAAGGCAAGCCTAGAACTCACAGCCTTCTGGTTTCTAGGCCGGTACCTTCACCGCTCACCAACCTGGCTTTCTATAAAGGGATGCACAGATTGTTCCATGGGTGAACCATGTGGTGCATGGAATAGCTGGTTTGGGGTGACCTATTTCTATGAAGAGAACAAATTGGGGCTGCTCTGTGGCAGAGTGGAGGGCGGGGAGTGAGGAAAAAGTCAAGGACATCAGTGTCTCAGGGAAAAGAAGGAAGATGGGAGAAAGTGGGCCAGTGAGACACACCATGCTGGGACCCTGGCAGCATCAGCTGAGGGGAGGGAGGGAGGGAGGGAAGGAAGGAAGGAATGGAAGGTGCTGGGAAGATGGGGAGGGGATGAGGCAGGTTGATGGGATATACCATGTCAGGAGTTGCTGAGAGAAGGGGGTGACATCCACCAGCCTTGGCCTATGCAATCCATTTAGATTTTGTTTCATCTGAAACCGATAACAGGCAGTGTTTTTTCTGGATTTTGATTCTACGAAACTGGCTGATTTGGTTTGTTCCAGTTCCAAAACAAAACATTTCCCCCATTTTGTGTGCACCCCGAGTGATTTACTCCAGCAAAACAACTGACACTTTCCTAGATCTCAAGCATTTGTTAATTTAAATTCCAGTTGTCTCTATCAGCTGCCTGCATTCCTAGCAGTTAATAGCTAATGCTTCATGTTTGGGAGATCATAATTCAGGTCATAGAAATCAGACTAATGATCTGGAGTCTGTAAAGTCAACAAACTGTTCACTTGCTTGATTTCCATTTTTCTAGGTCTGGGATATGTTTGGAGTATTCTTTGCCAACCACCCAGATCTGAGGCGAATCCTTACAGATTATGGTTTTGAAGGTCATCCTTTCAGGAAAGATTTTCCCCTCTCTGGATATGTGGAGGTATAAATATTTATAAAGAAGATAACAAATTACAGAGTAATTTTGCAATAAGCTGAACATCCATAATATGACTCTTTTTTATTTTGAGGAATGGAAAACTGGGTTTCCCATGGAATTCTGTTGTGAGGAAAACAGGAGAGCAAGCAGGAAAGGGCTAATCCAGGACAGGGAAATCTCTACATGTGATGAATTCTAGCATCCCTCATTATTGTCCATCTGGGTTGGAGGCTGCTGAATGATAGCAGCAATGTTTGCACCACCAGAGATTCCCCCTTCCTCACCAATTCTCCATTCAAAAGCAGAGCCAGCAAATTGGATCTGAGGAGAAAGGATCTCCTATGGTATATAGGATCTGTCGTGAGCCATATGAAAAACACCTTGCAGGCAAATTCACAGTATAAAATGCAGAAATGAAATTATTTCCTGAAGAGGCTTGGAGCAAACCAGTCCATCTCACCAGCTTCCTTTATCTTCCTGAACACTGCACTGAGCTGCTGGCTTCTGGCCTCCTCTACCTATTCAGTCATAACAACAAACATAAAAAGGAGCCCATCTGGTCCTGCGTTCTGGGTCAACCAGGGGCCAGCCAGATGCATTCAGGAAGCTCACAGATATACAAAGGGGAGTGATAACCCTCTTCTGTTGTTACTGTCTAGTAGCTAGTATTGAAAGTATCCAGCCTGTGATTTGTCAGTTAGGAAATAGCTATCAAGACAAATAGCCTTGAATGACTTGATCTTCTATGAGCTTGCACAGATTCTAGTCATACTCCACTTCTAGACTGAGGTTTCAAATGGGAATTCATTCACTGGTGGGGACCTGAAACTGAGGACTAAGAATGAAGACCTGGAGTAGCATTCCTCTAAAAGACCGCGAGGGGCGGTTTTATTGACAAAGATGGCATTTTAGTACTGAATAACAGTCCACTGCATGTGTGAGGGGGGGGAAATGATTTGCTAAAATCCAGATGCCTCTTTAATAGCCAACCCAGGAGGTCTACCTCCTCCACTCGTTTTAACTCTCTTTCTCCATTATTAGGTCAGGTATGATGATGAGGTGAAGCGAGTGGTCGCAGAGCCACTGGAATTGTCTCAGGAGTTCCGCAAATTTGATTTGAACAGCCCTTGGGAGGCCTTCCCTGCTTATCGCCAGGCTCCCCAAACCTTGAAGATAGAAGCAGGAGAGAAGAAAGGAGATGGGAAACAGCAGTGAGAAGAGTTGGGAAATGGGGACATTTGTCACTTCTCTGCCCAGTTATGTATTTATATATAATAAATAGAAATAAAACTTGGTGTGAGGCTTTTGCTTGTCTGATGTATGGGAGAAATGGGGCTCTCAGATTAGTTACGAAACATCTATAAAGCGAAAGGAATTGCTAACTGATTTTCTCAGCCAGCCTGTAAATCACTGGCTCTGTGGAAGAGCCTGTGGGGTTCCAGGTAGGAATGCGTTGGAGGAAAAAGGAGGGGAGAAACAAAGGAGTAAAAGGAAAATGAGCATATAATGAGACCAGTGAGCTGAGCTTCTCTTTGGGAGAACGAAAAAGCCTCCAGGCAAAGAATGGGTGAAAAGATCTTCAAGGCTTTGCAACCATTAATCCTCCACAAGCAGACACACACACACATGTTCATACACACACAAACACACATTTTATGATTTATGTTTTTGCACTTTTGATAAAAAGCTATCACAGAGCAGTTTCTGTAGGTAGAAAATTGGGGGCCTGTATCATATAACTGGACTGTTAGGACTGTGTGTCATTCTGAATTACAGCTGCGATCATGCAGCCACCATTACTTGGAACATTAATCAGAATAGCCCTCCTTGGGTTTCAGTGTCTGTATGTTACTGAGAAATATGGGAAGTCATGAGTGAGATACCCTCCATCTGCCAGCTCATATACGCTTTTTAAAATGCGCAAGAGATTCCAAGCTTGAAATGGTTGCTCCAAGTGCTTCAAGTTGGGAACAGAGTTCCCAGGGAACAGTGTTACCTTAAACGTGGAACAAAACACACAGTTTCTGGTCTTCGCTTGAGACAAAATGGGGCTGTTTCAAGTATTCTGAGAGTTTTTAGACCCGTGATTTGTTTTGTAAGTTGCAATAAGCTTGGTTCTTAGGGTTTTTTTTTTCAGCAAAGCCAGAAAAATAAGAAGAATTAGTTCCATCTATGCTGCTATTGGCAAATAGGGTGAGAAGAGGGAATGGGAAAAAATAAGTGATTGTTTAACCACATGCTTAGAGACAGATGCTGCTGGGTTCTAGTCATCAGCTTGCCTGGTGCAAGCAGGGAGTTATATGTGCAATTTTGGACGACCAGTCCCAAACATGACCACTTCTGAAGGCTGATCTTGGCTGCCAACCAGATGATGCAATTTGCTCTGATTGACATATGCAATGGATTGTGCTGGGCACGAACGTTGCTAATTATGCTTTTCTAGTTTTTTGGTTGGAACTTGTAAAATGCAATGTATACCTGCTCTTATTGATGTGCTTTGAATCTGTATGCTGAAGTGTCAAGGCCATACTGCTTTTCTGTTTGTTTGCTTGTTGAGTGTTGCTGCCATATGGCCAAGTGCAGAATTGTGTCTATAACTCTGCCTTAAGAAGAGAACCAAAAGGCTTGAAGTCAGTAGCCAAATAAGTTTTTTTTTTCTTTTTGCTACTATTGTTCATGGACTCTGTTCAAGTGAATAATGCTACGTGTTGCTCTTTGCTGAGTTTCTGTGGATGTTTATGCAGGCAGGCTGGGAAACGTGCTTAAAGCTTTGCTTCCATTGTTCCCTACGAGAATGTAAAAATAATTTCATTCTTTTAAAAAAACAATCACCTCTTTCACCATTTTTTCTGTAGGCTTGATGGCAGGGTCTGGCTTACCTTCCTTTCTACTATATAGATTTTGATTGAAAAACAAACAAAAAAAACCAGTTGCTTTGTTTTCTTCATTCTGTCTGGTAGGACACTTGAAATATTTCAGATTTTCTTCCATGTGGAACACGGGATACTTAGGGTATTCCAAGTTTTGTTTGTTTGGAACACAACCAATTCAAAACATTCTGACAGAATATTCTGAGTATAGTGAGTTTAGAAAGTTACACTAAGAGAAGGATGTTGTGATAAAATAGTGGAGAATGAACTGGAAGCTGAAAAGTTCTGCAAGCAAAGGATTTAATTTGACCTCAGATAATTAAAAGTGTTCCTTACCATTAGGATTTGGAGCCCAGAGCAGTGTCTGTAATGCAGATGCTTAAGTTATGTTAATATTTACTGTACATTAAATGTTAGAAATCTGCAGCAGCATGTGGGATTTCTGGGAAACAACAGAAGTCATGCCAAGTTCAGAGCAAAGAGTGAAGCAACTTAAGCTGATCAGATGTGGAAATGATCAATCACAAATACTGTGAGCTTTGTTTCTAAGGGACTGGGGTGCATGAATCTTCTTCAATCCCTTCCCCCGTTTGTAGATGATGTGAAACAGGTTTCCCCATCCTTTTGCTCTCCAGATGTGGTAGGAGAATAATATGCGCCTTCCTTAATTCCTGCCATCTTGAACAACAGTAGGTATAATTTGGAGGGATTTAGATTGGGGAAGGATGAACGTTTGTTGCACTCTTTACAGTATATTTGCAGTTTTGCATGTGAAGCAGATTTTCCTCCCTACCATTCTCAGTGGTGAAAACATGAAAGATAAAAAGACTGTAATATATTAGTTTTAATAAAGTAACGTGCCCCCTTTCAGAATATCAGGAATGAGTAAAGTGGATTTAAACGCTAAACCAAAATGCCATGTGAGCGATCTGTACAATAAATATGGGCAAACATTTCATCCAGAGGGTAGCCCAGGTCCAGTTCAGGCTATGGGGAACAGATGTATACATGCATGTGCATTTCTTTCTCACACATAAACACCCCTTCCCATCCTTGTGTATCTCACCAAAAATAAAATAGCTGCATTTTTGGTTACTGATAGTCCTCGCTTAATGACCATTCATTTAGTGACTGTTTGAAGTTATGATAGCACGGAAAAAAGTGACTTACAACCAGTCCTTGCACTTACGACGGCCCCTGCAATAAAGTGATTGCGATTCAGGCACTTGGCAACCATAATTCATTTATTATAGTCGTGTCCTGCAGTCACGTGATCACCATTTGCGACCATCCCAGCCAGCTTCCAACAAGCAAAGTCAATGGAGAAGCCAGCAGGAGGTCACAAGTTGCAGTCACATGATGACTCACTTAACGACCGTGGGTGATTCGCTTTACAACCACAACAGGAACTGCCAGAACTGCTGTTTCTAAGCAGAGTGGTCACGTGATGTTTTGCTTAACGACCGCTTTGCTTAGCAACAGAGTTGCCAGTCCCAATTAGGGTCATTAAGTGAGGACTACATGTACCATTAACAGTAGAAACTCAGTTATTTTATTCTGTATTGCTTGGAGAAAAAAATAAAGGGCTAAGACTTCTTTTCTCCCCTCAGGGCAGCCGTTAGAGATCATAGTATTTCTGCAACTTCTGTAATGGAAAAAGAAACAAAGCTTTCAGCTATTTGGTAGAGAGGAAGAGGGAAAGATTTTGCTTTGCTCTTTCCTCCCACCCCCCCCAAAATGTTTTCTGCAGATCACTATTTTGTGGAGTGTGGGGGTTGGGGGAGGGAACTAGGCACACTACTATTTGGCTGCCCATTTCTTCCATTTAGGTTAAAGCAGTGTTTCTCAACCTTGGTAACTTTAAGACGTGTGGACTTCACCTCCCAGAATTCCCCAGCCAGCATGAATTCTGGGAGTTGAAGTCCACATGTCTTAAAGTTGCTAAGGTTGAGAAACACTGGGTTAAAGGTTTCTGGATTCATTTTGGAGAAGTACACAATTTCTCAATTCTTAGATAAAGGATATTTAATTGTACCACTTGGATCTGGAAATAGCATCATCAATTCCCCTCAACCAGCGCAGAAGAGAATGGAATACTGTCTGACTTCAGCTGGTTAGAAAAAATGAAGGGGTCAAAGTATGGGTGATGGTACTTTGTCAGTTTTAGTCATTGTATTATGCACCCTTTGGGATATATTTTAGTGGGGAGACCATAGGAAAGTAAACTGCCTCAACTGTAGTGGGAAAATCATAATCTTTTTTTTCCAGAAATGTTAAAATCAGCAAAGATGCTTATGGAATTTAGGTATCTTGGTAAGAATGTGAGTTTTCAAATTACAACATGAACAGGATACCTGAGTTTTCTCATGCAAAGCAAAAGAAGGTTTGGGCAGGTGGGGAAAATCCTACCTAAATGTCCCCTTTCAACATTTCTAGCCCATATTGAATCTGGCACAGCTGGTCAGCCCTGCGGTGTAGGAAATGGCTGGTCCTGCCCCGAGGCTACACTTGGCTTAGAATGGTCTGCTAAGGTCCATAACCCCAAAAGGAGTAGGCATGGGCCATCATTGAATCTGAATAATTAAACTTAATTAAAATTAAACAGAGTTAATATTACTCTCCAATGATGAATTTAATAATTTCCCTCTTCAAGCCTGTTAAATCTACACTTTGGTAGCAACTTTAGCAACTCCAAACCTTTGGAGAGTCCCATGAGACCCTGGAGCCTCCATGTTTGCATCTCAATTCTATTGAAAGGGGCATGACTATGCTCTCCATCTTGAGGTAGCCATCAAATCTTAGTACATACCTTTTATCCTTTCAGTTCATTCTAGCTGCAGAATTACAAGGCTTCAATCTCTCATACTCCTCTTGTGCTGAAATTCTGAAAAATCAACTGCTATCCCACCCTATGAATAGATGGTTTCTGAATCTCCTTATAGGATCTTCTCAAAAAGTATATCCAGATTCTTACACGTGTGGCTGTAGTTGGCTGATGGAAGAAGATGGTGGGGTGGGGTGTGTTTTGTGACCAAGTTTCCTTCTTCAGGAGCAGTGCTGTGGATTTGGAGAGGAGAAGTGACTTGTCTTTCCAGTGAAATAAGTGTGCTGGATGCTGTGAAACCGAGCCTGCATAGATTTGCCAGCTCCACCCTCCCGTGGTATGTAAGGACTGCTCTTCTGTTAAACTGCTGGAAAGCAAACATTAAAAGGAAAAGAAATAGTTGAAGCAGAGCAATGCAAGCTGTCGCCTCTTACTCTTGTTTTGAAGAAGCATCTTTGGCTTTTGAAAAAGGGCTTGTTATGACTATGTCTGTTTTAAATATTTAAGATAACCCCTTAGTTTCTAAAACATGCACTTTAAGAGCAAAAAACCTAGTGTCCTTTCCACGGAAAAAAAAGTCAGAAGTGCCAGAAACAAAATAAGGAACAGCCTGGTCCTCCAAGTGGGAAATAAATGGGAATTATGTTGGCAGAGCGCTTTGAGCAATTGCACTGTGATGGAAACTACCTTTTAGGAACAGAAGTGAACTGCAGTCTCTTCCCAGCACTGGAACTGGAGGGAAGAAACTATTCCAGCAGTGGCCTCTGGGATTGAAAAGAGGGGAAAGAATTTGCGGTAAACAGCATTCTCTTCACCCAAAGTGTGTGTCGGCAGAAGGGACAAGGATTCTTTGCAACATGGCCCAAAGTCTCCAGCTACACTTTGGACCTTCTGTCTGGGCAGTTCTGCTTCTCCTTCTGATTGCTGGATCCCATAGCCAGACAGGTAGGAAATGCATCTGCACTGGAGAAGATTGCCTTGCCAATATATCCAATTTATTCCCAATATCCTTAATTTAATTCTGATTCAAGAGGCTCACTGTAGTTCATGGATGTCTCATTCAGGATTAAGGCTGTTATGATAAAACTCCAAGAAGTGTTGCTGTGCTGTTCCTTCAGTAACTTGTATAGATGGGACAAGCTTGGCAAGTGCAGAGAATCCTGCACTCCTATTATTGGAGAGCTTAACTGTATGCATGGAAGCTCCCCATTATGGACAGCTGTGTAGGAAGTTGTAGATTTCTGCCATATAATTCCAAGCAACCTTAATAGATTGAAACAAATGCAAAAATATTTGCAAAGTGTGTTATTTTTCTTGCAGAAGAATCGCTGGGCTTTTACTATCTGTAGAACAGATTCAACTGATAAAGGTTTCCACAATTTGCAGATTTAATGAAGGGGTGGCAGGAGCATCTGCATTCATGGTTTTGCTGCTTCTTGTACAGCTATAAATGCCTGAAAGTGTCAGCCCTTTGAGTTTAAGTAGAACAAAACATCAAATATTTTTCATATATAATCTTGGAAGATCTTAGTGACACTTATTTTTCTGTTTAGTATCTAGAATAAACATGGACAGATTTTTCCTTAAATGAAAAATATGTTATCATCTGGGAATGATCTCAGAATGTCTGAGAAGTTTGGCTTTATGTTTTTATAAAATAATATAATAATAATGATATATAATATTATATAACTATTAATTATACATGATATTAAAATTATATAATAGTATAATTTTTTGGTTTTATGTTTTATGTTTGGTTTTTTAGCTGATGTTTTATGAGAATATTTTTGTGCAATGGTTTATCTCCATGTACAACTTCTAATAGTTTTTGTTTGGTTGCTGCTCCCTTTTTAAAATCACATTTGAGTTGCTGTTGACTTCCCTTTCAGAAATAATGATGGCTGAATTATTATGTAGAATATGATTTCATTATAAATAGGATATGGAATATGAAATAACTAGAGTTTCTCACACTGTGCTCTTCATCTGCTCCGGGTATATACTTATATCCGGGACAGATGAAGAGCACAATGTGGGAAACTCTAAAAATCGGTTGTTTTGGATTTCAGGATGGTTAATATGTCATTTGGCTCTTAGAGGCAAAGAAATACTTTCCAGTGACAGCTTTATTTTCAAAAGTCTTGTAGCCCTGCCTGAGATAATAGCTATCAGGACCCAGCCTACCCTTACACAGAACTATTTAATGTTATTTTATCAGAATATAGAAAACATAGCTTTTGAGCCTCAAAACTTTATTTAGTTATGTGTTAGGGAAAAATAAATGGAGCTCCAAACCAAATATCACTCAAAATTGTAGACATCTGTCTTTGATCTAAGAAGAGCTGCAACTGGGAAGGAAGCATAGATTTCTTTAAACAAAATTGGATGATTTAGTTATTAAGCGGCATCGACGTGATTTTCTTTGCTTTCCTGAAGTTAATGACTTTAAAATGAAATCTTGATAGCCATATTTTTTATAAGCGAAGAAATAAAGAGTTTATATTTTTTGTATGTATCTGAGCTTCACGTAGTAGCTCCAAAGGAGAATGTTAGAAATAATTTCCCCCCATCAGCAATTGTGTAGTTAACTCACTGCTTTAAACTCCTATTCCAAAAACGGCAGACCCTCCACTTCAAAAGGGAAGTATCTGGGGCTTTCCAGTGATTTTGTCCATACGGGTAGTCCGTGCAGCAACCATTTGAAGTTACAACGGTGCTAAAAAAAATAACTTTGCAACCAATCCTTGTATTTATGACTGTTGCAGTGTCCCTCAGTCACACGATCACCATTTGTGTGCTTTGCAACCAGCTTGCAACAAGCAGGGGTAATAAAGAAGGTGGAAATAAAATAGTAAGTTGCGGTCATGTGATTTTTCGCTTCATGACTGTAGCGCTTTGCATAATGACTGAAGGGGAAGTGAGGTCATAAGCCTGTCATGGTCACGTAATTTTCCACTTAGCGACTGCAGCATTTAGCAATCAAATTGCCAGTCCCAATTGTGGTTGCTAAGCGAGGACTACCTGTACCCGGTTTTGTACGCCACATCTGGCACAAAGTTGCAGTGATGCTTACAGAATATGACTTGGTGCCACTTCTTCCAACTTCCAGCAAAGAGCAGTAAATTGGGGACAACGATACTGGAAGCTAATGGGAAAGATAACATGCTGCAAACTTTACGTTATCTATCTAGGCTACAAAATCATTTGCATAGATGTAACTATCTATGTGTTCTAACAATGAAGTACAAAAAAGGGGCAAGAACATCAAGTGCAGAAGCAACTAAAATTGTTTATATACAATACATAAAATCAATGGATACTATAACTGATGACACAAAGATTAAACAATATACAAGAGCATGAAATTAGAAACTCCTTGATTTCAAAACAGGCCAACTCCTTAAAGCAATCTATATTTTTCAGGATGTTTATGTTTTTTCCAATTAACAATATCCATAATTATCTTAGTCTTAACTAAAGATTTCCTGCCTTCTGTTAGGGTCTAGAACTACCCCACAATATATTGCTGACTGGGACGATAGGAGCTCCACCCAACCCACCTCCAGAAGCCAACCAAAATGGCTGCTGCCTCTTTTCTCATCCACAGCGACCAGGCAGCATCTACTATACAGAGAGCTGGAAACTGCAACAGGTGGTCAGACTGGCATCCTGTCCCACTTGACTTGGTCCTCCAAAACCTCACTATTACCCCATCTCATATCTATAGCTGGAGGCCGTGAGACATCCACATTTACCACTTAAGCTACCCCTGTCCTGTGCTTGTGCCAGCTGGACTTTAAGGTAGTTTGAAAAAATATCTGCACTGAAACCCTTTGCCAAAAGTTTGCAAGGAATCTGGTCCAAAGCACAGGCTACTACACCTCCCACTGGGCAATTCCCCAGCTGCTGTGCTCTCCCACCTTTCTCTTCCAGGAAAGCAGTGCCTTTCCTTCCCGTGGGTGGGTCATCCTGGACATATATATAAGTTTGTGTGTGTGTGTGTGTGTGTGTGTGTGTGTGTGTATAACTGAATTTATATATACAAGATTAAAGCATAAAAATGCACATAAGTGCAAGAAGAATTAGCAGCTTTACAAGTGTATTTGTTTCTAACCCTGTTTCTTTCTAATATCTTTTAGAGCTTTATTTATTTGTTTATTTATTTATCAATCAAACAAACAAACAAGTTTATATGGCTGCCCAACTCACACACAGACTCCGGGAGGCTTACAAAATTACCCTGAGTGCTGTTTCAGCATAATGGCTATTACTCTTGTTCAGAAATAGAAGGTTGCTTAGTTTGAAACTTTGCAGAAAACTTTTTTTTTCTATTTCTCCTAATTTTTCCTGTGCTCTTTTTCCTCCCCAAGTCCACTGGGTAATGTTTTACTGTTTTTCCAGTCACCTGAAGGTAGAAGGGTTTCATCCCCAGTTTCCAAATAGCTCTTAGGCAACAAACTGAAGCACACTATCCAAAATGGACAGAAACACTAAAGGTGACATAACATATCTTGGGAAGCATAGCTGAAAAACATGCCCTGGGGTTGTTGTGATGGTGAGTGGGGGATTAATAGAGACAAAGTTGTCTCAGACAACGTTGTCTCCTATTCTGGTGATGGTGGTGTGGATAAGCCCAGAGTCTTTTCTCTGCCTATTATTAGAGCTGCTGAGATTCCAGCCATCTTATCTCTATTTGCTTAAAGGAGGCAATCCAAGAGCTCTAAGGATGGTAATGAATGTATCCAAGCATCAGATAGAACAACTGCCAGCCAGTGAAACTTCCATTCTTCTGTGAGGTCACTCATAACTTAGGTGCTCATACTTCTTTTAGTTTGTATCTTCCCATTAAGCAACTAACTGCATACAACGACATAACAAAAGACAGAATGAATGGGAGTGATTTGGGACCTTGATGGACTATAACATTGCTTTAAGTTTTTGCTAGAACTTATCTCACTTTGTTTTATTTAAATCCTCAAACAATAAAAGGAAATCAGAAATCATTGCAGATGTGAAGGAGATTGGTCAAAGGATATTTTCTTAATCCCGGTACTTAATTTTTAAAATTTATTTTCCATTCCTATTTTCCAGACGAGCAATTTCATCACAATAACCTTACAGATAAAGATATAGAAGAGAACCTCGAGATCGCATTAGAGGTAACATAAGCAGAACCTATCTCCCTAGTAAAAAAATGAGGAAACCCAATACTGTTCTCTAATGTGGGGTTATTCTAGTTGCTCATGGGATGTCATTATTCTCTGTGGATTTGTGCCTCCAAATCATACACTCATATCACTGGATTATCAAGTCTCTATTACCATTCAAGTGATTCTTCCTCCTTTTCTAGTTCTGCAGAATGTGATAGGGTTGGTTTTTGGGTTTTTTGGTTTGTTTTACAGAAATCATTTTGCTTCCTAGCATTGGGCTTATTGAAGTTCTGTATTGGTGGGGATCTCAGGATAACCATTATTTTAATTAAGGCATTGAAGTTTCAGATGGGATAACTGGCAAAACATCGGGAGAGCTCCCTCCTGCTTCACCCCACATTAGATCCAAGTTCATAAATAATGAAATTGGCAGATCACAGGCCTGTGAGCTGTTAGATAGGTTGATGGGTGGCTAAAATCCCTCTTCCCCACCCCATTCAAAGCACACTCTTGTCCGCCCCCCCCCCCCGCCCACTCCACATTAAGGAGAGGGACTGGTGCTTGCTTTTGCTGCCAGCAGGTAATGCCTGCTGTGAAAGGAAACTAAGCTAAAGAAATCCACCCATCCCGTTTGTTAACTTGTTCTGCGTCAGTTTCCTGCCAGCTCACAGACTGGTGAAATGCACTTTAATGGCTGGGCCTGAGGCACTCTTTTAGCAAAGAGCCACGAGATGGCATCCTGGAGTTATTTCTGCACATTAGGCTGAAACAGCTGGCTTTGCTCTTAGGCCGAAGTAACTGGTTTTGCTACTGACGGGGAAGAATCTGAAGGGATAGGTAATGCCTCCTAATATTTGTCTTTTCATGGCCTTTTTAAAAAAAAGCATCTGTTTTTCATTGCTGTTATTGTTTTATATTTTGATCATTACTGTAAATGTTGGGATTTTTAAAATAAGAAGTGATACATAGGTATTTTAAATACATATATAAAATATTTCTTAATGGGCAATAAATATTCATCTTTGACCACATTGTTTGGTTTCAACATTGCCTAAGCCAGTTAGCAGTTTTCATCCTTCAGAACCATGGGCTTCACTTAGCACAGTTTAGCTCAGCGTGGTATCTCGATGCAGGCCATAAGTTACATAGTTCTTTCGCACTGAGTATCATCCAAGCCCAAATTTAGAGACTTGAAAAAGTCTCTGCTACCCCCTCATACTTCCTCTTTTTCAGTTACTTTGGGGAGGGATTGAAATTACGGCAAATGAGACCTTCAAGATAGAAGATGAAGAATTGGCCACCTTGCGTCCTGCAAAGCGCTTACTCTGGTTATTTCAGCATAAAGTTCCCAAAAATCCAGCAGGAATTGAAGAATACCTGGATCACTTCTCTCAGTCTGGCACCCCGATCACTCCGGAGGAATTTGAGCAGCTTGTTTTCACTACCGTCTTTACTGCTTACCAGATTCGGATCATCCAAGGCCTGGATAAAAACCTGTGGATCAACCTTTTCTCTCAGCTGGTTACTGAAATAATCCGTGAGCTCTGCAAACAATTCTGTCCTCAGGAACTGATGGATTCCATTCAACACTTAGCCTCCAGACCTTGGCAGGAAATTCCTGTCTATGTTAGTACACTGAAGAAATTCTATCAGCCCAGCTTAGTTATGACTCAGGGAAACTGATTTTCATGCATAAAAGGCAAAACTTGAGTCTTTCACCCCGTGATATGCAAATTAAAACGCAGAAATACATTTGAGGTTCTTTGACCTCTGTAACATTATCTGAGACTCTGCATGGTCCAAAGTAGCAACCTTCCTGCTTTCTTTTCTCTAGTTCTGTAGACAGTTCTTTGTTCTTTTATGTATCTGACTTCACTACATTTAGAAGAGCCTTTCCTGATGACCTTGAGATGTACTAGGACTTACAACTCCCAGCCATGACTATCCTGACAAAGAATTCTGGGACTTTTAGTCCTGACATATATGGAGAACACCAAATTACAGAAAGCTGATCTAGGAGCTCTGACACTGCTCTCCCTCTGTCTCTGGGGTGTCCCATTCAGAGATTACTTTTCTCACCAGAGTGGCCTTTGCTCCTGGCTGGGATTAGGTTTCAGGTGAAAATAGGACTATATGCCCCTCCTCATTAACAACTGTCAAAAAACACAGATTGTCTTGTCTAAATGACAAGAAAGTAGATGTATGTTAAAAGGAAGATCTTGTCAGTGTAGAAAACAGTGCTCAAGCAATGACATTTCTTCATTTTCTTTCTGTTCTGTTGTTGCACTGGTGGAAAACCTTACAATTATACACACAGGACCTGCAAAAAAAAGGGGGGGGGACAGAGAGCATCTAGGACATTTGAAGGGTTAGGGTTGGGGGGTTCATCAGACAATTTAAAATGCTGAATATCCTGTTTGTTTATGATAAATACTTTTTATGACAAAAAGAGAGTGATGAGTATTATAACTAAATGTGGCATCAAACCATTTGGGGAGCAAACCTTTGTATTGGTTGTTAAGAATGTAGCTTTAAGTCAGTAACATGGGATTATAATAAAGTATGTAAACATATAAATGAGGTGAGGATATTACATATGTTTGCTCTGGAAACTGTAAACTCTAAAGGCTATGTGATATTTTAAAATACAAATTTACAAGCTCATGACTGTATGATCATAACTAAGAAGTATTTTTATCTTGCAGCCTTAACTTGATTGCTCATTATTGCATGTACACAAAACTGGTTGGAACAGATGCTTATGTCTGGAGTCTCCAGTTCTACCCTTTCCCCCAAAATAGTTTCTTTATGGGCAGAATAAAATATGCAAATGCTCCAGCAACTTTATTCATGAGCTAGTACTATAGAAGAACTCAACAAACTGATCCTTTCCATTTGTTACAGCTATTGCTCTTCTACTGCTGTAAACAGTCATATACAGATCCACATGTGGGTATAAGTTATTTCCTTTGGAAGCATATAACTTCTCTGTTGGACTGCTTTTGCAATAATCCAAAAGTGCAATGCAAAAATATTATCATTTGAATAGCCCATGAACATGCAAACACACAGGTGAGGAACTTTAACTGGTAGATTAATTCACTAAAAATATCCATAGTTGATTTATCAGGTGGAATCAGTTTTAATCACTGACCTAGTTAAGAGTATATTTGTTGGTTTTTTTAAAAAAAATACTGTTTTGGGTCTGCTGTGTTTCTGCATTAGGTGGAGAAGACTTACAGAAGTCTCTAGGATAATATTTCCTTTTAATACTGAATGGCGAATCGCTTTGTTGATTAACTTAGACTCCCTGCAATAGTTTTATCAAGGGTTTAACAATACTCAAATTTGTTTAAAATATCCAGTACTTTTTAATTGATCAAAAACCAAATGATTCTTCAATTACTGGAGGTGTACCACAAACATACTACACTTTTCAAGCTTGGGATGCTTTTTCATGAATGGAAAGGTTTGGATATTGCCACATCAAATGTACAAATACACAGAGTCCTTTTTGTTTCAGGCTTTTATTGCATTTGGTGTTCCATTACATCTGTCCCTCTCTTGTGATGCTTGTCAGCAGTTGAACAGAATGTTACCAATTCTCAAATGTACTGTAGAGGGAGCCTTTTAAAACCCTTTCCAGCATTTCTGCAAATTTCCTTTTTGCATATCTCATTTAACTCCCCCTATTCTTTTTACACCCCAAACTGTCTCATGCTTTAGGCTTAAATCTAACAGTAATAATGAACAAAACACAAAACATATGGATGAATGAGAGAAACAACAATGGCTCTGCAGGCAGGAAACACAAGGAACATGTCCATAAGGAATGTACTGGACGTATAATAGCATGCTTGTATCTTGTCATATGAAGAGTGACATTTGTCCAGGACCTGCACAAGAGTCTGTTGCATCTTGACTGCTCTTATGCCTATTATGTATGCACATTTAGAGATTTGACCCTGGAGACATGTTGGAATCTGAAGGGGTTTTTGTCTTAGTCTCTGGATAGACAAGGAAGCCAGTGAAGGTTATGTATTTGCCATGATTGCTATAGGCACCATAGCCATCATGCTGGTGACTGTAGAGCCAGACAGTGTCACCAGATTGCAGAGGAAGCATAATGCTCTGACTCTGCATCTCACGCCTTTTGGAGTGGTTATCATCATAGATCATAGCCTGAACTTCATTGTGGTTCTTCATCAGTTTTACTGACATTGTTTTGAAAGGCATCTTACCAATGGTAAATGAGAAATAGTAGGCACCTGGAACACGACATGTAAAGATGCCATTTGAAAAATTGAAGTCATTCCCAATATTCACAAACTCTGTGTCAAATGTGATTGGCTCATGCTGGGTTTGCTTTTCATCCGATCCTAGGAGGCTTTCAGAACGGGCAGCTGAAAATGCAGAGCGAGGATCCTGTGGTCTAACTGGTTCATCAGAAAGCAGGAGTCTTTCTGAGACTTGGTTTTGGTTGATGGAAAGCTGCTGAATGACATGAGAGGGAGGCCGTGAAGGTTCTTTTCCTACTTCTGGGGATCCTACTGTATTTTGGAAATAGCTAGAGGTGTCTGGATAAATGAGATACCCATTGAAAGTTGTATAGGGGCCCACATTGCTATACAGGGCATACTTTGGATCCCCGTGTAAACGCAGCCACACAGTGTCACCATAGTCCAACTGCAGCATGGCACTTTGGCTGGCCACTTTTCGCTCTTTGCGGTGATGTTCATCATATACAATTGCCTGCACTTCATTCTTGTTTCTCATTAGCATGACTGATAAATTTTTCTTAGGGTACTTTCCAACAGTGAAGGAAAAGTAATAGGCTCCAGGGATACGACATCGAAATAGTCCAGCTTTGGGGTCAAAGTCATCCCCTATGTTTACATAGACTTTATCAAAGGTGATCACCATCTCAGTGCTTCCTTCCATGCTGCTGGTCCTAGCAACAGAGAAGGCAGACCGGAATTCAGTCCCAGAATCAGCAGGGAAGCCATACACAAAGGAGCAGGCCAGTTGGAAGAGAAGGCCAAAGGAAATTTGAGCTTTCTGTTGGGTCATCATATCTAAAAAAAAAGCGGGGAGACAATTTAATCAATGTATTTAAAAACTGCCTTTCGAGCTGAGAGTAGCCTTAAAATTGCACCTACTTTTGTATAGCCAACAGATGACATTTGAAACCCAGACACTGCTATATCTGATACCAGCTCTTGACTGGAAGCACAATAGAAATAAGCATTTTATACTGAAAATGCAATAGGATATAATACTGAGTAAACATGCAGAAGACAGAAAGTCAAAGGGTGTATCTGAATATAGGGTTCTTTCAGCATAACTGTCACTGTTAATATTCAAACCTGCAGGAATGCCTGTTGATCTGCAGGAACACAGAATGGCTAAACCATTTGCCTTCATTCAAATGCAATTTTTAGCCAGGGTTAGTTTGGGGAGAGGAAATTAGGTCTGAGCTTAGCTATTGACAAGGTGTCTTCAGACAAGCATTTTGAATACTGATTTTGTAACAAAATTCTGTTGCTGCAGTAACCCAACTGAGTCTTAAAGTTTAGCTTTTAAAAACATTCTTAATTCTTTTCCCCCCATCTAACTTACTTTATAATCTCCCTGTGTTTCAGTTTTCAGCCATTATTAAGAGCTGTGTGTTGTCATTGTTACTATTATCATTGTTTTTAAAAATATGAGATTCCATGTCCTTTAGCTGTCTAAGCAAAAGCTCTTAAGATCATCTAGCCAAACAGCTTGAATATTCAGACACTGATTCTTTGTCCTATTATATTGGCAAGATTAAAGAAGAGTACAAAACTGAAATTTCCACTTTTTGCCTCCCCCCAACCACCACCATGTTGGCCTAAAAGAGGCCATCTCATTGCCAGCAATAACTGTAGGGGTGATTTGGAGAAATCTGATAAAAGGTGTTTTTGTGTATGTGTGTGTCTATGTGTCTGTGTCTCTGTGGGTGTGTGTGTAAGAATACAAAGGGAAAATATTCCTATCATAAAGCAGAACATATCAAAGTAATAGATCCAAGCTCTATGATTGCAGCGAATCACAATGGCTGGACCCAGGAGAAAATAACACTTAATGTATTTTTCCTGCTCCAGTATTTATGATTCTAATGGCAAGAGCCAAAACATGATCCATGGTCATTTTCAATCTGAGAACAAGCCTGTCAGTCATTGCAAAGACATGAAGCTCTGTTCACTGTCCTTCCTCTCCCACGCTCATTAAAACATCACTCAGTCGGAAAGCCTGGTAGCTGGGATCTCTTGTCTGCCCTCTCTGTCTCTCCCTGTCACTTCAAAGCTGGCCTATTGCCAACGACAGTCTACAAATTCAGAAGACTGTTTCACTGGAGCCGAAGAATGTCTTAGGCAGAAAGATGGTATTGCAGACATGCTACTGCCATATGCACTCACCCTACATCTAAGCAGAGAGAAATTCAGAGGTAATACTACTTATTCAGGTTCGGTTTCTTTGGGAGGTGTTCACTGGAGGGTGACAGTATTTCTTTGATAAATGGTGTATATGATGGCTCACTGAAGGACAATACTCTCCAACAGATTCTTGTTCTCTACCAGACTTGAGAGAAACTCAGAGCTGTAGGTTTTCTTATGGGAAACCAGTGCAGCCTGATTCCTACCACACATTTCTATTTTTGATCTCAGGGAAGGGGGAGTATAATAAAGGAAGAAAAATGAATCTCCATCCTTACTAGCTTGCCCAGCTTTCTAAGCCACCTTCTTGGGCTGCTGCCATTCACAGATGGCAAATAATCTCATTAGTCACTCTCAGAATGAAGGTTTTTGACTGAAAAACACCCTGAACTTTGCAGTGCTCTTAACTAGTCAAGGTAAAGCTCATAACTGATTTTAAACAACTCTGTATATCTGCCATTATATCTGTGAGGGGCTTAGCAGTACATATTGACCAAAGATTGCTTGAGATATGATAGTTATGAAAGTATCAGTTTGGGAACTAGATACTCATTTTCTGAAATTACTGCAGGGCATCAAAATCAATTTCTGGGTAACTTAAACACCACATAAGGTATATCATAATGTGGTGTTTTTATCCTCTCCTGTTCCTTTCCATTTTAAAAGAAAACCCCCCCCCCCACAATGGTTACTAAAGGCTGTGCCTTTACAAGTGGCTTGTAACTGGATACTGAGAACAGGCCGTTAATTAACTTAACTGGCTATCTAGGTTTGGGGAGAAACTCAACCCTGGAATGAAATTGCCTAGTGGTTTAGTTTATATCAGAATTTTCCACAGATACATTATTTTCCATTAATTATATCCTGTTGCTTGAACACAGTCCTTCAATTAATCAAATTGGCTCACCCATGGTACTAAGCAACGACCTAATTTTAGCCACTGTTTCTTTAAAGGATGGCTTCATGGACCATTTCAAGGCATAAGTCATGGTTTATGAACCATAATGGCTAAGCCAAATTCTACAAATCTCATTATGACTACACGTTCTTTCTAGTTTTCTGCAATGCCTTTGTCAGTTATTACAGTAAAGCCTTGATGTAATGGACTAAATGGGGGGGAGGGCCATTATTCACAAACATCCATTTAATATGATAGGACATCATTGTGGTAATTTTTGTCACTTGTATGATTATGTCATTATGAAAATCAGATCATTTGCATTAATTAATTTATTTATTTAGTCATTCATTCATTCATCAAATTTATATGGCTGCCTGTCTCACAAAAAAGTGACTCTGGGCAGCATACAATAAAACCATAAAACAGTTAACATACAAAAAACAATTATTATTCAGAAAAAAATTAAAAATTGCAATTAGAGGCTAAGAGAGGGCAGCAGACGTCAACTACAATGGACCACCTCAGTACCTCGACAGTCCCCTGGGGCCCCCAGGCCTGATGGCATAATCAGGTTTTGAGGGACTTCCAGAAAATCAACAGGGATGGAGCCAGCCTCACTTTTTTGGGGCAGAGGATGTTCCATAAGGTGGGTGCCACGGCAGAGAAGGCCCGCCTCCTGGGCCCCTCCAAGTATAGCTCCCTAGCAGATGGGACCCATAGTATGCCTCTTCTGCCGGATCTGATGGGATGCGAAGATATAATTGGGGTGGTCCCTTAAATAACCCAGATCCATGCCATGAAAGGCTTTAAAGGTCAAAACCAGCACCTTGAATTGGACCTGGAAGCAGACTGGCAACCAACGAAGCTTGCGGAGCAGAGGTGTAATGTTTGCTGTTCTAGAGGCACACATAACTGTCTGAGCTGCTGCATTTTGCACCAGCTGAAGCTTCTGGATACTCTTCAAAGGCAGCCTCATGTAGAGTGCATTACAGTAGTCCAATCAGGAGGGGACTAGAGCATAAGCGACTGTGAGCAGAGCCCCCCCCCATAATGAAGTCACTACATAAATGACATAAATTGAAACAAATGATGCAATTTGCATCATTTCTGTCATTATGTTACCATTCAAGTGACTTACCATGGAAATTTGGTTAAGCTTTATGCAAAGTCTGTTATATAAAAGTTTTTAAAAATTGTATTTATCTTCAAAAGTTTTACAGAAAGAAATAGAAAAAATATAAAATACAAAAAGTAAACAGATAAACCCAGGAAAAGAAATATATGAAAGACCACAAAAAATACAGCTATCCAACTTAACAAAGAAAACAAGCAACGTATTTTTTACAACATTAAAAAAAAAAAGAAAACAGAAAACAATATATGCCACAAATTAATCAGATGTCAAACTGATTTCTAAATTTACCTTATGGGGAAAAAAATAACATCATCACACAAGTGACTTGCCATGGAAATTTGGTAAGTTGCAAGCAAAGCCTGTCATATCAAACTAGTAGATCAAGATTTCACTGTATTACATAAAGCCAGTTCGGTGACATAGCTCGAGTATGGTTTTATATGGATGTAAGTTTCAGATTTTCCCTTTGTGAGGATTACATTTCTTTGTTACAATATTTTAAAAATGTTACAAACAAAAATTTAAGTCAATTTCTACAAGAAGATCCTGTACAATCATCATGAAGAACCCTAGCCTCCAGACCATAAGTACCATAGGCTCATGGTTTTGATTGTTTTGAGATGGACAAGATCTAAAATACAGGTAGACCTAAGCCTGCATTGTAAGTGCTGGAGTCCATTTTACAGGAGATATAAATGATTGACAGAAAACTAGGTCACCCTGAATTTGGGTGCCTTTGTCTTGGTTCTCAACCCTCTCTGTGCTTAAAGAGAAAGTAAAATGTACCTTCACCAAAAGCTACATATTTGGATATTGTTTTTCTTCTTGTGAAGCAAAGAAACAAGACGGTTAAATGTAACATAAACTGAATGAGATTTAAAACTTTCTAAATAAAGAATTCAAAGGGCTGAATCCAAAGAAAAATAAACAAGACTCCAGTAAGGAGCGTGCTTTACTCATCTCCTCACTCTTCCTATGTCTGCTCCTTGGAAAAGGTCTCTTGAAGATTTCTGGTCCTTTAGCCTGGTTATAGGATTGAGAGGATTGCTGTAATAGCAGGGTGGGGGGTAGGGGTGGGGTTCTTGAGCAAGTAGAAGTACTTTCCATCTGTAAAAAGGTTATTTTGATCAGCGTTTCTCTACCCTGGCAACTTTTAGATGTGTAGACTTCAACTCCCAGAATTCCCCGGCCAACATAATTGGGACTTGAAGTCCACACATCTTAAAGCTGCCAAGATTGAGAAACACTAGTCTAGATCACATCTCTATTGGCAGTCTCAGGGCAATCCTTGTTTTCTTTCACACAGCAAATGATCTATACTGGGAACTATTGAAATAAAAGGTTGCCCAGCCTTGGGAATCACTGTATGAAAGAGCAAGCTATAAATGAAGTAAATAATGAATAAAACATAGTAGATCCACTTGAGAAAAACATACAGTAAAGGATGGTATGCCAAGATCATTTTCTTCACTTTAGACATTAATACTGGATTGGAGAACACCTTTGGATCCAACCAACTCATGTGTAATGGAGTTAAAAGTGATTTGAAAAATGATGTTTACCTGAGCAAAACCTAGGATGAATTCCTATTTTATGAAAAGCAACCATTTTTTTTCCCAACTGCTTTCCTCTTTCTGAAAAATCTGTAATAGTTCATTTGGCTGAAGTTCCCCTGTGCATTCAGAGATTGTGATGGCAAGACTTCCCTGAAACTCAAGAGAGATGCTATGGCTTTATCTCTGCATAGGCTGGGAATGACAAGAAAGTGATCTAAGGATGTCCAAGGATGCTTCCACAATGCAACCAGGCCCACTCCTTAAATCCAAAAGGAGGTGAACATTAGGCTACTTTTTACATCTATATTTTCTGTAAGAACAATGATGATCCAGTATCCAGTATCATCTGATCAGACTTCTGCTCCGTCAACAGTATTTCCAGTCACTCTCCCTCATTCCCAAGGCACATCCCATGAACGATCCAGAAGGTGTATGGAGAGGGCATGCAGGACGGTAGTGGATGGGATTAATAGTCAGTTCTACTGGTTCAACCCCATCTAGAAGCTGAAGGGCATTTTTGGTTTCAGCCAAAGTATATTCAGCAGCACGCATTTCTTGACACATTTTGACCACTGCTTCACTGCCCTCCTGATTTCAGATGTTACCAGCATGACCTAGCAATCAGTTCACATAAATACCAGGGAAGATTATGGACATGATAAGAGATTGTTAAGGTCTGCACATCCTTAAATGCTTCCCAATTTAAAAGCTCCGTTGAGGGGTCAATGTTTTCTCCAAATCCTAGAACTAACTCTGCTACTCATAGTTTAAATGAAGGCACATTTGCTGAAGTACTTTGGGTGAGGATTTTAAATAGTTCAGAAGAGAATTTGGACTATTTATTAATTTGGTTATTTGCTTGTTCCTGGGACTTGTACCCTGCTGCAATCAAAGAACTCAGTGGCTTACAGGGACTACAACATAGCAATTACAACATCCCTTGTATACTCTAGTCCATATAACATAAAACTCCCGTGAAAATAGAAAGTCTTCTCTCAACCAATTGACCATGGTATCCTTCTGGACTGGCTCCAGGGGTTGAGCATTGCGGGCACTGTTTTACAGTGGTTCCCTCCCTCCCTCCCTCCCTTCCTTCAGGCCTGGATCCAATCAGTGTTAGTTGAAGACAAAAGGTTGCTCCCTAGGCCCTTCTTTGTGGGATGCTGCAGGATTCAACTCTCTCTCCCCTCCTGTTCAACATCTACATGAAACCACTGGGTGAGGTCATCCACCATTTTGGGGCTTGGTTTCACCAGTATGCTGATGGTACCCAATTGTATCTTTTGAACCGAACCCAACTGAATGAGGCTGTTGAAGCCATATTCCAGTACCTGGAGCTGTGCAGGCCTGGATAAGGAGGAACCATCTCCAGGTCAATCCTACCCATAACTACAGACATGTCATGATGAATTGTCTTTTCCACCGCTGTCTGGACAAGAGCTCCCCGTGTAAGTATATTCCTTTTATTAATATTACTATGGTTAATAAAGCTTTGTATTTTACTATAATCCTGGCATCTGTAGTTCATTCCTTCTTTGGGATCTCACCTGCAATGGCTATTCAAGGGTGGTGCACAATTGGTGGGTTTTCTTGGACTTACAGCTTCTGTTTGATGAGCAGGTGGCAGCTGTGGCCAAGAGGGCCTTTTCAGAGCTTCATCTGGTATACCAGTTGTGCCCTCTCATGGATCAGGAGGCCTTTTGGATAGCCACAGCTCTACATGGGCTGCCCCTGAAGTGCACTTGGAAGCTTCAACTGGTCCAGAATGCAGCGGCATAGGCAGTGGTGGGCATGCCTTGATTCTACAGTCTACCTCTGGAGATCAGGAAGGTCCCAACCCTGCTGGCTTTTCATAAGGCCGTGAAGACCTGGTTCTGGGCCTAGGCCTGGGGCTCCAAGGGTGTACAGGGACCCGCTTCTTGGTTATGCTAGTGATTTTGGTTGATGTTGTTCAGCCACTGTGTATTTTAACTTTTGTAATATTTATAATTGTTTTATTTTATTTTAACTTTGTTTGCCACCCAGAGTGACTTGTTGAGATGGGCGGGCATATAAATTGGATGGATGGATGGATGGATGGATGGACGGATGGATGGATGGACAGACAGACAGACAGACAAATATGACATCCCTGCTCCACAAGTTGTACTAGTTGCCAGTTTGCTTCCAAGTGCGGTTCAAGTTGCTGGTTATGACCTATAAAGTCCTGTATCAGTGTTAGTTTTAGTATTAATATTAGTATTATTTATTTGATTTGTATGGCTGCCCATCTCATCTAAGCAACTCTGGGCAGCTCACAACGGGTAAAAACAACAATCCAACAAAAGCAAGTTAAAAAACCAAAATACAAACATATAAAACCATCAGTAATCGTTTTAAAACAAAAATAATCATAATCAGTGACAGAATCTATTCTTACATCAGCTCAGCATAGCCATTGTAAGAGCTCTCTACCGCATGGCGGCAGAGCCACATATTCAGGGCCTCCCTAAACGCCAGGAGCGTCGGAGCCAATCTAGGTTCTGGGGGAATGATGATGTTCCAAAGGGTGGGTGTCACAGCAGAAAAGCCTGTCTTCCTGGGTCCTGCCAGATGATGCTTTCATAGACAGGAGGATTGGTCTACTTCAATTAAATGGTGTCATCTTTTGAGACCCAGGAAGTGTGCCTTCTCTGTTACAGTGCCTGACCTATAGAATGAGGTTCCCTAAAATCAAGGAGGCTCCCACCCTCATGGCACTGCAGAGGGCCTTAAAGACCTGGGTTTTCTCCCAGGTCCTGGACTAAGCTTGCAGGGTGTGTCAGTACATTTTCTGTGTTTTTGGTCAGATTTGCCATGTTCTTCTCAATTCTTTTACTTGCCCTCCATTGATCTTCTTTCTGTTTTTTCCTTATTCATATTGTATTCTATTCTATTTGTTACGTTGTGAGCCTCCCAGAGTTGTTCTGGAATCAGGCAGTGCCTAAATTGATTAAATTAAATAATAAACAAAAATAAAATGCAACGCCCATTATTTAAAACTATGACATCCAGCATCATACCAGCATAACATTCTAACAGGCCAGGTTACCTGTCTCCTTTCCCCCTTCCTGCCTGCCTGCCTGCTTTTTATATTCCATGCCTAAAGTGGTTAGAAACAGTGCTGCTAAAACTGAGTTGTGCAGTTGAAATAGGCTCTGGGGCCCTTACTAAAGACATGAGAAACTTCTTGTGAACCTGTCTCACGCTATTCCCCTTTGCCTTAAAAATCAGAATGATTTGTCCTTCACTTAAGGCCAATCAGACATTGTAGGAGAGCTGTGTTTAGTCCTTGGTAGCCAAAAATCAGAAGGAGCCTAGTAGCACCTTTTTAGATTAACAGATTTCATTAAAAGGAATACACATTTGTGAACTGCAGCTCACTTCATCAGATGCATGCACTGACTAAACTGATGTAGGATTTAAATTGGGATGAGGTGGGGGGAGGCAAGGGAGAAGATGGGTCAGCTATGCAGACGCAGGATACATGGGAGAGAGATTACCAGTACCTTATCAATTAACAGTTGCAATGTGTTAAAACCTCATTGTGTTTGTTGAGACCTTTTCAGTTAGCCTGAAGCCTTTTGATGTATGCCAGTTCAGCAATCTCTTGCTCCACTGTGCTGTAAAAGTTTCATTTTTCCAAAATGGTCACTCTGAGATCTGTAATAGAGTGCCCTGAGAGGTTAAAAGTTTTGATATTACTCCAGGCATCTGATGAGTGAGCTGTACCTCATAAATAGTTATGCCTTTTAATTAAATTTGTTGGCTGGAAAAAGTACTATCACGTTCCTTCTGATTTAAGGAGAACCTGAAAACAGTAACAGCTAACATGGTTTGAGAGGTACATGAATTGGGATGTATACAGGTAGTCCTCAGGTTACATCCGTTCATTCAGCAACTGTTCAAAGTTACAATGGCACTGAAAAAATGGACTTATGATCAGTCCTCAACGTTCTGGATATTGCAGTGCCCCCATGGTCACATGATCAAAATTCAGGCATTTACGACTAACCACCACCACCACCACCCCCCGCTGCCACCTCCAGCTGACCTTTGTCTTCTTTGCCTGCCTCCTCTCTACTGGGCTTGCTGACACCAGCAGGCCTCAAGCCTTATGGTGTGGAGGCTTTGTCGCCCATGCTGTGCAGGGCGCCCCCACCCCTCACCACTCCCACCTCCTCCAGCCACCCTCCTGTGTGGGAAGTCCTTGGCTGAGTAGCTGCCAGGAGTCACTGCCAAGCTTCCTGGCCACATGTGGGGGGGAGGGCACCGCAGAAACATCCCTACCTTGCTGCCTGGCATGAGGATCACTCAGGCTGGCAGTGGTGTGTGACATGGAGTACTTGTGGCCACAGCCCCTTCCCTTCCCTGAGGGGCAGTGCCACCTGCCCACCTGTGCTCCTTAGTGTCTGCTGTGCTCCCTGGCACCCACCCCTCCATAGCTCTCACCCGCCAGCCTGCTTGCCTGAGACTCCTGCCTCTTCCCATGTTGCAATCATGTGAGGTCCTCACTTAACGACCTGCATGATCCTGGGGTTATGATGGCAACTGGGACTGCCAGGATTGCCATTGCTAAGCGATGCAGTCACATAACGTTGTGCTTTATAACTGCATCCCTTAGTGACTGCAGTTCCGGTCCCAACTGCTGTCATAACCTGAGGACTACCTGTATCCACTGACTATTTCCAGAAGGTTAGCCACGAACATAAACTCTGAAGATTAATTAATTTATTATGGCATAAGATTTTGTGGTCTAAATATCACTTCATCAGAAGCCAATGACCATATGTCACTAATCTATATAGCACCATAGCACAATGCTTTGTGTTGGAGAGGCTTCTCATAATTTTGCTGAAAAGTCTCAAAGCAGGAGTAATCCATACCATGTATGCATTATAATAATAAATCACATGGGATTTCAAGGTTAATATGCCACAGCTGAATGAGCAAATCCACAATGAGTAGTCTGAAGGACTGAAGTCTCACGCCTTAACTTCAGCTTGTTTTCTGCACTCAGTACAAATTATTCCAGCAGTTGCTCAGCAGCTTTCTGGCCCCAGAGAGACTCTCTCTTAATATTAGAAATTTTCTCAGTGCTTAATCGCGGCAGAAATTCTCAGCTGTTCGTTCTGGTACCGGATGATCTTTAGCTCTCCCAGAACATTATTTATCTGATGGGAAATGCTAATGCTAGCAAAGGAATGACTTATCTCTCTTATGAGAATTCAAAAGGAATCTGAACAAAATAAAACTCTCTCTGTACTCAGGGAGTTTTCTCTTTGTTAAATCTCTTCAGGATTTTACAGCACTCAGAGCAACAAGCTGTTTGAAGAGAACCATCACACTTCCTTTGCCTTTGCTATGTCTTATTAGGGGGCAAACATTTTCTAATTTGTAGTTGTGCCAAAGACATGACAAACGTCAAGGAATAATATGTGGGAATTAGATGACTTAAGTTCCCGTTCTATAGCCCAATACATAGTTATGGTATCACTGATGGTGAGCTTCAACCAGGGTTGGGTTCAGGCTTCAGATTCCATTAATAGAAGCTTCCTTCTGATCATGGGAGGTTTCAGATTCAGCAGAGAAATCCTGTTAGTAAAATGTGGGAAGATAACTTTTTGGACAATTCCCTCTCTCCTTGTAGCCTCCTGCAATTCCAGACATTTCCATATAGTTCCACAATAGGAAGTTCTGGAGAAGATTTTTGCAGGGCACTGCAGGGAGAAATACATCATTCTTTCCCATTTCTGTAGATAGGAGCATTTGGCTAGCATAATTCTTCTCATGAGCTGTTCACCATTGAATGTCAAGGCCAGGTGTACTGTGACTATAACTCCTAGCATTCCCAAACCTGTCCTTCTGTAGCTGTATTAGATCTACAACTCTCCAAACCTCCCATGTGAGGAGGACAGGTTGGTAAAGTTACTAGGAATGTTTGACTGACAAAATATATCAGGTTTCATGTATTGCTTTAATTGATAACTCAAATTATATCCACAAGGCCAATTATTATCACTAATCACTATCTCAAGTATTCAAATGCAGGTCTCTATATAGCCCAAATAACATAACAAAGAGATATTAGCAGACTTCAGCTAAGACAGACAAATAGAACTTGGAGTGGGAAGGAATTCAGGGCAGAAACCTTGTTGAAGCAGGTCAGTGATTGAGTACACAGGTGGAAAGAGTGAGAAATGAAGAGCAAGGTGGGTAGCAGGGTGTCCACAACAGACATAAAAAATGGGTGAAGCTTCAATCACACCATTGTGGGTGCCATCTTGATTTTTTTTTTTTAAACATACCCTGCAGACTCCCTTGGTGGATAGAGGATGGAGAGGATAGAAGAGAAGAAAAATGAAATGCTATTGCTGGTCTCCTGAAGATATTGGGGCATTGTATACTCCACAATTTGGTTGCAGGTTTCACTTGTTTGTCATTATAAAGGGTAAGTATTAACCAAGTCTTATTTCTTTGCCCTGAAGACCAGCAAACATAGTTACAGAAATGATAGTCTCATAATTGGACTGACCTCTTCTGTTCAATAACAGAACTTTTTCCTGAATTCTAAATGCTGTTATGACTGCATCCAGATCAAATGGTTGCTTAGTGAATAATAGAGATGTGTGTTTGTGTGTGTTTGTGCAACGTCTCTCTGCCAAGAGGTACAGATGTTTAGCATAAGGGATGAAAATTAGGACAGTGATCTCACCAGTCCACTGGGTCTAGCCTACTCACAATCACCACTGGGACTGGCTGAATCCTCTGTATAGATTTAAATTTCAATGCTTGCAGTACAGTGGTACCTCGGGTTACGAACGCCTCTGCTTACAAACTTTTCGGGTTGCGACCAGCTCCAGCCGCAAAAATTTACCTCGGTTTGTGAACTCCGCCTCGGGGTACGAACCAGATCCGCGGCCATTTTCCGCCGTGACACATGGTCCACGGCCATTTTCCGCTTGTGCCACATGGTCCGCGGCCATTTTTCCGCCCGTGCCACATGGTCCGCGGCCGTTTTTCTGCTCTGCCGCACGGTCCGCGGCCGTTTTTCCGCCCTGCTGCGTGGTCTGCGGCCGTTTTTCCGCCCTTGACGCGTGGTCCGCGGACGCCAGAATGGATTAATGGTAATTACATTGAACCTTATGGGAAAATTTGCTTTGGGTTGCGAACAAATTGGGTTGTGACCAGAGTCACGGAACGGATTAAATTCGTAACCCGAGGTACCACTGTATAAGCAATTCTGTCTTCTCCAAATACTCTCAGAACTGATAAGGCCATTCAAGGTGAAATTAGTTTGGATTTTGTGGCTCCTTTTTTAAAATAATGAAATATAGTTATGGTGGGGGTTATTAATTTCATCAGGTATTAAGAGTGAGATACAGATTGTTAACTCTTTCTTCCTGTGCTGTTTCCATAACATCGTCTTTCCCCAGATGCTATTTTTCAAAGGGTATGAGGACTACAGTACCCAAAATGCACTATGTGAAAACTATTCAATGTAATTTAATCCAACGGGCATATTTTCCTGGGTCTGCACTACAGCATTGCTTGGCAAATAACTTGGTAGCATCTGTGCACTGTTTAGGATTCTATATCTTCCTAGAGAATACTTCCTAGAAAACATTATCTTAAAGTGACTCATGTTATTTATCACATTTATATGTTCCCTTTTTCTCAAGAACCTAAGAGCAGCCCAACTGGAGTGATATAAATGGTGAGATAGGAACTTGCTCATCCTATTCCACTAATGAGATTTCCAGATCTTAGAAGTTATTAGATTCCACAGCAACATCTCAAAGCCCACATTTTGTTATTGTTGGGTTAGATGTTTTGTTTCAACAGGAACTGTTTGTAACAGGAAAATAAGTTATAAGAATATCTGATATTTTGAGATGCTTGTTCCAAAATACAACAAAGAAACACCAATTATTTTCCTAGTCTCTATCTGCCCTTATTCTAATACAGTGTAATGACGCTTCAGTGATCAAGCTTTTTAAACAGGAAGCATTTTGTTTCCATGTCAAAGTTTTGTAATGTAGGTTGGGTGTTTTGTGTCTGTGTGTGCGTGCATGTGTTTGCTTCAAGTCATTATTGATTCCTGCTAACTGCCTGGACAGGTCCACGCACTTCTCTTGGCAAGATTTTTGGAAGTGGTTTGCCCTTGCCTTCTTCCTAGGACTGAGAGAAAGGGACTGGCTCAAAGTCACCCAGCTGGCTTTGTGCCTAAGGTGGGACTAGAACTCACGGTCTCCTGGTTTCTAGCCTGATGCTTTAACCATTATACTAAATGGATTACCCAAATAGGTGAATGAATAAAAATGGTTAGGCTTGAATTCTCTTCATGATACCAAATTGATCAGTCCCCACTAAACCACACTTATTCTCACTGACTTCTGTTTCTCCCAGTGACACCCCTTTTAGTAGTCAGTCTTCAAGGTTTACTCAGAGGACCACAGCAAGGTCTTCTCAACAATAATGTTGTGCCACCATTATCTTCATATGAGCCTCATGTAGTTTTGCTTCCTCTTATGAAATATGGCTCTACTAAGCCAAGACTTTGATTTAGACAGTAAAGATAATTCTTGATTGTTGACACAGTCTCCCTGAGGGAAGAGCATTTCATATTTTGCTTTTCGTTCATGAGAGAGAGATTAACTTTGATTCTCCGGCTTCTTTTTCCCAATGAAACATAATAGCAAACTGAATGGCATACATGAGCTCAAGAAATTCCAAACCAGGCTACCTGTTGAACAGATCAACTCTTTCCTTTCACTAGCAAAAATTACTTTTTAAAAATCTGTTTATCCAGAATCCTTTTTAAAAAGTTCCTTGTTCAGCTTTTATTTTATAAATGTGCAGAAAGTGGTTGTTAATCATATGTTCCCTGGTCTTTTAAGACTTTGCACAAAGAATGTGTAGGGCACAATACCCAACCATGAAGTCTGTCTTGGTTGGGGACACAAAATTCAGAGGTTTTCACATTTAAATAACTTTACAGGTCTTGTTGATACTAACACACTGGCAGACAATTTCTCCTGCTCCAGAGATGTTTCCCCTATGCTGTCTGATAAACCATCAGACTAAAGACAAATTATATACTTTCTAGATTGAAGTATATCCTTCAGTAACTTATCTGTGTCATACAATGCTCCCTCTTTCTCCAAACCTTCCAGTGAACCTTCTCAACTTCATGCTGTTGTCAATCATCACCCTCCCTTAGTAATTTTGGGGGGAGATGAGCGGGGGGATGGGCGGGGGAGAAATCCAATAAATAAATAAAATAATAAAATAAATAAATTTTTCCAGTTAGAGAAAATCAAGCTACCCCTTTGTATGATTTAACATTTATCACTTCAAGAATAGCACCAGTCCAGCTTGCTTTATAATTCTTACTCAATTCGTGCCAATAACCAGACTGTAACAGTAAGTTAACTCCAAGAAAAGTCCCTTTCTAAGACAGATTTATGGTTTTGGAAAATTTCAGATACAGGTCTCAGTAGTACAAATCCACCATCCTTTTTGATGAATTCACTTACTGTACCATCTCCCCTATATTATTCCCTATACTACAGAACAGAATATAGTTAGGAATTAAGCTGTCAATTCCACAGGATCATTGGGGTCAGATTAGCCACAGATTCAGTCCAGAGATACAAAATAGGTAAAATTATATGATTTATCGGATTGGTTTCTTTTTCTATAAGAATAAAAATAAACTAATTGAATGATTTATCCTTAACTGCATCGTCTTTCTGATGATTTTGTAACAGCAATAGCCTTTATATATATTTATAGATAAATTGATCCATTTCAGACTTTTTTCAGTTTTTAATTTTTTCAGACATAAATGTAGCATGTTCCATTTATGTATCAGTTTGAGAATTTACAGGAAATGGTATACATTTTCATGCTGATGTTTTGACAGTCCTTTTTAAAACTAATTTTCATTAATATAATGTATTTTCATTTGCTACTCTTATTAGTACATGAATTTATAACCCTATCTACAGGGAAACTGCAGCACAAAATCCAAAGAGGCAATTTCCAAGCATAATTGCATGGGTTCAAGAACTGGACAAGAACACTCATATGAACATACAAACCTCATGCATTTCTCCATCATCCTTACTAACTGGACTAGGTAGCCCAAAGAGAAAGGGAATTGTAAGTCTCTCTTTTCATCTAGGAATGCTGGCCCAGGCTGCATGGATGCCAAGCTCAACCAACAATTTTCCTGTAGGCAGCATCTGGTCTCTGTTTGCCCACTGAGACCTAATCAACAGTTGTGACCTGAAAAAGGTGTTCTCACATTTCTCAAGGGCCTGAGGCTGTTGGTGGTGTTAAGAAGTATGTGTGAATGTGTGTAATACAATGATGAAGGTGAAAAAACACCCCGCCCCACCCTGCATGTCTTTGCAAATCTCTCAGATGCTTTAATATTGTGATCATTTCCTTTTCCTGGCCGAGTTATTCCTACTGGAAGCCTCAACCCTTTGATCAGACACAGCAAGAATTTTCTTTCTTGTTCTTTACTCATTAGCGCAAAGGGGATTAACTTACACAAGGCAGGTGTGACAGTAAAAATGTTGGAACTGGCTTGAGAAAACATAGACATTGGTAGGCCTGGGGCATTCTTAGTAGTATATTTTATGTGGCTGAATGTAAAAAAGAAAAAAGTGCTGGACAGTATGAATATTTTGTACATGGTAAGTTTAACTAATTAAGCAAATCTCAGGACTCTAGTGTTGGCATTTCAAGTTCCTACCCTGCAGACTTGTGCTAATAGAAAGAGTTTTACTTGTCTTGCCGATGATGCCTCTGATCCTGCTATGGGGTTTGCATCTTGATCCCCAATGGGACAAGGTTGTGCTGCATTAGGATCCTTGGGCTACCCTGCCAGGAATTAAAACGGACACAGTGCAGGAATGAGAAAGCTGGATCATTGCCTTTAGTGAGTGTCCACTACCTTCTGTGGTCCTTTCACATGCCTCCTGAGTGGAGTAATCACTTTTAGAGGGTAAGATGGGAGGAGGATGTTCCTGGTTATTTCTTTCCTTACTTGGATAGGCTGCTATAGAACAAGCCACAGGATCAAGCTTTTAGACAGCAATATGCTTCTCATTCACGTAACAGAGCAATCTGAGCTTAACCGTTGGGAATCTGGTGAACTGTATAGTTTCTCAGGAAATTTAGAAGGCAGAGGAAACAGGTCCAAATATGAGAGTGGGCATGAGTAAAGTCTGTGCTGATGTGGACTCTCCATACTCACCCTATAAATACGGCTCCCTGGTAGGTGGCCCATTCTTACCATGGCAGTGATTAGTAACCTGGCCAAATGCAGTATTGGTATGCTAACTCTATTCACAAATAATGTGAAATCTGGTAGGTGTGCTAATACATCACTGAGCAGATGTAGAATACTTTCATGGGCAATGCTTTTACCCATACCCCTTGTTGTACCCCTTTTCATTCTTGTAATTATTATAATACAAGAATGCAGAGGTAAAACAAGTGAAAAACTAATTAGAACAGGTAAAATCTAATTACTGCTTGCGATGTTAAGTCAGCTTTGGTTCATACAGAACAGACTTCCCTAACATGGTTTCTTCCAGCTAAATGTGGGTCTGCAACTCTGAGATTTTCCAGCTAATACAGCCAACAGTCAACTGGTGGGGAAATATGTACATTGTAGTCCCAACAATTCAGTGGGCACCATAGTGGGGAAGGTTCTGAACATTTCCAGCACTGGCTAAATTCAAATCAAATAATAACACATGAAATGCCATTTGTCTGGGGCTGTTTCAGTTCACAAAGAACTGGACCACAATGCTGAGTTCATATTTTAGCTTCTTGGATTGAAAATAATGGTGCAATGCCTATAAAGTTGATTTAGGAGAAGAAGCATAAGAATTAGATGGTAGGTATGACTTAAGTTCTGCCTTATCCAATGCACTAAGTGCCACTAATATGAAATAACACAGAATAATAGTATCGTAGTCCTGGAAGGGACCTTGAAGGTCTTCTAGTCCAACTCCCGCCCAGGACAAGAATCCTTGGACCATCCCAGATAACTCTCAAACTAGATTTTCAAGACAGTTGTTTAACTTGAATTGCAGATTGGGTCATACTGCTATGTCTGGAATACCTATATTTAAGAAGCAGGATTCTCAGAAGGCTTGCATAAATGTTTTTGGTTGGATACAAACAGAAGAGTCTATAAGCTAGGGTTTCTCAACCTCAGCAACCTTAAGATGTGTGGATATGTTGGCTGGAGAATTCTGGGAGTTGAAATCCACACATCTTAAAGGTGATAAGGTTGAGAAACTCTGCTATAAGCTATTACTCAATTATAAATAATGCATTTAAAATATGGGCTAATTATAGAAGAAGGTGCTTAGCTTCTTGCTTCAGTATTGTTCATTTTCATGAAGGTAAATGTATAAAAAAATCAGTTGAGAGATAATAATTTCATATAGATTGTAAGATTTAATCTTTCACAAAAAGAAAGAAATCTTTTGAGACTCTCTTCTTGGAACGCTCAGAAACGCCTCATTGGTTCCAATGTCTCCAAATAAGTAGTAAAGTTCAAAAGGAATTACAAAAGCAAGGTGGAACATGTAGAGACTTGACCCAATTTGAAAAACACAACACACAATTCAGAACATCTGTTGGGGCTTTAAGTTGTTATTGAATATGTTTCAGATATTGAACAAGTCAAAGATTATATGATTACATTTTTGCAGAATTTAAACAGGACAATTGATATGCAACAATGGGAACACCAACGGAAGGTAAATATTAAATTTACTGTGAATATTGCACTCAGAGAAAACTGGAACGAGATGTTATTTATTTATTTGTCCATCTTATATAGCTGCCCATCTCACAACAAGTGATTCTGGGTGGTGTACAACAAAGCTAATATAGAGTTCTTTAATATAGAACTCTAGTGTTGATTGCTAAAATATCTGCAAAAATTTAAAAAAAAAAGAAAGAAAAAGTTGGGGCAAGGATTCCCCCCCCCCCCCCCCCCGTTTTGAAAAGAACTTCTTGGATATGAAATTTCCTAAGAATCTCAGCTTTCACATAGACACAGAGCAGCCCTTAAAGCAGTAGAGAAAGACCTGGAAACATATGGTCAATGGTTATATTCTTGCCAGGTTGTTGCTGCTATTATTTTTAACATCATCATCATCTTCATCATCAGCCATGGTATCTTTCTGGGCTATCTTTCAGCATTGAGATTGTGGGGACTGTGTTGTAGCAGTTCTGCTCTATCCTTAGTAGATGTAGTAGTAGTTCCAGTTGGAGGAGGAAGAGATCAGTCCAGTGTCTATTCTCTTGTAGGCCTTCTCTCTCCTTCTCTGCTCAGACCTTTCTCCCTCCCTATTTAGCATTTACCCAAAGCCACCAGAAGAGATAATCTAGTGGTTTGGGCTTTAGTACCAACAATAAGCTGATGATCCTTGTATAACTATCTCAGGCTAGACTGGTGATGCTGTTGAAATCTTGTACCAGTGCCTGGAGGCTGTGAGGGTCCGGATGGGAGAGAACAGGCTTAAATTGAACCTTAGGAAGATGGAGTTACTGTTTGTTCATCAGGGTTATGTCTACTCCAGTGATCCCTTGATGGATAGGTGCAAGTCTATGACTTGGGGGGTCCATTTGGACTCAGGATCCTGCTAGAACAACAGGTGGAGGCTACAGCCAGGGGAGGGCTTTGCCCAGCTTTAGCCAGTGCATCAACTGCAGCCCTATCCTGAGTGAAGGACCTTGCTATGAGGACTTATGTTCTTGTCACAACCTGCTTAGATTACTGCAATGTGTTTTAACATGACATTGTCTTTAAAGAACTGATTCTGAGTGTTACCGAAAGACAGAAACCAATTAGTTGCTTAATTTATTATGACTATTTTTGCTGTCAGAGAGAGAAGGCGACATAGAAGTGCTTTTCAGATGTTCTATTTTGGATGACTTGTCCAGTTTTAGTATTATTCACCTTGACAGAGACAGCTCTAGTTCTTCATCTCTCCCAATTTTGATCTCCATCCCTCACCCCTTCCTTCCACTCCATCACATTTTATTTACCAGGAAGGGGTAAGACACAAAACCTAAATGGGCTGAACCATAGAAGTTGAGTAGATCTGCATCTACTGATTATGTTACCTATTAATTCAGGCTACCAAAACTGGATGCTATTATTATAGAAACAAATGGTAAAGGGTAAAGGAATGCTGGATGAGGAAGTGTGACCGATTACTGGTTTAATGATTATGTAGTCAAGATTTTATGGATTATATTTCAGGGAACTGAATGAAATAACTGATGAGAGTACGCAGTATGTTCTGAATTCTAAAATACCAATTTGTTATTCTGATTCATGAAATGTGAAAATATTGGAGTTGGAAAGGACCAGGTTCTTGGTCCTGAGAGGTTCTTGATCTTTTTTTTTTCAATATTATTATAAGAAGTTATATATGCTAAGGACTGATTCCTGAGGACTCCTGCCTCTGCTTTCCCCTTGAATGTCAAAGGTAAACTTAAGAGTGGCTTTTGAACAGCCTCATAGTGAGATACAGAGCAGTCCAGGGACCAATCCAGGTCCAGGTTTGTTTTCTTGCTATTGTTTGCCCTTCTTTCCCTCACAATAAACACAGCAACAAAGACAGTTGCTGTGTGGCTAAATGGGATGATATGTTCAAAAAGCAGAAGATGTAAGACTCTTGTTATACATCAGATTCTAGGAGAAGAGAAGCTGCCAGAAATTGCTGTAGCATCAAAATGAATAATTGAAGCAAAACACATTCAATTCCTGCATAAATACAGAGGTGAGAGCGCAACTTCCTAATCAGTTGGCTGTGCAAAAACTCAGAAAGAAAGTGCTGGATAATTGCCCCACCCCCACCCCCAGAAGAAGCTGACCCATCTTCCTAGGAACTTTGAGGGAGCTGGGGAAGAGGTCATGGCAAAAACTATGACCGTATAATTCTGTATTTGACCAACGTTTTAATTAGAAGACACCCCTTTTGCAAAAACATAGCATGCTGGTGAATTCAGTAAAAAACATCACCTTTTGCAGCTCCTTATCTGCTTGAAAAATTGATGTTTTGGATGATTAGGTTTTAGCTCCAGGAATGAATGTGGTAATCTTGTGCCACAAATGAGCTGAAATGTCTCCTCCTCCCTCCAGATATCTTCAGTATTCTATCATTCCCCAGGATGTCCAACGGGTCTCCTGGTACAAATCCTAGCCCCATGCAAGAAAAGGCAGCCAGAAAAGGCTAAAGAACAGGTGGTATCCAGTGCTGGTGTTACAGACAATAGTTTGGGGGTTCTTGAGTTGCCAAGTATCTTAGATATAAGATATGCTTCCAATGTTAAAGAAAGGCTCTTTAGTTCTATTGAAATGATTGGTAGCCCACAATGTCTACCTTTCCTCCCAGATATATATGGGAAGCTGGTTCCTCCCCCCACCCCCACCCCTCTCTTTGAGATGCATAACTCTAAATCATCCTTTCTTTTTGACATTTTGATCAGGCAGCTTGCAGACAAGAATGAGAAAGAGGAGGGTGCAAAGGGGACACCAGGGGAAGGGTTATCTATAAGGCCTTGGGGTGTGTAGATGAACCTGACCTAAAGACCAGACAGAGATATTCTGATATGATAAGAAAGAAAGAGAGAATGACCCCTGCTTTCTTCTGTTCTGGCTCAGATGTCGGGATGCTGCATGGGGCTTAAATCCACAGGCTTCATCTAGACCCAGTTTCATACAGAACAAAGCCCCATAAAAATAAATCATGCATCAAAACCGGTAATCCCATCTGCCCTGATTTCCCAGGAACCCCCCTTTCTTTCCTCCATAATGGGATGCTCCCCTCCCCTTAGAAGGATCGTGCTTATGAGAACCCCACGTTCTATGCAACCCTCCACATACACTTTACATATAATTCATCTGAGGAAGAGACCACTATATTGGGAGTGGGGGGTGAGGGGGAGAAAGAAGTGAAAAAAAAGAAGAGCTCGGGAAAGGAACCCGGAGCGGGGGAGGCTGCCTTTTCTTCCCGTTTCTTTCCGTGCTCAGGATCCGGCATTGGGCTCAGGGGCCCCTGGGCACTGCTGCGGCGGGGCTCGGTTTTGCCTACCTGCTGCCGAAGGCGTCGTTTTCACGCGCTACAGAGACTGGAGGGGGCCGGCTGAAGAGCTGCCGCCGCCGCTGCTGCTGCCGTCGCCGTCGCCGCTGCCGCTGCTGCTGTCGCCACCGCCACTGCCACCGCCACCTGGAGCCCTTACTGCCGCCTCTCCCGCACTGCCAGTGTTTTGGAGGCGCTGTCGCTGTGAGGGGCGGGCGGGAATGGGCGCAGGGAGCGCAGGGAGTGCAGTCGCGCGGGGCTCCAGCGCAAGATCGGTGACCGAAGGTGGAGCCTGCCCAGAGAGGGAGCGGAGGTGGAACGGCGGCGGGGCGGGGAGCGCGCCTTCCAGAGCGGACCTGGCTACACGTTACACTTCTTGGAGATGTCAGCCTTGGACGGGAGGCTCCTTTGGCGGTGCCAGGAACCCGCTTTGGTTCTGCCTTCTCCTCTGCGGCAGACCGTATCTATGCAAAAATCCAACAGGTGCAGCTCTTTCTAGCCGGAAGGTGCAGCGATGGGGACGCTTCGCCAGCTGATTTTCTGCTTCTCAAATGCACAGGGGATGGATGATCATTATCCTGATTTTTTTCCTCCAGCCACAAAGCGGCTGTCCGTGATAAAAGGAAGCACGGGTGGAGAATTCCCACGAGCCAGGCCACCGGCAGGCTTATTTTCGGGGAAGTTGGAATTGCTTTCACCTCTCCCTCCGCCTCTCAAACACACACGCTTCGTGGCTTAACCCCGTGGAAATGTGATGTGGCAAATTCTTCTCACTGCACTAATATTGGTGCTTGTCAGTGGCTGCCCTTGCATCCACAGGACACTTTGAACCAGCACATTTGAGGTGCCACCTTGTGCAGAGGCAGCTCTTTTGGTGAACAACTGCGGTGGACCCAGGAAACACTGTTGAATAAAGAAAGATAGATGAGCTTGTGCTTCATCCTCGATAAGAAAAAATACTGCTTTTCTACAATGTATAGTGAAACAATTAAACACAAATCTGAGATGTAGCATCCCATAATTATCTTCCAGCCACCCTACATATCCAGGACACCATTCTGGTTGTGATGAAGCTTATCTCATCTAGTTTAAGCTTATCTCATCTAGCTTAAGCTATTTATATGCGCATAGCACTGCTATTCACATTGCAGTGTATCTGTCCTGGCCAAAACTGGTAGAAATGCATCAGTGAATGAATCGTGCACTCTAAAACAAGTTTGCACCATTCCATATACCCCAATGCCTTGGATGTGATGGCACTATATATTGCCTGGTCCTAAGCTTTCTGCTAACTGTGGTGCCACACACTTTTCTTGTGCAAAATGAATAAGTAACATAATGCAGTTTTTTTTTAACTTACTGTGAACAAGATAGGTATGTTGCACTTTGATTAGCAGTGCTAATCAAGAAAGCTTTGAACCAGATAAGAAGCATTCTATCACGTCTAACTTAATTGGTGCTTGTTAATGTGGAAAGGAGGATGATAATGGGAGACATGACTGAGGTATATAAAACATATGTGGCAGAGATTACATGGAAAGAGTCTTCCTGCCTCTCTCATACCACTAGAACTTGAAGCCATCTATTGAAACTAAATGGGGGTAGGGGGGATTCAGGACCGACAAGAAGGATTAAAAAAACAACAACATATGGTTAAAATGTGGAAATTGGTGCCAACAGTTGTAGTAAGGGCAGTCAATTTGGATAGCTTTAAACATGGACCGGACTGTTTCATGAAGGATCAGGATGTCTTTGGCTACTATCATGGATGGCTGTTTACTATTTCCTTTCTCATAGGCAGCTATTGCCCTCCAGTCCAGCCTCCCAAATGAATCTAGTTGACCAGAGTGCTAGACTAGATGGGCATGTGGCCTCCTCCAGCAAAACTCTTTGTATGTGTAGAGGGAATAGGGAATGGCCCTGAAGGACAGGAAGAAGAGACGCTACCAAGGCAACAGTCAGATAAGAGGGGCTTGAGCCTGGGCCAAGAAAATAATGTGAGAAAACATCTGAACTAGCCCTTCCCTAGTTCATACAAAGATAAAGTGAGGGAGGGGAAAGCACATTCACACTTGCAAGATTCTGTTATTATAGCTGTTAAAATATGACATTGGTTTCTTAGTCTGATCTACCTTGCTGGGCTCATAGTATGTTCTTACATGACTCTTATCTTGTTTTAGATTTTCTGTCCTGACTAAGAAGTCATATCCTATAAAAATAGAATGTTATGCCTTCAGAGTTTTCTTCCAAGAGAACCACAACTAGCCATGTTGTCTTATTTTATATGACAAGTCTGAAAGCACACCTGTTCAACCAAGCATTTCGAGGGTGACATCTGCAGCAAAACCAGACTTCCCTCTGGAAAAACACAAGTAGCACATACAACCTCATTATAATTTTTGTACCGTTCACTGGGCTCCTCTGGAAAGAAAAACAGAATTATCAACAACAACTACATGTCCACATGTATACCTGACACATAAAAGTTACCTCCATCTTTCATTCATACCATTAATTCTATTTTTCACTTGTTGAATCTACGGATTGTTTTTCTTGATTAGATGATGGAAATTGGCTTTATTCAACAGAACATATTTATCAGCATCACTGATCATTTTATTGCAGTTCTGTTAATCAAACTACTGTATATATATCCTATTTAAAATATAGCAAGATGGATCACCTGCTGTGTCAGGTTGGAACTGCTTAGATGAATAAAGGCTGCAACTTAAGGATATGTCTACTATGACCAACATGGAAGGAACCTATCCAATCCACTAGCTGATGTCATCTGCTCTAAACCACATGCCCAAGTTGCATCTACTTTTCACATTATCCAATTTGAAATTGTTTCTGCTTAAAGAAAATGGATTCACTCATTCTGATTAATTTCAGCAGTCCTGCAAGAGATTGGAAACCTAGCTCATAATAACAAGGCTTAAGAATCACACTTCTTTTTCTGAAATCCTTGCATGCCACTGCAGATTTAAAACATGGATATGTGTGTGCGTGCATGTGCATGTTGCGTATGTTTATTCTTAAGCTTGACACATAGTCCACTGGATGCATTAGCTCTCTGCCTCTGATCAGTTCTATCTTTCCCATCATGTCATATTTGTTCCAGCTCTTCATTCAAAATGCAGTTGAATTTTGCTTGCCCTTTGCCTGGTCCTTGGGGGCTACTTGAGCAGTGTTGTTTGAGCTTACCTTTTATACTCCTAGCTAGCAGTCATTATTCTAGGCAATTGAGCTTAGTATGTTTGACAAGATCACTCTGCATGTAGCTGTGCTAGTATTTCAGTTGTACTCAAAATAGAGTCTTTTCTGCTATACTGTGTCTGCCTTAGCAAGTGTTCAGTAAGCAATAACAGTAGAAGTATCACAGCCAATACACATAATTTATACAGAACATGTGTATAAAAATAATTTGCCTCCCCAATTATATATGTTATTAACTTCAGGGTATGTTTAAAATGACAGTTGGCTAAATCTGGATTCTAAATTAGTTATACATAGCCAGTGGTTAGAACATTGGACAATTCTAATTTAGGTTCCCTTGGGTGTAATAACATGTTTCCATGACTAATTTATATTTTAGGCCATCCACATCTAAGAGTTTATGAGAAGATAAAAGCAAAGCCTTTATTTAGACATTCTTTTTGTATACAGCTGCTCCAAAGTGTATGTGGTATTCTTCTATTCAAATCTCTGCTTCTTTTATTTTCATGGAAGGAGTACAGTGGGATTAATATGCTTTTTCCTGTGAAAATTTGTCCCCTCCTTTAAAATGAAGGAAGCAACCTGAAATGTGAAATAACAACGTGATTAGAAGAATTAAACTCATGACCAGGTCCAGTAAATCCAGTCCTCCTCATAGCTTCATTTTAGCCACACAAATACAAACAAAAACTACACACCTTCTGGTTAACCTCCATTAGCAATTGGACAGCTAAAGGGCCACCATCCAGAGTTAAAGTATCCATGTAGAATAATCATTCAAGATTGGGCATAGATATAAATCTATGCTCAATGGAGGCCTTGGAAAGGGTATTCAGATATTCAAATGCTGTGATATGACCTACAAAGATCAGAATTGTGCAAGACGGCATTCCTTGTGACACTCTATGGAAGTGAAAGTTGGACTTTGAAGTAGTAAGATAGGAACAGAATTGACGCTTTTGAACTTTAGTGTTGGAGAAGACTCCTGAGAATACTGTGGACAACCAAGAAAACAAATAAATGGATCATCGAACAAATCAGAGTTCTCACTCAAGGCACAAATGACCAGGCTCAAATTATCCTACTTTGGACACATTATGCAAAGACCCAGTTCTCTGAAAAAGACTCTAATGTTGGGAAAGGAGGAAGGAAAGAGAAGAAGAGGACTCAGTTACAGTGGTGATGGGGACACCATTGGAAAAGCTGAAGGACCAGGTTAGGGACAGATTATCAAGGAGAAAATTTATGTGGTTGCTAAGAGTCAACAATGACTTAATGACATGTAATCAAACAATCAATCTATATGTATATGTGTTTATGTATAATAATAGCTTAGCAGAAGAGACTTTCATTATTACCTACATTTTTGCATATCTGCAGTTGGTAAATATAGATCAGACCTCATTATTTGTAGTAAAGGGCTTTGCACCCCCATGAGCTTCGGCACATGGTTCTGAATTTATGTGTTCATCCTCTTCTTGTGGGAGAATTTTATTTCCTCCACAATTAGAGCAAGTGCCCAGTGCAAATCTCTGCTAAGAGAAGTGGCAAACAAAAAAGTGCAAAGTGCGAAGTGTTGAACTAGAGTGGGAAAGTGAAGCTGCTGGATATGTTGGTTTGTAAAACGATGTCATTGCATGTCATTACAGCATCAGTGAATCCACTATCTTTTCTATAAGTAAAAGAAAAGCAAGTACCAGTGTGAATGCGGCGGTGGCATGTCTCAAGGGTATTCCATTCATATAATCCCCACATGGAGTGAATGGAAAAAGCTCTCAGACTACAGATAGAGGACTAAATTCAGAAACCAGACTAGGACTTTCTGAAAAAGCATTGTGGTTCTACAAGCAGTTTGTGGCAGAAGGTGATCAAACAGAAGGAAGATCTAAAGGGATTCAGTATGCTTTCTAGGCCAGTAAGGGCTGATTTGAAAGATTTAAGCACATTTACAATCTGCACATCACCTTGGCAGCAGAAGTAGCAGTGGTGGACCACAGGGTGGTACAAACATTAGGGAAGGAGGTCGGGGAAACTTCACAATGCCCCATTATTGGAGGAGCTAGGAGACATTGCTGGAGAGTGGCGTAGCAGAAGTTCAGAAGTGGCCATGGTACAGGGCTGGGCTCCATTCTTGTTTTATGCTTTCACCCTATATTTTGGTGGGTTTTTAGCCATTTCCAGTGCTCTGAAAGATCACACCTCAATTCCCATAGACCCAATATCTTGTTATCTGCAGTTATCTGAAGTTGTAGGTTAGAATGGAACTCCCACAGATAACTAGGGCTATCTGTGTGGATCCTTTTGTCTACTTTGTGGGAATAATGTAAAGATATTTGGATTCAAGCTAACTGTATGACACTGAAATCACATGTGTTGCTGAACTAAATGCTTTGCAGTATTTGTGGACAAACTTAGTATCCTCCATGAGTACTCCTGGTGACTTCAAAATTATTTCCAGAGGGATGGGAACACTTAGGGAAGACGTTTTGGGAGAGATTCTGCAAGGGTAAGAGTCTCAGGGGAATCCTATTACAGAACACACATTACAGTGATTGGGTTCACATGTCAAAGCCAAAGACCCCACATTAAGGCTTAGTGAAATGCGTGGACCATTCCAGTATTGGATTTTGTCATCTAACTATATAATTTTTGGACCAATGGTTTAACCCCCACCACTACCCCTCTTATATGTCATAGTTATTCTTACTGGATTTGCAACTATTTATGAAAAACTCTTTCTAACCTCACCTATTTCTTAAATAGCCTCAGCTGATGGCAGCGCATGGCTGACCTTGCCTAGGATTAGAAGCTAAACAGTGTCAGACCTGGTTAGTACTTGGAAAGGAGACTACCACGAATCCCATGGCTATATTGAGAAGTCAAAAAAGATCAAGGAAGAGGACACTTCCATACAATTGCCAAGAAAGCTTCATAGAGTCTACAAGTCTATGAAGTCCCCAGGAGTTTAGCTTGCCTGAATGGAATTTTACTTTTTTGTTGTGTAAATAACCTACTTCAAATTAGAACTGCGTACTTAAATACATCTCATTACACCCTTATCATGAGTAATAAAAAATACACAATTTCATAATAAATTGATTATATTACTAAGTACAAATTATAAAGTGAATCAGTTGTTGTTCAGACATAGAAAGATTCCATCAGAAGAAAATTTTATTTTTCCCTCTTCTTCCTACCTCCTTTCTTGTTGAACGTGAAAGATGAGGGTGCAAAAGCTGGCCTGTTAATGCCAACCCAATTCAAAAAGATGAAGAAATAGTGTTTGTAGTAACAGACTACCTTCTTGGGCTCAAAAATCCATAGGGAGTTTGCTTGTAATATAACGTAAAGACACATCTGCTTCTTGGGGGAAAGACTATGACAAATCTGGGCAAAATATCCAAGTGTAGAGTCATCAAACTGCCCCCAAAGATGCATCTTTTATTTGTAATGTCTTCAGTAGCTGCCTTCCCGAACAGTAGGGGACCTATTCTCATGCTGGGACAAGCAGAAAGTGGGGCTTAGCTGAGAGGTTGACTATACAGAATGGGAAAGGGCTTTATGAATGTATACTGTAGATCCCCCCACCCCACCCAATTTTCTGGGAAATTTTGTGTGGCTTGAAGACTTAACAATATATATGTATACAAAATTATGATAAGGGTACTTGCAAACTTTCTGTTCCCTGGAAAAATGGAATGACTGTAAGCCACTTTAAGAGCACATCTCTACCATACCATTTGCATTCTCCAGTCCCTTACAAGCCATTCTGAAGATGAACTCTAGTACACCTCACTTCTATTGATCTCAAAACACTGGGAACAAACAAGGAACATCATGAGCCAATCAGTGCTCACCATCCAGTAGACCAATAGGAGAATGCAAAAAATTAAAATAGATAACTAAATAATCATCCAACCACACCGTGAGCATCATAGATGTTGGAAGAACAAAAATCCCATTCCTCTTTCGTGAAACAAAACAGAAATAAAATAAGCCACTATCCCTCTTCTATATTGTGTGTGCATTTGTGTGGCCCTCACAGGTTCATAATAGTTAATTAGCAATGTTAATCAGAAATTCAGTAAAGACATGAACATAAATACATTCCACACTAGTAACCTATAGCATCTTCCCAAGTTATCTAATCATCTTTATACTAATATAGCTAAAATGAGGATAGGCTTTATACTGCCTCCACAAGGCTGGGGTGACACCAAAACATCCTTAAGTCCCAGTCTTGTGGAGGCAATATAAAGGAAATTAACACAGCCTGAGTTCAAGGAGAATAGAGTTCCTTTTGGGAGCTAAAGTTGATGGGAAAAGGCAGCTTTCTGCTAAGATTGTGGTTCCTAACAATCTTCACTAGACAGTCTAGATGCAGCATGGTTAATAGCAAAGTATATGGCATTTAGTATTGGCTGGCCATGGAAAGTTGTTCTAATGCTAGACACATAGACAGGACGTTAAATATAGAAAGTTTTCAGCCTTCACCTGAACGTAGCTGGCACTCTCAGTCCTGATTTCCAGCACCCAGCTGCTCCTTAGGAAACCTGTCTATGCCAGATGTTTCCCTGTGCAGCCAAGCAGTCTTCCATCTCTTTACATGGAGATGAAGAGATGACACTGCTTTTGGGGGCTAGGTAGATGAGCCTCCACCCCATTCTGAATCACAGGGTCCAGAGTCAGTTGCTAGGAATAGGACTCTCTGTCTAACTCCCTGACTGCCTCATTTTGGCTCTCTTCATCCTCTGAGGATGACAGGGGTATGACAGTCTGGTTATTCTCTGAGAGAGAGAAAAAAAATGTGATTGCCATGCTGTCATTCCTCTGTTGCAATTAGGAGCCTCTTATAAACTGCAAAGGTGGAATAAGAACAAGCCAGCATTCCTGAAACCAGGAGCTTTCCCCACTATTGTAACCATAGTTGCAAATTATTGAGATAACTGGAAAGGTGGAAATGCTTCATGAACAAGATACTGAAGCTCTAGGGGAGAAATCAGGAGGAAAAACAATAAAGTTGCTAAGGCCAGGGAGGCAGAATGAAGCAAGAGTATCTGCTATGGGGAAATGGCCCGCCAAAAGGTTCTGCAGAGCTGCCGTTCTGCAAGAGGGAAAACCAGCTTTACTCAGGTTCCTAATAAATGGGAAGTGCCAGAAATAACTCAGCTCAGTTTTCCAAACCAATTGATAGCATGAGACCAAGCAGATTCAAGGCAGCTTCTGAACGGCTGCAAAAGCTGCATGTACATACAGTATGTGTTCTATACATATTCAAGGTAAATGCTGTACATGCTGAATACATGTGGCATAACACCTGATCCAGAGGATTCAAGACAATCCCTTTTTGACTTTCTTGCTTTACGCACGGTCTCCCAGGAAACGTATTCTTAGACAGAGTTCTGAGGGGGAGGGGCAAAATTCTTACTTGCCATTTTTCTGATAAGGCTGATTATCAGGTTAAACGAATGTCCTTTTTCAGCATTTGATGGACTAGATGCCACCCCCCAGAAGTTCATGCCATAACGCCTCTGGTGCTCGAGGGATCATTGTTGCTTTTCAAAAACAATGTTCTATTATCTCTACCTCCCTGGAATTTCTTACATTTGCGTTCAGGCAGATTTGATCAGAATAGTTACATAGAAATCTATTTTCCCCATGCAGTTTTGTAATCAATGAGTCATAGAATACCCTTGTTACCAGGCAGTTTTTTAAATTAAAACCAACGTATACATTAAAACTTTTCTTAACATTTTTAGAATGTCATTCTTTTAGTCATGTCATCTGTTATGTGGACACCCAGTGGAACAAAGAACATGTTGTTCTTACAGATTCAGATATCTTGTTTTGCTACATGCATTACTGTCTAAGTTTGAATCTAGCTGAGAAATTAGCCATGGAAAGGAAAAACAGTAACATTTCAGCAACTTGGCAATTAGCAATTGCCAACCATTAAAAATATGTTATTGCTTAAGATTTTAAAAAATATATTATTATGGAATTACATTGCCAACAAGCAGTAATATGTAATTATAGTATTACTTATGTTTTATGTTTATACTTATTATGTTCCATTTTGAACTGCTTTTAATTAATTTGTTCTTTGTATTTATTCTTTTGATTGTTTGCTGTTGGTTCCCTTACATGCCATAATGGAAGGTAGGATATAAATTGAATGAATGAATGAATGAATGAATGAATGAATGAATGAATGAATGATCCAGTCCTTCTAAATTGGTACCTCTGTACAGTTGAGATAGAGATGATCTTCCTGTACTTTGCTTTCTTTTTGGTTTTAAAGAAAATGAGGACTTCCCGTAGTCTGTTTATTCTTTATCCGGTCAACACTCATAGAACTTTTCTGCCATTTAATATTAATGATACCTAACATTCTGGCTTTCCTTTCTGGGACAATTGCACATTCATCATTGATCAGCTCAGATCACATCATTTCAATGAGTGTGCCCATTGTTGGCTACTACAGTTGTTGCAACACAACAAAATTACTGTTGCACTGTTAATGCAGCTATTGAATAGTAGCAATGATAACCATAACAGGCAGTGTCACATCCTCCTTTTCTACCTTCCCACCCAACTTCATACAGCTTTTCCTTGGTTTTGTGCATGTTTCTGCCATTTCCATCCAGGGTAACAATACCATTTTTTATTACTCAGAAGAGGAATAATGCTTCATGTGCACAGAACAAATATATTGTAGGAGAATATTGTCTCCTAACAAGAAGGAGAAGGAGAAGGAGAAGGGGAAGGAGAAGGAGAAGGAGAAGGGGAAGGGGAAGGGGAAGGGGAAGGAGAAGGAGAAGGAGAAGGAGAAGGAGAAGGAGAAGGAGAAGGAGAAGGAGAAGGAGAAGGAGAAGGAGAAGGAGAAGGAGAAGGAGAACCACCGTTGGAGTAAGACTTATACTAATGAAAACTTGGCTGATTGTTTTGGCCCAACTTGCAGTTCTTGAATTGAAAAAGAACCTGGGAACCTGACCTAAATAATGATCTGAGGTATCATAGCAGCAGCTGCTGAAATTATAATTTGTACCCATTGAATGGAGAATTAAAAGCAGTAACTTTCTTCAATCACTATAGCTGAAAAATGAAACTTTATCTATGTCACTATTATCAGTGCCACCCTTGGGGATGATTTATTGACCATTTACATTGCTGTAGTACCTTAGTGGGAAGATAACTATATTGCTTATTGATTCTCTGTTTCTCTAGATTAACGTTTTGTGCATATATTCTATAGTAACTTGGATTGCATTCATTCCATCTTTGTAACTAACTATGAAATCTTCTAATATTACACAATAATTTTCCAATATCCAAATAAAAATAAATTCTGAGTTCTACCAGCATATCTCGGCTGCAAAAATCCAGATGATCATGAAGTGGAAGCAGATGTATGAAACTAATTCTAGTGACTGTCTGGATTTTTGCAGCCCAGATATTGCATGCTAAGAGTTCTAGCAAATCCAGATTAGTTTCTGGAAAATAGCTAAGAACATTAGGGCACAATCCTATGTTTGGATGGACTTAGCAACCATTGATTGTCCAAACCAACTTCTGAAATCATTGAAAAATAACACTGATTTTCCTCTCTTCCTCCCAGATGTTTACAGAATTCAAATAATAAACTGGTGATTATTATTGGTTTATTCAGTTTTGAAGATTTTCAGATATGGAAAGAAGCCCATATGAAGAAAAAAAAGTCTTCTTTTGGTCAGTTTTGATACCTGCTGACTTCATAGATCCAGGCTGCTTTTTTGGCAACAGTACATAAGTGATTTGCCATTGCTTTAATCCAGGATGTATTTTCAACTTCCCAGTTGAATCTGTAGCCCTGCGGTTTTCTGGTAGTCACCCACCCATAAACGAAAAAGCCAGCTCTGATCCTGCTTATCTTTCTCAAAGTCAGCTAAGATCAACTAGGTGTGTTATTTGGCTGTGGATTTCATCTGAAAGCAGTCTTCTACTGAATCATGAATGTTTTACTAATTTAAAACGTTACTGATGCTTTTTGCCGCAAAGAAGAAGCATGAATGTTCCTTTACATATCAGCTTCTTTGCACTAAGTGACACCTTTCAGTCTCTATCAGACTGAGATGCTTTTGTTATTGCTTAGATCAATTTGGTTGACATTCTGTTCATTATACTTCTCTGGAGATCAGAGCCTGATTTTCATAGCTAAAGCAAGCACTACATGTATGCACTCTGAGTCCCATTATATCATCTAAGAAATACTCTTTCACTTTTTTAATGTGATTTTGAAGATAAACATCATAATCATTATAACACAGTACATAGAAAAAGCAAAAGGAATCACAACTTTGACTGGTGTTTTCTGGAATTTGGAGTTCGAGCTGGGAATCCAAGGTTCCTGGCTTAATGTTATAATATGTGCCAGATAAAGTGTTTTTTTTGTAAACCCACAGTTGATAGACCCAGAATGTTCTTGTAAAACATTTGTTTAATCTGCTTGTTGCTCTGCCTAATGTATCAATGACTACGAGATTGACTTTGCTAGATCTTCACCAAAATCTATCTATTTTGATTGTTAGAACTCTTATACGATATTATTTTTCCAATCCTTTTTCCTCTATTCTGCTGTCCCTGGGTATTGCCACATCTACAAAATTAATTGTTTCTTTTCATTTATTGTTATATCTGATGTGTTCTAGATGATGATCAGTTTCTATTGAAAATATGATAAAATGTTAACATTTTCAGCAACTTTCCCAATTTTGTTCCTTGATTAGAGTTATTATAGAGATTAGTTCCTTGATGACAGTATTGTTTTCTGCTTGATTGTTTGTCTCCTTGGTAGTTCCTTGATTAGAGTATTGTTTTCTGCTTGATTGTTTGGGGTTAACCCCAGGGATGGGTTTTTTTGTCTCCTTGGTAGTTCCTTGAATAGAGCACTGTTTCCTGCTTGATCAAGCAGGAAACAATACCCTAATCAAGGAACTACCAAGGAGAAAACCACACCCCCACCAACACTGGCAGGGCAAGCTAGTGGATATAAACAGGGAGTACACCCCACACTCACTCACACTGATGATGTTACCTAGTCGGGTAATGAAATGTCTGCAAGCAAACAATCAAGCTCAGAGAGCACCAAGGACTCCAGAGTTTATCCCTGAGCTACATATATTCTGTTCTATTGGTGACTTTTCTTTGCTTGGAGTTTGTTTTAGTATTATTTTATCAATCAGCAACTGATCTTTTGTTTCTTGTGATTTTCAGCAGGTTCCCTTTTGAATATGTAACTTGAAATTTCATTTGCTAGTATACCTCTAGTTACGAACTTAATCCGTTCCATGACTCTGGTTGCAACTCGAGTTGGTCTCAAGTCGAGGTAAAGTTTCCCATAAGGTTCAATGTAAATACGGTTAATCCGTTCCGCACTCCAAATTTGGTCGCACCACAAGGCAAATTTCCCCATAAGGTTCAATGTAAATATGGCTAATCTGCCCTCCGAATTTGGTCGCACCCCAAGGTAAATTTCCCCCATAAGGTTCAATGTAAATATGGCTAAACAGTTCTGAAACATATGCATTTTATTTTTAAACCTCAAAAACCTTCCAAACGCCACAAAAACTTTCCAAACGCCACAAAACACACCACAAGCCTCACTGAACGTTTCCTTGCTACCGCGATCTCGCCCACAGGAAGCCACGACCGCATGGCAGCAGGGAAAATGGCTGCGGATCCGGTTCGTAAGTAGAGGCGGAATTCGCAAGTAGAGGTAAATTTTTGGGGCTGGAGCTGGTTGTATCTTGAAAAATTCGTAAGGAGGGGCGTTCATAACTAGAGGTACCACTGTACTAGTTATCAGTCCGAACACTCTAGGCAAGCACTGTGTAACGATCTGCCATCTGCTGCTCCCAAGTCCAGTAACTTTCCTTGCAACCAATATTGATTCAAAAGAAAGTTCATTTATTGAGAACAAGTGTACAGTTCCAAAGCATTGCTAAGACTAAGCCTCTGCACACCAAAAGCTGTTTTTTCTACTTTTTCCCTCCTTCACCCCCCTTGCCTCCTTAGTCTCCTGATTCTCCCACTGGTATGGCCTTGAGCATTCCAGCGCCTGTGATAAGGAGCCATCTGCCTCTAACTGTGCTTCATCCATTTTCCCGCCCCCCCCACCTTTTACAATGGCAGAACCGCAGCATGTAAAAAGCAACTACCAACTAGCCAACTCTAAAATCTACTATTAAATCTTGCGAGGATTCTGACATGCCGCCCCTCCACAAATGAGGATGTCAGTCATATGAATCATATTCTTCACTCTGCAAAAGAAAAAGAAAAAGAAAACATGGTATAATGACATTTCTAAGTCTTAAGGTTTTGTAGGATAAGTCTTATAAAATTTTTTGATTAAATCTGGAGCCTTTACATGTTTCTTGTCAACCCATTCTGCCAATGATTTAGGGAAATGTTTCCATTGAATTAGAAACGGAATCCCCCCTCTTTGTTTTCTACTGTCCAGTATTTCTTTAATTTCGAAATGTTGCTCTCTTTCAACCATAATAGGTTTAGGTGGTGATGGGGTGGGATGCCATTGAGAAGATTCCTTGTACGGTTTAAGTAGATCACAGTGGAACACTGGGTGAATTCGTTTAAATGTGGCAGGCATCTGCAATCATACTGAGACTGCATTAATCACTTTATCAATGACAAAAGGACCTACAAATTTTGGGCCAAGCTTTTTCGAGGGTTGTAATGATTTAAGATGTCTGGTGGACAAAAGAACTTTATCTCCTACTTTCCAGTCCTTTTCTGGGGTTCTCTTCCAATCTGCAAATTTTTTGTAGGTTGCCCTCACCTCCCTCAATGATGCAGAAATTTGAGGCCACACTTGTGTCATTTGTTGGACCCAGTCATCAACTGAAGTGACCTGAGTGGATTATTTAGGTAGTTCCAGGATTGGTACAAAGTCTTGTCCAGTAGCTATTTTAAAAGGGGTGAGGCCAGTGCTTTTGTGCACTGCATTATTATATGCCACTTCACAAAGGGTAACAACTCATCCCAATTGTCCTGCTGATAATTGATGAAACATCTCAGGTATTGTACTGAGTTCAATCGTTCACAGGATCCTGTCGTCTGGGGGTGGTAACCCGAACTCAGGCCCTGTGTTGCCCCAATTAGTTTTAGGAATGCCCTCCAGAACTTGGCAGTAAACTGGACCCCTCGATCACTGATCACTCGTTCTGGGACCCCATGAGCTCGGTAGACGTGTTGTATAAATAACTTAGCCAGTTTCGGGGCTGATGGAAGGGAGTGGCATGCCACAAAATGTGCCTGTTTGGAAAAAAGGTCTGTCACCACCCAGATGACTGTCTTTTTATTACTTTCAGGCAAGTCTACAATAAAGTCCATGGAAATCTGCTTCCACTGAGCCTCTGGGCTCGCCACTAGTTGTAGAAGTCCCATCGGTTTGCCCCCCCTTCTCTTGGCTATAGCGGATGTGGGACATGTAGCCACATATTCCCCTACATCTTTCCTCATAGTTGGCCACCAAAATTGATGTCTGAGTAGATGTAGGGTTTTCACAAAGCCAAAATGTCCAGCAGTTTTGCTATCATGGCCTTTTTGCAAAACCCACCTTCGAGCCTCTGCGGGGACATACAGCTTATCTTGCCACCACCATGCACCCTGTTTATTTACCAGGGAGTAGCTATTGTTCTTAAACCATTCATCCTGGGCAATCTGGTCAATTAATTTTTTCAATAATTCCCCCTCTGGTTGCTCTTCACTCCTTTTTCTCTGTGCCCTAGTGACCACCCTTAAGGCTGCTTGGACACATGGGATTACAGGGGCAACCACTTCTTCCCACTTGCTATTGTGTTGAGGCAACCGGGACAGAGCATCCGCCAAGAAATTCTTTCCCCCAGGAATGTACTTCAGGGAGAAGTTAAACTGATGAAAATATTGGGCCCATCTCATTTGCTTTGGAGACAGTTTCCTCGGTGCAGTCAAGGCCTCTAGATTTTTGTGATCAGCCCAAATTTCGAAGGGATGGGGTGATTCCCTCCAACAGGTGTCTTCAACAAACTAATGCCCAGAGCACTGCAAACACCTCCTTTTCCCACACCAACCAGCGCCTTTCTGTCTCTGAAAATTTCCAGGAGATGTAGGCACATGGAAACAGCTCCCCCACTTTTCCTTTCTGCAACAGAACAGCCCCCACCGCCACATCCAAAGCATCTGCCTAGATGACAAATGGCTGTTCTGGGTCAGGGTGCTTTAACACTGGTTCAGCTGTAAATAGCTGCTTTAATCCTTCAAAGGCTTCCTGGCACTCCTTAGTCCATGCTAAGGGGGCTCCAGGTTTGGAGGCTTTCGCCTTGTCCTTGCCCTTGGTTTTCAACAAGTCTGTAAATGGAAGCGCCACTTGCGGAAAGTTGGGGATGAACTGATGATAGAAGTTAGTAAAGCTCAGGAAACTCTGAAGCTGCCGCCTTGTCTTGGGAGCCTCCCAACCCACGATGTCTCTCACTTTGGCCAGGTCCATTTCAGTTCCCTGATGCGAAATTCTATATTCCAAATAGTCAATTTGTTGTTTATGAAATTCGCACTTAGAGAGCTTGGCATACAATTGCACCTCCAACAGCTTCCTTAGCACTTTTCTGACTAATTTCACATGCTGCTCCATGGTTTCAGTGTAAATCAAAATATCATCCAGATAAACCAACACCCCCTGGTACAAGTCCTCTTGTAACACCTCATTTATAAGTTGCATAAACACCCCCGCTGCTCCTTTTAATCCGAACGGCATTATTTTATAGCGGTAGCACCCCAGGGGGCAATTAAATGCTGTTTTCCATTCATCCCCTTCACGGATCTGCACTCAGAAGTAAGCATCCCTTAAGTCTAGCTTCATGAAAATTTTCCCTTTGGATAAATGAGCTAACAGGTCTTTCATTAGGGGCAGTGGGTACCAGTTGTCTACAGAAATGGCATTTAGGCCCCGATAGTCTGTGCACAAATGTAAAGAACTATCTTTCTTTTCCCTAAAAAGCATTGGTGCTGCAATCTGAGAATACGTAGGTTCAATAAATCCCCTCTTTAGATTCTTATCAATGAACTCCCACAATGCTGCCAATTCTTTAGGCGTCATAAAGTACATTTTCTTCCTTGGGAATTTAGGCCCAGGCTCAATCTCTATAGCATAGTCGCTGGTGCGATGGGGGGGTAGCTGATCTGACTCCCATTCACTAAACACCTCCTGCAGGTTGCGGTACTGCTTGGGAATCCGGGTTGCAGCCTCCACCGCCTTTTGCCCACTCACAGCACCCATCTCCCCCTCCGACAACGTCTCAGTAATCCCTTTAACTTCCACGCCTCCCTCCTTCGGGAAACGCAAAATCTTTTCATCCCAGTTTACTTCTGGGTTCTTTCTTTTTAACCAGTTCATGCCCAGAAGCATTGGGTTGGATGCCATGGGAGTTACTAGGAATTTAATAATCTCTCTATGGTCTCCCATCTTCAGCTCAAGCTCTTCAGTACGATATTCCACCAGACCTCCCCCTGCTGGGGATCCGTCCAACTGGGTAAATATCACCGGGGTTTTGAGTCTCTTTAAATGCAGTCCCAGACCTCAGGGGATGGCAGGATTAATCAAGTTATGAGAGCAGCCCGAGTCTATCAGCGCCCGTATCTCCGCCCTCCAGTTCATCCTCACCACCCTTAGTTCCACCCAAAGTTTAATGGGACTCACCCCCATTTCTTCACTCTCCGAGTCCTCCCGGGAACTACTTTCCTTCTCCAGAAGCACGGCTGCCTATTGGAGAGAGCACGGAGCTAACAACTTCCGGGTTTTACCGCCGCTGCACGTCACCGGTTTGGCGCCCATCTCGCCGCCGATAGCCACGGACTCTTTCTTGCCGGGCTTCGAAGACTTCAGCCCCTTCTGCTCCGTCTTCTTACCTCCCGATTCCGGCTTCGCTTTAGGGCACGCCGCTGGAAAGTGCCCCGGCTCCCTGCAGTTGAAACACACACGGTGGCTCCAGCTACTCTCCGACATGCTGCTCTTCACCTTGGGCGCCGTTTTCTTTGTTACGGGTAAGGGCAGAAGTCGGGTTCTCGCTTCCACGGTGCGCCATTGTTCCTCCACCTCGCCGGCCATGGCAACCCATCCATGAAAGGTTTTAGGGTAACCCTGGCACATCACTCGCTGCAGTAATTCGGGTTGCAGGCCCCTCTGGAAGAATTCGATTAGGAGCCCCTCTGGCACGTCAGGCAGCCTCTGCGCCAAACCCCGAAATTCGTAGGCAAACTCGGAGACCGTCTTGGACCCTTGCTTAAGCCTTTCTAGGTCGCGTTGTGCTTTCAGCACCACACACGGATCTTCAAAGTGTGCCCAGAGAGCTGCCATGAAATCCTCCAATTTTCTCAACACCCGATCCTTCGCCTGGTGCAGGCCAACCACCCACTCGGCTGCCATGCCTTCAAAGAAACTCGACACATAGGAGACCTTCTCAGCCTCGCTGCGGAACAATTCACCATAGCCCTCCATGTAGATCCAAACCTGGGTGATAAAACAGGCAAGCTGCTTAGCATCCCCTCCGAATTTCATGGAGATGCCCTGCTGCTGCATTGGGCTCTTCTTGACTCAGCTAGGTGAGTTATCCTCATCCTCCTCTCTGGAGGTCTCCCCCTCGGCCAATTGCTCCACTGCTTCCATTCCTCCCGGTGTCCCCGCCGACTCTTGAGTAGGGAGCATAAATCCCCCTCTGAGCAGTTTATCCACCCTGGCCCTTAACGCTCGCACATCATCAGATAGGGACCCCATCTGCCCCTCCAGTTTCCTCATGCGCTCTTTCGTCGAAGGGTCTCGTTCCTTCGTTGCCGTTGCCCTCGCCACCGCTTGGGTCTGGTGCGATGATTCCACCGGCTCCTCCTGGGTCACCACCTTAACTTCTAACGGAGGAAGATGGGGTGCCTCTTCCACTTCCTCAATGACATTGTCCCATTGCTTGGTAGGTCCCGGTCAACACGACACCTGGGATTCCCGCAGGACAATCTCCCCAGTGGAAGTCTTCATTGGGAGTCTTAGCAAAATGTAATGATCTGCCACCCACTGCTCCCAAGTCCAGTAACTTTCCTTGCAACCAATATTGATTCAAAAGAAAGTTCATTTATTGAGAACAAGTGTACAGTTCCAAAGCATTGCTAAGACTAAGCCTCTGCGCACCAAAAGCTGTTTTTTCTACTTTTCCCCTCCTTCACCCCCCTTGCCTCCTTAGTCTCCTGATTCTCCCGCTGGTACGACCTTGAGCATTCCAGCGCCTGTGATAAGGAGCCATCTGCCTCTAACTGTGCTTCATCCATTTTCCCGCCATTTCCCCCCCTCCCCCCTTTTACAATGGCAGAACCGCAGCATGTAAAAAGCAACTACCAACTAGCCAACTCTAAAATCTACTATTAAATCTTGCGAGGATTCTGACCCACTGTTGGTTTGCAATTTGTTTCAATACTTTCTACAATCAAATGTGTGTATTTCAGGACATTTCTTTTCTAACTGTCTTTTTCAATGGTGGAAGTCTTTCCCTATACTTTGAATTTTTCATATGTTCAATACTTTTTCCTTTCAGGTGAATGAAGCTGATGTTCTTCATACTTTTCCTCTGTGATTTCATGTCTTTCCTCATCTGTTTCAGAAGTTAATAAAATGTGATATTCATAAATTTCATTCTTTTGATGATCTTGATCTTTTGTTTCATTTGTGTTGTTGTTGGCAATACTATTACCCTGGTTACCTAATAGGACCAGCTCAGTCCTATAGACCATTTATCAACTTATGCCAAGGGCCATAACACCAGGCGTGGTCCTTGTTGACCTGGGTAACAATGGATCCAGTATGGACATTTCCTTTTGTGGGTTCACTTTTAAAATGGTTTTTCAGCCACATTTTCTCTTCATCTCATCCCACCTTTTCTTTCTTCTTCTCTCCACACACAGGGAAATGAAAGGGATCTGAAGATGGAGGAGGAAGGTGCCTTTCTCCATTGCAAGAACACTTCTGAAAGGGGGCCAGTAAGAAAACAGGCACAGTGAGGTGAGGCCTGGGTATGGTTTGGCCAGCACACTACATGGGGAGATCTAGAAGGCCTATAATGGTATGTGGGAATGACTGTGGGAGACAGGAAGAAGAGCTGCAGCCTAGACAATGGTCTGATAAATGAAATCTGAGTCTGAAGGAAGGGTGGGGGTGGAGAGAGCATCTCAGAAGGGACCCTCCCTAGTTTTTGGGAGAGTAAAAGTAAAGGAGGGGAGAGATACTTTCAGACTTGCAGGTTTCTGCTACTATAACGTTACAATAAAGGCAGTGTTATTACTCATGATTGGTGCTTTTGGACTACCTCAAGGATTGACAAGGCCAGACCTGCCCATGGTCTGTATATTCCTCATTGCTGGCCCAAGGTCTGAAAACCCAACATTAATCAATTCTAGCACTGCATAACATAGGAAGAATAAAACCCAGCCTGTTTCAGAAGTGAGTTTTCCAGAGTGTCCAACCAGGTGACTCTGCAAAACCCACAATAAGTTTTTGCCACTTGTTACTTTCTAGCAACTGATATCCAGAAGTGTACTTTTTCTAAAACGGGTCCAGTTCTGCAACTCTTGAATCAACAAGAGTTAGTAGTCAGTAGCAGTGTGAATCTAGTCATTTAGTTTTATAAAGTATGGTTCATGGTTTAGCATGTGCATAAAAGCAGACAACTGCAGTTTATGCTACTGCTGTGCAGCATTATAGAAATAATTTGTAAAAATTACTTCTGAATATTAAGGAAAGCAAAAGTAGCACAGGTCTACAACTCTTTAAAGCAGCCGTGAGCATATGGCTACTTTAAAGAGTTGCAGACAGATGTATTTGCACTCTCACAGACTCTTAAACAATTATTTAGAATCAAATCTACAGCACTGCATAATCCGGGCTTATTCATAACTCATAATTAAATAAATGATACTTAACATGATGTGGGAAACCAACTGCAGATTTTACGTGGCAAACCATTCAAATGGAATAGTATTTTTTCACACCCTATTTAAGGATATGTTCACATTATGGATACATCCAGCAATTTGAACTCAAGATAAATTACATACTTTTCCATTTATGTAAGTCTACAGTGCACATATGTTCTGCAGCCATTTCTACCTTTGCAGAGATTCTTTCAGATCTTCCTTATAGTTTTCTGCTGTATTATGATGACAATGGTCACTGAAGCACAAAAACATACTTTCATTCACTTAGCTTCCTCACTCTTGCTGTGAGTTTCTGCATATACAAACACATACATAGCAACTCTTACTCACAAATGTCTGTATACAAAATCCAGGTGTTGTTTTGAGAGATAAATGAATCTGGTTACATTTGTGCACATTATAGACATCTTTGAATTTTTGTATGGCTCCCTGGATTAATGCGCAATTTCTATTAATATTTCCATATCCTCTTGTGATGGATATTTTGGTTTTCCTTAGTTTTCACAGCTCTGTATTGTGAAATGTCATTTATGAACACTCTCTGTGATGAACTCAGTGAGTTTAGCCCATTATAGATTCTTTGAGCCAGATGGCAGATTGGATTCCCCTAACAATCATGCCTTTAAATAAAAAATTGCCAAGTTTATAGGGGGTGGGGATCAAAACATAACATAGTACAATAGGCCATTTTTAAGGTTGATGCTGTTGCTAATGTTTTGCCTTTGTAGTTGTCAGAACTAGGTTAAAGACAACAATAAAGGGAGGAGGAGCTAAGAAGCAGAAGCTGTGTGGCCAACAAATAGGGAGGACTAGTGGATCAAAGAATAGATCAGGAGACAGACTAGAGAAAAACCAGGAGGAGGGGGTGGTAGATTGTAGCAGAGAGCAAGGCTATCAGGAAGGAGGGGGTGCATCCCAGAAAGGGCAAGGAGACAAAAGACAACACAGATCGGAGGTGGAGCATGGGAAGAGTAAGAGGTTCAGGGTTGCCACTCCCTAGAATCTCCCAGGGTATATCCACTAGTTGCAGGAGTACAGATTTAGTCTGGCAAGATTCTGTCTATATGGTATAAGCAAATAAAGGAACTGGACTGTTTCACCGTTGTTCTTGGGCTGGGCCTCACAGAGGGCCAAATAACAAGCCAGAATATAAGAGCATACCAAGAATCAAAGTCTATGTTGTTGAAGCAATTGTCTTGTCAGAAAGACTTGATAGTCACCCAGGGTTGATAGTCAAAATGCTCTGCCAGATATAGGATTACCAGATGTCTGGCAAAAGGAGGACATGTCCTTCTTTTTGTCTTCATGTCCTCCATCCAGCAGGCATAGTCTTAAAATCAAATATTGTCTGGCTTTTTGAGTGTCTTGTGGGGGGGGGCAGTTGGACTGTTTTCACAACAGTAGTCATTCAAACTTTCGTGTATTGTGACCTTGTAAATTGTCTGCTTCTTTCTTTCCCATTCCCTTCCCTTCTATGGACAGACTTGACAGCCTAGATTTATGTTATTTAATTTATTTCCTGATTCCAGCAATTGGCTTCAATCCAGACCTTCAAATCTATGATCATTGTAGACTGTAGATCACATTATTCATGATACGTTTCTATGGTGAAATTTGAAAAGCGCATTGTTGTCAATTCTATATTATTGCTAGCATATGTTCTTCAAAATAAAGATTTGTTGGAAAAATATTATGATTAAAAAACAGTCTTTCTGATGCTGGCAAAAGTAATTTTATATACATGTAGGCCTAAATACATTTTTTTGCAGCTTTTCACTGTAATTTTTGTTGCAGAGTCCAAGAAAGTTAAAGTGTGACCTCCTTTCTCCCCATTTTGTGGGAAAAATGCAGTCAGAACTCACAGATCCTGTGTTCCTAGATGGACACGTGGAAGGAGGCGATGACTCTGTGAGGTCACTTCCCTCTTCTTCCTCCACCATGCTATGAAGAAGAGGGACACGTCTGATCTCTTCAGCTCAGAGAGAAAGTATGGCCTAAAGTATGGCCTAGTCTTATAAACCAGTTGATAGTTTAAATTTGCTGTTAGTTTATTTCTTGCTACTGTAACTGCTGTTCTGAAAAGAAAGAAAAGTACACGTTTTGAGTAAACGTTATTTCTGCTTTTCTTTACAAGAAAAACTGCAATCGTTATTTTTGAGGGAACAAAAGGGTAGCACCAGTTATAATTCCATGCCCACAAAGGGTTGTGGGCCCAGACACGACGAAATTTGAAATATTTTAGTGGATGTTGCTGGATTTTCTTGAGAGAAGAAAGATTCAAAGCGGACATTTTTTTTCTGGTGAGCACATGGTGACTTCCATTGTCTCCATTGTGAAAGAGATTCCCCACCCAATTTTTCTTTTGCAGAGCAGTAGCTAGGCAGAAAAAGATTTTGATTTTTCATTGGAGATTTAAACTTAATTTTAAATTTTTGCACAATTTTGATTCTTGAGATGGCCAATCAGAATCACACTGATGAGGGAAGCCTCAAGCTACTCAAACTCACAGAGAAAAATTTTATCCAATGGAAAAAGTGCCTAGAGGTCATATTTGATCTTAAAGAAATTTTGGATTGTATCAAAAATGAAAGGCCTGCTGGCACTACTGAAGAGGCTAAAATTCAATCAAAGCATGGGAAAAACAGAATAAGTTAGCAGCGGCTATAATTCTGGACAGTATTTCAGATGTGCAGATGATCCACGTTAAGAAGGGGAATACTGCAGCCCAAATCCTTAAGAATTTGGAATTGTCATACGGACTTGCAAGTAAACGCTCTCACCGGGCCTGGATAAGAGGCTTATTTAAGTTGAAACTCATATCCAAGCAGATTGTAACAGCCATGTGACTCAATTCTTGACAATTATTGAAAAACTAGAACTCACAGAATACCCAATGCAGGAACAACAGAAAATACGTTATTTCCTGGGATCACTAGGATCTAAGTTTGGGACTTTTGCAACTCTTATGGATGGGAAGACAGACTTAACTCTAAGAAAAATGATTGCCCATCTGAGAGAAAAGTGTGTGGAAAGGAGACAAGAATCTCCCGCTAGAAATGAAAAGGCCAATGATTCAAACTATATGTCAAAATTCCAAGTGAAGGTGAAAGCAACACAAAAGAAAATTGTGTGCTTTAATTGTAATAAGGAAGGACATATAGCTAAAGCTTGCAAAGCTCCAAAGTCACAAAGATTCCCTGCATTTAAGCAACCAAATAATAGGAAAGGGGAAAGTGAGGGAAGTTTTCTTTTACAAGAAAAGAGTTCAACTGTCAACAATTGTGAAACCAAGTCAAACAAATGGATTATAGATTCTGGAGCCTCTAGTCATTTCAGTCATGACAAGAATTTCTTTGAGGACATTAAAAGTATTGACCCATCACAAGGTAGCAGTATTCAGATTGCAGATGGAAAAATCATAAATGCACATGGAGAAGGGGTCAGGAGTGCTGAAATGCAAAATAGGTTGTGAGATAAAAGAGAATCCTGTACAAAGGGTTTTGTATGCTCCAGAACTGAACTGCAATATGCTTAGTGTCTCCACTCTAGCCAGAAAAGGTTTCCATATATTATTTGAAAATGATGTGTGCCAGGTGTCTAAAGATGGGAGATTGTATGCTGAAGCGAGCCTAATAGATGGTGTACATGAGATGAATCTTTGGGAACCCCAATCATCTATAGTGGTGCGTTCAAGCCAGAAGGATGAGGTGGATCCACAACTTTGGCACAGGAGACTTGGACACAGAGACATCAATGCTGTAATGGATTTGCAGCGCGAGGAGCTTGCAAGAGGAATAAAGATAGCACTAAACACTTTACCAACAACAAAGTGTGTAAGTTATATCATGGAGAAAAGTGTTAAACCTTTTTTTCCATCATGTACTCAACAGAGAAGTACCAGAGTGCTTGATATAGTTTACAGTGATGTATGTGGTCCACTGAATGTTTGCTCAATGGGAGGAAATAAGTACATTCTAATATCTCTGGATGATTTTTCAAGATATTGTGTTGTGTATTTTCTGAAGGAAAAGAATCAAACATGAGATGTTCAGAAAGTACCTTGCCATGGTAAACAACAAATTCCAGAGAAAACCCTTGGTTCTCATAACTGACAATGGGGGTGAGTACTGTTCACATGAGATGAAAACTTTCTTGGAAGAGGAAGGAATTAAACATGTGAAATGTGTCCCATACACACCACAACAAAACTCAATTGCAGAAAGAAAGTTCAGATCCGTTATAGAGATGACGAGATGTATGTTAAAAGACGCATCTCTACCCCAGTGCATGTGGGGAGATGCAGCCGCAACTGCTGTATATCTCCAGAACAGATTGCCAACCAAAGGAGCTACACGCACACCTTCTGAGCTTTGGCATGGGAGAATTCCTAATCTGTCGCACATTCGTGTGTTTGGGAGCCTTGTCTATGGCTATATTCCCAAAGAAAATAGGCACAAGTTGGACTCCACAGCACAAAAGGGCATTCTCGTGGGCTATGCCGCTGGAGGAAAAGGCTACAGAGTCATGGATTTTAAAACGGGACAGGTCAGCTCAAGACACGTAGTTTATTTTGATGAACAAAGCCAAGTTGACAAAAGATGAAGTGTCATAGATTTTTCTGAGCAATCAGAAAAGGAAACATCAGATCTCATGTACTTTCCACCAGAAATATGTGATTGTCCAGATCTGCCTTCTGTTACCATAATACCATCTACAGAGAATGAACAGGAAGAAGTTGCAGAGAACCAGACTCCCAACAGCAGCACCAGAAATGAAGAGGAACTGCCTGATGTGGAGATGCCTACATTGGAAGCTGATGAGGAAGCTGATGAACCACAGATTAGATGCTCCAACAAAGGTGGAGGTAGAGATCCAACAAAGGTGTCCCACCACCAGGTCTGTCCTACCTTGCAGGGTTGGTGCAATCCCTAGAGCCTCCCAACTAGGAAGTGGTGGAAAAGATGCCAGCCACCGAAGCATGTGTCTGGAAGGATGCTGCACAGGAGGAAATCAATGCACTGCACAAGAACAAGACATGGACTCTTACCTAGCTACCTCCAGGCAAAAAGGCTATTGGAAGTAAGTGGGTCTTTAAAGTTAAACAAGATGCAGAAGGGAAAGTACAGCGCTACAAAGCAAGGCTTGTAGCACAGGGGTTCAGTCAAAAGTATGGAGAAGACTATGATGCCACTTATGCCCCAGTGGTCAGATTTACCACTATCAGAACACTTTTAAACTTCGCAGCTTCAAAGGAGATGCAAGTGAGACACATAGACATAAAAACTGCATTCTTACATGGCGAGATCTCAGAGGAGATTTATATGAAACAACCCAAAGGTTTCATCAAACCAAATGAATCTCATTTAGTATGCAGACTTTAGAAGGGGCTTTATGGACTAAAACAAGCCGCTAGGGCAGGGAATGAAAAACTACACACCATGTTAACACAGGATACAAACAAGGCCATGCAGACAAGTGTTTATACACCAAATGCAATAATGGACAATTTTCTTACATTCTGGCATTTGTTGATGACCTCATAATTGTGACTGAAAATGACAGAAACTACTCCCAAATAGTAGAGCATCTAAGCAAAGATGTGGAAGTCAAAGAACTAGGAAAAGTGCATTATTACCTAGGAATTCAGATAGAAAGAGAAGAAGATGGTTCTTTTCTTGTAAGCCAAAAACAGAAGGTCACTGAATTAATTGAGAGTCTGCAGATGCAAGAAGCACACCTGGTTGCCACACCTATGGCTACTGATTTTTTGAGGAGTCAAGAGGAATCAGTCAAGTGGGGATTCTAAGCAGAAAAGTAAGTTCTCCCACCGAACATGACTGGACAGCTGTTAAGAGAGTTGTCAGATATCTAAGAGGTACCGCAAACTGTAAATTAAAACTGCCAGCTGACAGCGATCCAAAGCTAATAGGTTACATGGACGCTGACTGGGCAGGGGATGCAAAAGACTCTAAATCCACAGGTGGTTGTCTTTATGTTTGCAAATGGTCCCTTTTCTTGGGGCAGTTATAAACAAAATTGTGTAGCCCTGTCTTCCACAGAGTCGGAATACATTGCAGCTACAGAAGCTTGCAGAGAAATGGCCTGGCTTGACCAACTGACAAAAGACTTTGGTTTAGTGCGCAAGAAGCCCGTTTGCCTCATGGAAGACAACCAGAGTTGCCTGAAGTTGTCACAGGGTGAGAAATTCCATGCAAGAACGAAGCACATTGGAGTCAAATATCAGTTTGTGCCTGAAGCCATCCAGGATGGACTTGTGGACTTGGCTTATTGCCATACAAAAGAGATGACTGCAGACATTCTCACCAAGCCTCTACCAAGAGACAGCTTCGAGAACCTTCGAGTCAAAATGGGACTCTGGGTGGTTTAGTTTAATAAAATTCAATACAGGAACTGTTTTGACTGAGGTTTGTGGGAAAAATGCAGTCAGAACTCACAGATCCTGTGTTCCTAGATGGACACATGGAAGGAGGCGGTGACTCTGTGAAGTCACTTCCCTCTTCCTCCTCCACCATGCTATGAAGAAGAGGGACACATCTGATCTCTTCAGCTCAGAGAGAAAGTATAGCCTAAAGTATGGCCTAGTCTTATAAACTAGTTAATAGTTTAAATTTGCTGTTAGTTTATTTCTTGCTACTGTAACTGCTGTTCTGAAAAGAAAGAAAAGTACTTCATGTGAGTAAACGTTATTTCTGCTTTTCTTTACAAGAAAAACTGCAATCGTTATTTTTGGGGGAACAAAAGGGTAGCACCAGTTATAATTCCATGCCCACACATTTGTCCTCCTTTCCAATTGTCCCTGCCCTCCTTTGCCTGTTCAGATATCTGGTAACCCTAGCCAGATGGTTCCTCAGTGAGAAGGCGACTCAAGCATTTCAAGATTCACCAGATACATTCTCCAAAAAGAGAAAACATTCAAGCAACTTTGGCAAGTGAAACAAGGTAAAACAAGAAGAAACAAAAATCACAAGTCGTCTTCTGGCTACAAGAACACATTTGTGAAAGTTTTCTGGGTGGAATAGAAAACACTGGTTCACACATTGTGCCAAACTAATATATAGTTGGGGTTTATCTTACTGTACTAAATGGATACACAATCAACATACTATGTTACAATAGAGATTTATACAGTAAACTATGTTAAGCGTACTGAGGCTCAGCATAGTGTGTGAATTTGGTGAAAGTAGAAGAGGAATATTGTACATTCCAGCCCTTTAGCTGTTTTCGAAATGATATTACAGCCCAGGAAGTGTTTTAAAAATGTTTGTCATGGAGCTATACATTTTAATGATAGAACACATATCACACAATATCTAAAATTAAACCTGTGACATTTCAAGATAGAGTATCTTTGGAAACAATCTTTTGCCCGAGTTCTTGGAGAACTACTTCATGTCAGTGTTGATCATTCTGAGTGAAGAATCTCACAGACAAGGATTGTCCCTCTCTTATCAGCCAACCAAATGCTCTCTGGCTTTGATAGCCTGTCTTTTTTCCAGATGGTACTGGCTCAAAATTCTGGGAATTGTAGTTTCAGCTTTAAATGAAAGATTTGGTAAAATTGGTTGTATTTTAAAGTAAAGGTAATGAAAAATAGTTCATCAATTGCATGACTAAAAGCACGTATGAAAGTAAAATTTAGTTGTACATTTAGAAAATCTTAAAAGCTCTTTTAAATCCAAGCATTTGTGGTAACTCTCCACCATCTACTGGACAGTTAAGGAATTGTGTCTGGAAAATCCAACTCCATTAAGAATTGAAACATTCCTATAAACAGAAAGTAAAAGCATCCTTATATTTATATAAGGAGATATATACAGTGGTACCTCGGGATACGAACGCCTCTGCTTACGAATTTTTCAGGTTACGACCAGCTCCGGCCCCAAAAATTTACCTCGGTTTGTGAATTCCGCCTCGGGGTACGAACTGGATTGGTGGCCATTTTCCACCGTGACACGTGGTCCGTGGCCATTTTCCGCCCGTGCCACGTGGTCCGTGGCCATTTTCTGCCCATGCCACGTGGTCTGCGGCCATTTTTCCGCCCGTGCCATGTGGTCCGCGGCTGTTTTTCCGGCCCTGCCGCGTGGTCTGCGGCCGTTTTCGCGCCGCGCCGTGCCAGGCTGTTTTCGCACCGGGCCGTTTTCGCGCTGCGCCGGGCCGTTTTCGCGCCGCGCTGCGCCGCACCCGGCCGTTTTCGCGCCGCACCACGCCGCGCCCGGCCGCTTTCCCGCCCGACGCGTGGTCCGTGGACGCCAGAACGGATTAACGGTAATTACATTGAACCTTATGGGAAATTGCCTCGGGTTGCGACCAAATTCGGGCGGAGGGCGGAACAGATTAACCAGATTTACATTGAACCCTATGGGGAAATTTCCTTCGGGTTACGACCAACTCGGATACGCCCAGAGTCACGGAACGGATTAAGTTCGTATCCCGAGGTACCACTGTGTGTGTGTGTGTGTGTGTGTGTGTGTGTGTGTATATAAATAAATATAAATAATAGGGAATAGTAATAATTTCTAGCACTTCCCTGCAGACATAGACATTTGCTACTAGTCACAGTGACAGTCAAATGACAAAATACATGCCAAAGCATAATGCAAGCCCATCATCTGAACCTTTGTCTCCACATCAGATACAAATGTGTAAGTTGTAGGGTTTGAGCGATGATACCTAATGCATGTTTTGCTCCCTCTTCCTGCTACTATGCCAGTGCTGTGTCTGCAGAGCATTTTTAAAGGGGGACTTGGTGTTTTGAAAGGAAGGGGGGGGGGATCAGGGGAAGATGGAGGATAGATATACACCTGAATGTCTTGGCTTATGTCCTAAGCATTTGCTTTGCATGCCGTCAGATACATAGTGAAGTCTTTGAGCGTCATTGGATGGGTTTGAAGATCATACTAAGTTATGGCTCTTTAATTCTTGCTCACTGAATAAACCATAATTTGAAAGTGCTGGTCAGGACGACTTATTTAACTATCTATCAAGTTCAAAGCTCTGTAATATGCATAATGGCAAGTGAAACGTCATTTTAAGATTTTGTAGGAAATCAGCTTAAATGTGTATAGTAAAAAATAGCTTTTTGCATTCTATTAGACACTTCAAGAAATATACAGTAGTATGGGATTTGTTAGATATTATAAAGGGCGTGGAACAAAAGTTGATGAAATACAAGAGAACAGACTTGGTTTGAATATCACATTAACAATGTTTACCCATGATTTATTGAATAAATTGTCTTTGGCTGGCTTCACCCAATAGGCACCCAAAAACACATGACCTCTAGATGACAGAGAAGAGCTACAGTATATATCAACTCTTTGCTGCCATGTAGTGATTATCTGGATTATTGCAGCCTAGATATGATATGTCTATTGTTCCAACTAATTCAAGTTAATTTCTCATTTTTGGAAATAAGATGGGATTACTAAGGCATAATCCAGGGTTCCAGATGGGCTATGGGGCAACTGATTGTCCAATCCAACTTGTTAAGGCACAAATTATTGGAGAAAATATTATATTTACATATTGAGTCCTGTTGTCTTCTCTTCCTCTAGAGCTGATAGTCCTGATAGCTATAAAACTGCCATAGCCAATCATATCTAACAATTCTGTATATCAGGGCAGGCACAAGGCCATTCTTTAAAACTATTATTTTTAGCAGCCAGGACTGCACTAAGGTTGAAAGACATACATCATGAATGAAATCATTAAAAGCTATTGTGTTTTTGCAAAACAACCTTCTACAGAACAAAGCTATGTATATCTATTTAGAAGTAAGCTGTACTAAGTTTAATGAGTAAACTTACGAGGTAAGTGCATATAAGATTGAAGTGTTCAACAGTAATTTTGCAATTTATTTAGCTAAGTTTTTATGTGATTAATTTGTATAACTGTCTGAGAAACATAGTTCCATATTCTTTCCCTTTTCCTCCCTCCTTCATTCTGTAACCTGGCCAACAGTTGTTGGTAACGGGGAAAAAAAAGGAAATGGCTAAAAATATACAGCGAATCATGAAAAATGACATTACTTTAAAATTAACAAGGTAATCCAATTGCCATAGCAACCTCAATTGGAAAAGCAAACTATTTTATTTTCTAGCTTTTCCAAAAGCCACAGATATGCCAACATGAATTTTAAACCTTGCTGTACATGTTGCCTTATCTTAAGTCTTATTTTTATCTAGGCATATGGCATAACCACAGTATTCCAGAATTGTATGGACCCGCAATGGCTGGGTCCATGCTCCACTAACAGCTTAGTGTGATGTGAGCATCTGGCCCTTCTTAAAGAAGTAAGATGTCATTATTCTGATTCAACATAATCACAGGACTAAATCACTGACCTGTTGGACAGAACAGCAAGATATCTATTAATGAATTTATTTAGTATTTGTTAGGCTGTGCTTGGATGTAATGGACTGGCTCCAAAGCCCTCTAAACCAACCCCTTCTAAATCTAGTATGCTATGAGTTTGGCTGCTAACATGACGTACCACCTCTACTTGATCCAGCTAAGCATGTGGTGTGAGCAGGACTGTTGAGCTTTGAGGGTGATTGTATTGTGTTCAGCATTACATCCTTTTGGATCACATACCTAGAATACTAGCTGCTGGGAAGCAACAGAAAAGGAGGGTTATCGCCTTCTGGTCATGATACAAGCACTCGGTATGCAGCTACTTGGCCACTGTGGGACACAGAAAAGTGGAGTAGATTGACCTATCCAGTGGGTTTTATATTATTTTCTTGGCACTAAAATAGAGATAAAATTAGATTTAGTTGAAAGGGTCCTATATAGAAAGAAAGCAATGCTCTTGATTTTGAAATCTGATCTTGATTCTTTTATCTTCCAGAATGTAGAACATATTCTTTCTCAGCAATACAGGCTGTCCATTGGTTGATTCCAACCAAAATAATGACTGATCTGGTTCCTTGTTCTGAAGAACAATATTAGGTCTTCCTATTTGACCCCCATTTGGGGAAGGCTATTAGGTCTTACTATGTACCTTACCTTGGGTGGAGAGGCAAAGAAATATAATACATTTTCCTTGCATCTGCCAAGAGCTGATAGAAAGCAGGAATGTACACTCTTTTTGAATAGAAGGCCATTGATGTGACAGGGACCCACTCCAGAAAAGGGGCAGGATCAGTATAAAGAAATGGACAGATCCAAGGTAAAAAGTGAATTTGATTGAATTTAATAAATGTAATTAAGTACTACTAATATGATTTTTCCTGCAGACTTAACAGGTCTACTTTCTCTCATTATAAAGGCGCTTTGGGAGCTGCATTCAAGGGCTGATGGAGTATATATAAATTTTCTTTAACTATGTACAATGTCACTTAAACTAATAATTGTTCTAAAGCACTACTATTCATATAGCCTTTTTGAGGGAGGGTGTGATAAACTCCCAAATGGTTTCAAATGTGACTTATTCCCACACTCCTGACCCCTCATAGAATGAACTCCAAAGAGATATTTTGGGATGATATAGGTCTTTCACACACATTATACACTTATTGGTTTCACTATCAACAGCAGATTTTGATGCAACTGCACAACCAGCCTTTGAAACTTTTTATCTCTCCGTCCCCCTTTAAACGTGGCAGTGTACTTTATGGGAAGTTGCCTATTGGAAAATACAGGACTGAATATATATTATATTGTATTGCATTCTGAGTGTGTGTCAGTACACTGTATGTTAGTGGGATAAAGGTAATGGATGTTATGAAAACTTTATATTTCTATCTCTCTTTTTCCCCCCTGTTATGCTACTGTAGCTCTATACTGTAGAATAGCCTCTTTTCATTTTCCCTTGTTTCACTCATGGTCATCTTCAGTTTTAGAAAAGAACTCCATATTTTCTTCCTTGTTCTTCCACTCTTGAATTTTCCTCCTTGCTTTTCTATTGTTATTCCAGCATCCTCAGCATTGCTGGATCTTTTCCCCACCACTGAAGAGATTAAGTCTCTCAGATGGAGTTCAGCTTAGAATGATCTTTACTTGATGACAAGTATACACTGTTGAGCATTCTTCTTGTTTATACTCCTCATGACTTTTGATAAGTACCTATAACTCAATAAGTATTGTGAATCATTGTATCTAGCCCTGATTGTTGTTAACAGCTCAACTTCTTGACTGTTACATCTTATCAGGATATTCTCTTTGTCATCGTTTCTACAATTTCCTCTCCTTTGTTTGCAATGTCCTACAGATTTAAAGTTCACCTATATACACGAAATGCATAAAAAACCCATCTCAGTATGCTCTAGGAAGAAGGGTGTAGCAAGGTAGACAGAGAAATGTTTGTGCTACACTTCTCCCAATTCCAGAAGTTAAGATAAAGTATTATTGCCTTGTTGGCGAGTGCTGCAAATTTCCTTAAGATGGGCTACAAGAATGGTAGTCTCTAGATTAGAGATCCTAGCTTGCATAGAATGATGTGAACATGCTTGGAATAAATCTGGACTTTGGTTGCATTTGTGACATACTGGCCAAAATGTGCCAAAACTGGCCACTACTGATCTTAGTGTTAACAGGGAATGCTGCATGAGAAACAAGTGCAACTAAGACTGGTGACATAACCTGATATGAAAGTTTCAATTGACTAAAGCCATCATGAGCAGTAGAGGTCAGTATCCATCTGGTGACAATCCATCCCTATGAAAGATTGAGTCTTGGAATATAAGAGCATGAATGAAATTAAAGGAAAAAAAAAAAGATATTCTCTCTGTGACACAAAAAGAAATAGAAAGGATGTAATACAGCTGAGTAAAAGTGGTTTGATCTGGGTGAATACATGCAGGGAAGTGAAGATGTACATTTAATGAAGGGTTAAAATGTATATCAGAAAATGTGATCTGGTGTGATCTAGGATGTGTGTGTATGAAAGTAGGAATCCATAGGTTAGTGATAGCTGCATGTTAGACTCCAGTGACTGGTGATAGTGGAAACACCAGGGATGAGTTTTGGGGAAAATTGTGCAATATTTTGAATGAATGCACTCCGAGGCACATCATTATTCTATTAGGTGACATGAGTGGATGTGTGGGAAGAAGATAAAAGAATACAGACATGATTGGGGCCTTTAGAGACACAAGAAGGAATGAAAATGGTGATTGGTGAGTATCTGCTTAGAAAAAGTCTGTCTGTTTCAAAGCAGCGCATAAAATGGTGTATGGAAGCAAGGATGGTTTGTAAGAACAAAAGCTACGAAGAGGGATAATGAATATTCCCTCTATATTTCCATTTCTTTTTCTTACCTCATGCCATTATAACTTTGGCTTATTATTTCATTCTCTGCATAATTCCAAAATGGAATAACATGATACATAAATATATATCTATGTATGTATAATTTAAGGTACAGCTGAAATTTGGTAAACTAGTATCAGGGTTTTCAATTGTAAAGGGATGTAGCTTTTATGCCAAATCTTCTGAGAAAGTCGTTTTTCATTTTAGCGTGCAATGGTATTTACTTTGCTGCAAGATAATGTTAAAGTCAGTATTTCTTAGATCCTTCCAATTCAACATGATCAGACTCTAGAGGTGAAGATTTTAGTGGAAGTTATTGACAGCCTTTTTCTTGGCAACAAAGCATTTGCCACTGCCTTTTTTCAGGATATTTTTTTCCCAACTACCCTGCATAGCCTCCATTTCCTGAGGTCTCCCATCCAAGAGCAAGCTAAGCCTCATTTTACATGCCCATGGGTGGGGGGTCAGCAATCTCAAAAAGAGGGCATGATTGGGTGATTGAAGCCCCACAACTTTGGGCATTGCACCCATTGTAAAAGGGGCAGGGCTTTGATCTTCCAGTTGTGCCCACCATTTTGACACTGTTAAACCTCCCTCCCCCAAGGGATGCCCGCTTAACCTTTTTGAGATCATCCATAACTAGGTGCTGCTACTTAACTGGCTGTAACTACAGAAACTGTGGCTAATAAAAATATGACTAAAATTGCAAAATTGTAGATTTAGTATGCAATTATATAATTCAGGCTTATAGTTGTAAATTATGAATATTGTTTATGTTTAACAATGCTTTCTACAGTAATGATGGTGGGAGAGAATCGTCTCCATATATGTTAAGTAGGTCTATGGAATTCTACCTTACTGTAAATGCTCAGGTTTCTGTAGAAGATGCATTGCCTAACCTAACCATAAGGTGGAGCTGTTGTATGGTAAATTTTAATTCGTGGTCGTTTTGTATATTTCACCCAAAGACATGCCTGAACTGAAATAGTGTCTAATTATGGTTATAGATATATGGTGCAATAGTTTGATAGACTTCCTAAGGGAAATTTCTTGAAATCAACAAGATTTCCTATATTTTTTCTTCTGAATTCCATCAAGTTTGTCCTTTACTAATTTTTGTTGTTTAGTCGTTAAGTCGTGTCCGACTCTTCGTGACCCCATGAACCATATTGCGCCAGGCCTTCCTGTCCTTCACTGCCTCCCTGAGTTTGCTCAGTTTCATGCTCATTGCTTCAGTGATGCTATCTAACCATCTCATCCTCTGCCGTCCTCTTCTCCTTTTGCCTTCAATCTTTCCCAGCATCAGGGTCTTCTCCAAAGAGATCTCTCTTCGCATTAGGTGGCCAAAATATCTGAGCTTGAGCTTCATTATCGATCCTTCCAATGAGCAATCAGGGTTGATTTCCTTTAAGATTGACTGGTTTGACCTCCTAGCAGTCCAGGGAACTCTTAAGAGTCTTCTCCAGCACCACAGTTCAAAGGCATCAATTCTTCGGCGCTCGGCCTTTTTTATGGTCCAGCTCTCACAGCCATACATTACTACCGGAAAAACCATAGCTTTGACTATGCGGATCTTTGTCGGCAAGGTGACGTCTCTGCTTTTTAATATGCTATCTAGGCTTGCCATAGCTTTCCTCCCAGGGAGCAAGCGTCTTTTAATTTCATGGCTGCAGTCTCCGTCTGCGGTGATCTTGGAGCCCAAATAAATGAAGTCTGTTACTGCTTCCATTTCTACCCCTTCTATTTGCCAGGAATTGATGGGTCCAGATGCCATGATCTTAGTTTTTTTAATGTTGAGTTTCAAGCCAGCTTTTGCACTCTCCTCTTTCACCTTCATCAAGAGGCTCTTTAGTTCTTCTTCACTTTCTGCCATTAGGGTGGTATCGTCCGCATATCTGAGGTTGTTGATGATTCTCCCTGCAATCTTAATTCCGGCTTGTGATTCTTCCAGCCTGGCATTTCTCATGATGTACTCTGCATATAGGTTAAATAAGCAGGGTGACAGTATACAGCCTTGTCGTACACCTTTCCCTATTTTGAACCAATCGGTTGTTCCATGACCGGTTCTAACTGTTGCTTCTTGGCCCGCATACAGATTTCTCAGGAGACAGGTAAGGTGGTCTGGTATTCCCATCTCTTTAAGAATTTGCCACAGTTTGTTGTGATCCACACAATCAAAGGCTTTTGCATAGTCAATGAAGCAGAAGTAGATATTTTTCTGGAACTCTCGTGCTTTCTCCATGATCCAGCGAATGTTGGCGATTTGATCTCTAGTTCCTCTGCTTCTTCGAAACCCAGCTTGTACATCCGGTAGTTCTCGGTTCATATATTGCTGAAGCCTAGCTTGTAGGATTTTGAGCATAACCTTGCTAGCATGTGAAATGAGTGCAATTGTGCGATAGTTTGAGCATTCTTTGGCGTTGCCCTTCTTTGGAATTGGAACGTAAACTGACCTTTTCCAATCCCGTGGCCACTGTTGCGTTTTCCAAACTTGCTGGCATATTGAGTGCAGCACTTTAACACCATCATCTTTTAGTATTTTAAATAACTCAGCTGGAATCCTGTCATCTCCACTAGCTTTGTTGTTAGCAATGCTTCCTAAGGCCCACTTGACTTCACTCTCTAGGATGTCTGGCTCAAGGTCAGTGATCACACCAGCGTGGACATCAGGGACATTAAGATCTTTCTTGTATAGTTCTTCTGTGTATTCTTGCCACCTCTTCTTAATCTCTTCTGCTTCTGTTAGGTCCCTGCCTTTTTGTCCTTTATCATGCCCATCTTTGCACTAAACGTTCCTTTCATATCTCCAATTTTCTTGAAGAGATCTCTAGTCTTCCCCATTCTATTGTTTTCCTCAATTTCTTTGCACTGTTCATTTAAGAAGGCCTTCTTATCTCTCCTTGTTATTCTCTGGAAATCTGCATTCAGTTGCTTATATCTTTCCCTTTCACCCTTGCTTTTCACATTCCTTCTTTCCACAGCTATTTGTAATGCCTCATCAGACAGCCATTTTGCTTTCTTGCATTTCTTTTTCCTTGGGATGGTTTTAGTTGCTGCCTCCTGTACAATGTTACAGACCTCCGTCCATAGTTCTTCAGGCACTCTGTCTACCAAATCTAACCCTCTAAATCTATTCATCACCTTCACTGTGTACTCACAAGGAATATGATCTAAGTCTAAGATCTGAGTGGTCTAGTGGTTTTCCCTACATTCTTCAATTTAAGCCTAAATTTTGCAGTAAGAAGCTCATGATCTGAGCCACAGTCAGCTCCTGGTCTTGTTTTTGCTGTCTGTATAGAGCTTCTCCATCTTTGGCTGCAAAGTATGTAATCAATCTGGTTTCGGTATTGACCATCTGGTGATGTCCATGTGTAGAGTCGTCTCTTGTGTTGTTGGAAAAGAGTGTTTGCTATGACTAGCTTGTTCTCTTGACAGAACTCTATTAGCCTTTGCCCTGCTTCATTTTGTACTCCAAGGCCAAACTTGCCTGTTATTCCGATTACTCCTTGACTTCCTACTTTAGCATTCCAATCCCCTATGATGAAAAGGACATCTTTTTTTGGTGCTAGTTCTAGAAGGTGTTGTAGGTCTTCATAGAACTGGTCAACTTCAGCTTCTTCGGCATCAGTGGTTGGGGCATAGACTTGGATTACTGTGATGTTGAATGGTTTGCCTTGGATACGCACTGAGATCATTCTGTCGTTTTTGAGGTTGTACCCCATTACTGCCTTTCCCTCTCTCTTATTGACTATGAGTGCTGCTCCATTTCTTCTAAGGGTTTCTTGGCCACAGTAGTAGATATAATGGTCACCTGAATTAAATTCACCCATTCCCATCCATTTCAATTCGCTGATTCTCAAAACCCCATGGACAATGTTAAAAGGCTAAAAGAATAATAGCAGCTTTCATTTATTTGTTGGATTTGTGCCTCACATTTCTACCCATATATACATTCAAGGGTTTAAACGTGACATTAAAATTCATACATTAAAAGTATGTGAACAATTAAAAATTTTATCTTACTGTTAGTTTTCTAATGGTAAGGAGATTTTACTTTTGGATGAGAATGGTGAATCTTCACAGTATCAGCCAAATGATGCATCCGCCTTAAGCATCAGGTTGTGTGTGACATGAAAAGGCAGCAAATACTTAAAAGGTATTTTAAGGATGAACTACATCATAATTGTGCTGCCAAGCCCCCCAAGTCCTGCCGTGCTGCTTCATTATTGTGTCAGGGTGTTACCCTGGAGGAGAAATTTATCAGTGTAAATATGGCAATGACAGAGCACAGCTAAGCTGTGTCACTCAGCTCACTCAGAGCTCACACCTGAAGGGTGTGGCTACATGACACAACACAAATCACAGTATATAAGGTGCACCATGGGTTATGGTGTGGCTGATGGTTGGAGTTGTGGTTGGTAGGTTGGCGTATTGTAAGTTCTGTATAGATTGTACAGTAAAAGTCTGTGTACAGTTTTCTACAAACAGACTGTGGACTAGTTATTTTGCAATGCTCACGGAGCACCACAACGTGGTGTCTACGCTGATCCCCAACATATTGGTGGGGGGGGGGTCCTGGGAGTGATGAGTGAAGAACATCAGGAGTGTATGCCAAGAGTATATATTCCCAACGGGATCACCCAAGACATGACAGTTACCCCAGCTGACCAGCTAAAGCGAGAAGCAATCTGTATTGGACAGTAGCAATATACAAAGATGCTGGAGAGAGCATGATTGTTTTAGTGACGATGGCAAAGGCATTAATTCATAGTGCGCAGAGAAAGCAATGGAAAACCACTCCTGTATTTTTACCAAGAAAACATTCTACATGTATAGAAAGTATAAAATGATTGAGGATATAGTGTCTGATGATGGGCCCTTCAGGTCAGATGGCACTCAACATGGTACTGAGGAAGAACTGAGGACCTTTCAGAGTACTAATGCTGTTTATGACATGGCTAGATTAAAGCCTTTGAGACTTCTAGTTGCTAAGGTTGCCATACAGGAAAAGAAAATCCAAAATTGCAAAGACAGAATTACAATAGGAACAGGAAACATAAGAAGCATGAACATGGGAAAGCTCAGCACAGTGAAAGATGAAAGGAAACTACTATAAATTGACATCTGGAGATATTTATAGTGGTTGGGGCATAGACTTGGATTACTGTGATGTTGAATGGTTTGCCTTGGATACGCACTGAGATCATTCTGTCGTTTTTGAGGTTGTACCCCATTACTGCCTTTCCCTCTCTCTTATTCACTATGAGTGCAACTCCACTTCTTCTAAGGGTTTCTTGCCCACAGTAGTAGATATAATGGTCACCTGAATTAAATTCACCCATTCCCGTCCATTTCAGTTCGCTGATTCCCAAGATGTCGACGTACAATCTTGTCATCTCATGTTTGACCACATCCAGCTTGCCTTGGTTCATAGATCTTACATTCCAGGTACCTATACAATATTGTTCTTTACAGCATCGGACCTTCTTTTCGCTTCCAGATACATCCACAGCTGAACGTCCTTTCGGCTTTGGCCCAGCCGCTTCACTCTTTCTGGAGCTACTTGCAATTGCCCTCCGCTCTTCCCCAGTAGCATATTTGACACCTTCCAACCTGAGGGGCTCATCTTCCGGCGTCATATCTTTTAGCCTTTTAACATTGTCCATGGGGTTTTCTTGGCAAGGATACTGGAGTGGGTTGCCATTTCCTTCTCCAGTGGACCACATTTTGTCAGAACTCTCTGTCATGACCTGTCCGTCTTGGGTGGCCCTGCACAGTATAGCTCATGGCTTCACTGAGTTACGCAAGCCCCTTCGCCACGACAAGGCAGTGATCCATGAAGGGGTTACTAATTTTTACCAGCTTTATTTACTGCACTGAAGAAAAACTTCTGATTTTGTTTTTTGTTTCCTAACTGTCCTTCAAAAAAGAAAAAGAAGTCACATCAGTGTTAATGACCTGAAGAGTTCAATGTTACTGAATTGAAGAACTGAATGTAGGTTAAATTCAGTTATGTGCCTGTAACTTCTTATCATTTTTCATGAAGAATGAAAGATAACTGCTATTAGTGAACTGGCAATTAAAGACAAGGTATAAATGTGATAAGTCATGGAGTTAAAATAGTAAGATATTTCAGTGTTGCATACTGGGTTCACATATCCTGGTCACTAACTATGTTATGGGTTCTTGCTCAAACTGAATTCTTTTCTATTCATGATAGTATTTCCAATTAATCCTGTATGCAACTCTTATATTAAAAATAGCAGGTCCTCTTGAAATTATTGAAAAAAACTTCTGGGAGAATAATTTGAGATCTGACTTTGATGAATCTCACCGGAATCCTTCATGGTATAGAATTCCTTTTAAATCCATATTGGCAATTCATCAAGAATTGATAATGAAGATAATTTATTATTGGTGGCTGATAAGGAAAGTGGCACATGAGGTTAGTCCTTTTGGTTAGAAGGTTTTGAAGAGAATGAAAAAATCACCCAGCAACCGTTCCTAATACAGTAATACCTTGGTTCACGAACGCTTCTGTTCACAAACAATTCAGTTCACGAACAGCACCGTTCGCAAAATTTTGCTTCCGTTTGCGAACTCTGCATCGGGTGACAAACATGACCTGCGGCCATTTTCCCTGCTCTGACACGTGGTCGTGGCTTCCCGTAGGGAGGGGGACTCTCCCTCCAAGCAATAACCGCCTCCCCACCCGCCTTCCTGTCCTCCACGCCAGAAGTCGCCTCGAGCAAGGTTAGTTCTCTCTCTTCATACTGTACTGTACTGTACTTTGTTTCATATTTTTGTGGTTTAAAAAAAAATACATATGGTTCAGAACAGATTAACCATATTTACGTTGAACCTTATGGGAAAATTTGATTTGGTTCACGACCAATTCGGTTCGCGACCAGAGTCGTGGAACGAATTAAGTTCGTGAGCCAAGGTACCACTGTAAATCCTACTTAATTTATTACTTCTGTTTCTTTGGACATACAGACTTGATGCAGATTAAGAAATTGATTCCTATAGTTAGCTGCTAGGTTTGTTCTAACAGTAAAATAAACACAACAGCACTGAGATACCCTATACATTTATTCAAGTTCTGGACACTGTCTATTACCTATATTAACAATGTTCCTTTTCAAATATTCTGGGTAGAAATAATGAATAAGAATGCTTACAAGGTAGGTTTGTAGTTCTTAAGAACATATGTGTTCCCATATACTCTCAAGGTTAGTTTTGTTGTTGTTCCTGATTTATTTTTCTTTTCAACTCTGGTTAATGTCTTTATGTTTATTTATTCAATAAAAAAGTATCTCTCCCATCTCTATCTCTATCTGTACCTCTAGTTATGCACTATTTATTTGACTTTATACAAATAACCATGTTTGAAACATTCTTAATAGATTTAAAGATAATGAAGGATTTCTTACAAAAGATGGGTGTTGTATGTAAGGAATGCCCCATTCATCTAGAGAAACTCTCGTGACACGTGTGTTCAACAAAGAAGTTTACTCAAGCGTAACGCAACAGTTACAGACAAAGCCAGGACTGGCTTGGCACATTTCGTGGTACAATTTATAGTCTTGGTCCTACAATAAAGTAGTTCTTTTTCTTAATAAAATAAGTTGATCTCTACTTGTTCACTGCTCCATCATGAACTTCTGCATAAACAATAATTCATTTCCATTAAGGAGATTATATATGAATAAGTGACATATCTTGGTATAGTACCTGATGCTGCAGATTATTATAGAAGGACACTACAGACTCTATTAGGAATATACCTGCAAGATTTTTATGTATGTCCTCAATGCAGAGGATCTGAAAGAAAAGATCAAATAAAGTGGAGCTAGTTCAATAATAAATACAAGATTGAAGTTATACAGCAAATGGAACAATTGTAAAGGTTTTAATTTAAAATGATTAAAATTATCTGGAAAAAATTGCACATTCTTGCCTGCCTGATAAAATTTCATGGCAGAAGAAGGAGGTGAAATGGGACAGAACATTACAATAAAAAATTGGAGTATGTTTCCTAATTGGAATGTATCCTTGAAATGCTGCCATTTAAATTTAAAGATCTGACAGTGAAATAAGGTAGTAGTTGTATATATTTAAAATTATCGGATTTTAGGATATAAATCAAGTACGTGACAATACCTGCATTGAATTTTATTGGAATGATAAATTATAAAATATGATTAAAGCCTAGTTTTAATGGTTCATTTGGGGAGAAAAGGGTGTCTGTTAACTCTGAATGTTTGTTAAATTTGAAATTACATCCTTTGCATCAATTTACTCTATTTGCATAACTATGCCAATCATGTTAATGCAAATGACATTAAAATGTCCATTACATAATTATGCAGATTATGTAGGCTGATGGAAATGATATAAATGACATTAATTCTCCAGACCGTTTCAGAAACAACAGGTTTTTTTCCCATCGTTTGGGATGAAGTCTGAACAAAAATGTCCATTGGATCCATACTCCACTGAATCAATGTTGTATTATATTATAACACCATATTTAACATGTGAATCTTGCAGCTTGAGCCTATCTGGAAGTAAATCCCACTGATTTCAGTGAAACCTAGACTGTAAATGTGCTCAGCACTGATCCTTGGCTGGGTTTTCATGTCACACTAAGTGAAGAAGCTCAGTTAATGGTTGCTTATATAGCACCATTTTACCCCCACCCCCTCCGTGCTCCCATTTCGTCAGTCGCTCTGCCTGCTCTTTGTCTGAGAGACTGCTAATCTGAGTCCCTTCCTTCAGCCTTTCTCCCCAGGCACCCAGCACAGAGCACCTGCCCTTTGACTCTCCTTCCGGAAGGGCTTAGCTAGCTAGGTGCTGGGGCTTGCCTATCCCTATCAGGCATTTCCTGTAAATCTATCTCCTCTGTCATAAAACCTGCTTCACTAATCTTTGCTGAGGAATGCCCACACACAATTTGCATGTTGTAAGATGAGCCAATTTTTCATGATGGAGCTGTTTTTATAGGAAAGCTGATTCTCAGAAGAATTCCACATAAGCCACCATTTTTCTCAGCCAGAATCACAGCCATGCCCCACCATGGGTATCCTGACTAAGGGCTGCTGAGGAATCTCCTGTCTTGGCTAGTGCATTGGAGGTGAATTATTCTTTCTCTGCGTGTGAGCATTCCTCAGCAAAGATTACAGTGAAAATTACAGATTACAGTAAAAATTAAGATTACTGTAAACATCACAGTTTTTACCTTTCTATTAAGAACCATAAAAGAAAGCTTGGTTGAAGATGGATTTGTGAACTAAAGCAATCCTTGGGCATGGTGGGCACTTTGCACATAACCATTTCTTATTCTGCATTGCTGTTTTAACATGCAGAGTGGCTATTTTTTTAAAAATACATGCATGCATAATTATGCTTATTGTAGCATGGGGAAATCTTAAGGCAAATATCCAATTTGCATGGCATTCATAGTACTATTACTACCATGTAGAGGGCTTCTGGGTAAATATTAGCTAATTGTAGTCCATAGTCCTGTAAAGCCGGTTTGGGGAAGGTTGCTACAACATCAGCTGATAATATTTTCTCTCATCCGACAGTCAAGGAGACTGAGGCTGATGGAGAAGTGACTTTGAGGCCATTTTGGTCTGATCCACACTGTACACTAAGTGATGGTGTAAGCCAGAATTGACAAGCTAGACTAGAAGCAGGCACAAACAGGCATTCAAGGACACAAAGAGCTCAGCTAAGTAGATGGATGATAGAAAACCTAATGAAGCTGCTACAAAAGAATTCTAGTGACTGCTAAGTATCAAACACAAGCCTTGTTTATATGGAAATTGAGGTTTAAATCTTGCATGTTTCCTTTGCATGCTTCTGACTTTGTAAAAATTGGCTCTCTTGGTGTTTGTTTTTGGCTTGGTGTGCTTTGTGAACACAGCCACCCTGGTTTGTAAATCATAGTTTATGGCTTAACCTTTGGGGGAAACTGAACAGTTCATTGTTATTCAATAAATCATAGTTAAATAATATTGGATAGTGTGGAAATTGGCTGTTTTTTCAAAGGGCAAGTGTCATTGTGATAAATCACACACACACACACACTTTAATTGGCTAAAGTCTCATGAGATTTCAGAGTAAGACTGAAGAAATCTCAAGAGAATTTGCAACCTTGTGAGATAGTGGCAATAAATTTAAAAAAAAAGTAAAAAGAGGTAAGTGTGAATCTAGTCTGTGATAGCTCACAGAAGAGACAAAACACAAACTGTGGCACTTCCACTATGCTCCCTCAAGTATCATCCAGATGGGTCATAACACAGAGCTGCCTTCCATGGACTTGAATTAAAGCAATTATTTCAACGAAAGAAAAAGGCTTGCCATGTTTGGGTGAAGTAGTGAAATTCATAGACAGCCTTCAGAATGTGTGAAATGTGTACATTAATGTGATCACAAATGCTTGGAAGAGAAACTACCTGCCATTTTTGTTTTTAAAAAGCAAAAATTGTTACATTTGTTCTGAGGCAGAAGCCACGTCCAAGAGAACAGAAGCGAAACGCTAATAATAGTTTAACTTCAACAGATGGTCCTGAAGTGGATAGCAGACTAGCTTTGTTGAAAGATCATGAATGAAAGGTTGTCATAAGTAGACGTTTTGCTACACTGAAAGAATCATTAAAGTATCCCTACCCTGTGGCCTTTTCTGCTCAAGGTTTTGTCTCTCATCCTGCCAGGGGGAATCTGTGCTCCTCTTGACCACCCACACCAGCAGGTAGGAGTTCAACCCCACCTTGATGGTCATGCATTTCACAAAGAGTTAGTATTTTCAGCTTCATAGACCATGGGAATAAAAGCTTCACTTAGCATTTTCATTTATTCTCAGTCTTGTTTCAGGTGTCATAAAAGCGGTGTGCTCATCCTTTGGGCAATTCCAACCACTGCATGCAAAATTGCACTCTTTCAAGCCAGCATGGGATGAGGCCAGAGTCATGTCTGACAAAGATAAAAGACTGGAGTAAAAAAAAATAATGGCCTTTTGATGAATCCTAAGCAGATTCAGAAAAGGCACACGACTGCTTCCAATGACAATATTTTCTTGCAGAGTTTAAAATGCACAGTATTCATTAATGTATTGGACAGTACGGGTTCATACAGCTATCATTATTTCAACTACTATTAAAATCAGGCTTATTTATAAATTCCCTTTCTGCAATTACAATGTTCCAAATTGGTTCCCAGCAGATAGGATAGTAAGAATAAGCTATACCAATTGAGCTACTGCCATATGAAGAATTAAAACTAACCTAAGTTCACCTAACAGTTTTAAGAACCCATAGAGGAAGATTGAGCCTTTAATGTCATTATTTTAGAACAAACAAATAGCACTTCTGTGCATTCAAAAGCAGCACTTTGTAATTTGTTTATCCAAATGAGCCTAAATCACCAGTAGAAATATAATCTTTGTTATCCATTTGGTTATTTCCATCCTTTGATTATGATTACATGCCATCAAGTTAGTGTCAACTCTTAGTGACTGTGTAGATAGATTTTCTCCATGACCATCTGTCCCTAATCTGGTCTTCAAGGTCTTCTAATGATGCACCCATTACCACTGCATCTGAGTCCATCCATTTTGCTGCTGGTCACCCACTTCTCTTTTCTTTCACCTTTCCTAGCATCAGAGCCTTCTCCAGAGAGCTACAGTCTACTAGTCTTCTGCCTGTCTGTCCTACATAGTGGCTCTTACAGTCCTTGTGAATAGTGCATCCATGAACACCAACTAGCAGTCAGAAGACATGACAAAAATTCCTTAATCTCACAACACATGGACAGACTCAACCACAGTTTCAGCTGGGAAACTATTAGCATTTTAGATAAGCCAAATCCAAAAATGCTAGGAAATTCCTGGAAGCTTGTCATTTCAGACAAATCAGCCATCAATAGACAGATAGAGATAAACCACACTTATATACCATTCAAAAGAGACAATGAAAAACCTAGGAAGGAAACAAAAAGACTAGAATACATCCCCTCCAGCAGTCAACAACTCAGATAAGAAGGGATCAACCCCAGACAAACAATCAGGCAGAAAACAATACCCTAATCAAGGAGCCACCAAAGAGGAAATCACACCCCCACCCAAACTGGCAGGGCAAGCTACTATACATAAAAAGGGAGCACACCCCACACTCACACTGATGATGTTACCTAGGTGGGTAATGAAATGTCTGCAAGCAAACAACCAAACTCAGAGAGCACCACAACTCCACAGTTTAACCCTGAGCAACATGTATTTTTTTCTATTGGATCTAATAGCTCTGGACAGATTACAGGAATACATATATAATTCATAAAGTTCTAAATCCATTTCTAATCCTTAACTAATATTAAATGTAAACACTAAAAACTGTAAAAATGCTCAAGGTAAAAAGGTATGTTTTCAGCCTCCTCTTAAATTGTAAATGCCTCAAGGGGGTGGTTTGTGTGTGTGTGTGAGGTGTTAATTAGGCACAGACAAGACAAGTGAGGTGGACTAGCTGCAAGTGGCTTCTGATTATTCTGGGTTATAGCAGTCTGAGATGTCTTGCTGAGTCTGTCAAATGTCAGATGAACAGGTTCAGAGCATTTTGTTTAATAGCAGCCTTTGTTGTCTGAATTTCCCAAAAAGAACGTAGTTTAATACCATCCTCCCTGCTTTTTTGTGGTCAACCCTTATGAAAATTACTAGTTAAGAATCATAAAAAAAACTTAGTAGGATAGGAAAAAGAGGGTAAAGTGATTTTTTTTTTAAAAAAAAAAACTCCCTTCCTTTTCCAATTATTGTTTATCTGGCACTTTGTATGAAATGCATATATCATAGAGATTTCCCTCAACATCAAGCCTGAACCACTGAGAAAGAAGTGCAGTAGCAAGAGTTATGAAAACTGAAAATATAAAGCTTTTTGTTTGTTTTACGCCCAATGCAGAGAAATTGCAATAGGCAGGAAGAGACATGGAGTGGGAGTAAAGGCAGAGGGTCTTGATTTTCCAAGCTGTACATCCGATGTACAGAGCTTTTTTAAAAAAATCAGTTTTCTTCTTTTATGAACTAGCAACATTTTACATACATTACTACATAATACCTGTGTAGTGCTACTGTGGAAGATGATCGCAAAGGTGAGGAGGTTTAGCTCCATTTTTCTTTGTGTTTATCTATATGAAATGTCATCTCTGACAAGTCATTGTGCACGGGACAGCTAGGCAAAGTTTTAGCTTTCTCCCAAATACATAGGCTTCAACCATCCTCCCCAGTTAACTGGGCATTTTCTCACACAGCTGAGCTCATGAATATTATCTCTTTCATTTAGAAGTGCTTTGTCAAGGCCAGCGACCAAATAGGGAAGGCATAATGGGATGGCTGAGCTGAAAGTGTCTCACATAAATTTTTGATAACTGCTGGACCACTAGTCTAAACAGTAAATGTATGTAATTAGAAGGATGAGTAATTGCAATAGAATAGTATATAAGCTTTCAGAAACCTGCCTGGGGGGAGTTTCAGTATGGGCCTGCCAAGGAAAGGTGTTATACGCTAGCTGGAATCATCGGGATAATTTCTTTAACTGGGGACAAGAGGCTCCGAGGGATGTAAGATTTTGTTCTCTATTTATACGCCTCTATTGAATGTTCCCCTATCTTGCTTTATTGTCTCGCCTGCTAACATTTCCTGTGTATTTTATGCTTTGCAGTTAAAGTTATTCTTTTGGCTACAATTTTCAGATTTTACCTTGTTTGTGTGTTTATTGCTTTTGAACCCACAAACCTTCTCCTCACATCATCCAAAAATCCTATGACTTGAAAGTCTTGATAAGACCATATATTGCCATTAGTAGATCAAAGGGTCCACCACCAAACACAACTCCATCCCCATTGCCTTATTTTATAGTTTGTCTTATTTAGAGAGCTGGAAGGAAAAACAACTTTTGCAGATACTATAGTTTAATTCATGCAGTTTACTACATCATGGTGTGCTTTAACCAGGGTTCATTGAACAAGCCATAGTGATCTGGTTTATACATAATGCCAAGACATAAAAATTGTTATTACTTTGGTCCCACATCATGCAAAGCTGAGAGCAGTGTGATATGTGAAGCCAGTAACTGTCTACTTCTCAAACTGACCGTGTCCTGAATCAGTTGAGCAACTCCTCTTTGGAAGAGGAGAGATAGTGCCATCTATGCTCATTCTGAAAACAGCTGATGCTGTTGGCTTAGTTGATCTTGCATTTAAGATGAGAACTGGGGTTCCCCCAGTTTCTTTGGAATACTCCAATGCAATATGAAGCCTCTGCCAACAGAACTTGACAACCAAAAGCAAAGCTCTTCAATGTTGTGTCTTTTCAGTTGGAATCAAGGAGCCACCAAGAGAAGTTCTGATTGTAAATGCTTCTGTCTTGCATACAACAAGATGTTGAGAAAATGATCTTTGTTTTGTTCCAAACATTGCCTTGATTCTTACCTCTTGGAATTTCTGTGAATTGGAATTTAACTGTGACTCTGCTTTTCTGTTTTGCACAGATGTCTGGATACTCAATTCTTTAATCCCAGTTCACCTTCTTTATTTTGGCACTGAATCCTGCTTCTATCTTCATACAACCATAAAATTTCCTGGAGCTGAATGTGGATTGTTTAGAGATTGGTTGTCTGCCATTTCTAACTCTGGCAGAGATTACTTCCTTTGGAAGGAGAGTCCTCTTGAATCTTTGAATCATTAACAAAGTTTAGAGGGTTCATATTTGGTTCACTTTGGAAGAGCCGTAGTTCAACTTGGATTCACTTCTGGAATCCTTCAAATTCAATTCTGGATTTGAGATTTGATGTATTGGAAGTATTGGAAATGGATAATTCAATAAATGGATAATTCAATAAAGACTGTTTATTTCAGACTAGTTATTGCCTTATTTTCATTATTCACTAGAGCACTGTTCAGGCATTAGGGAAATCTGGTGTCACATTACTTTACAAACTGTAAAGGTGATCATGTTAGCCCTACCCATCTCATATCACTCTCTATACATAGAAGGTTGCTATCTGCAGTGGAGACCCTTTTACATCCATGAAGACTTAGTACATAATTGTGGGCCCCAAATAAATGAAGATATTATAGATGGCTACTTTCTTGTGTGTAAGGCATAGATAGCAAGTGGGTGTGGCTATCACACTCATTCCTATCCATCCAGAATGAAGATTTTGTGGCTTGTTACAATCCATGAAAACCAACCAAGAAAGTCTTCTCTTGCCTTCCCATATAATGCTCCTCTTCCAACTCTCGGATGCTAAGGAGGGCCTCACTGGCGATCGTAGGATTTGGGTAGGTACAGACTGAGAGAGAAAGTTCCTCAAGTATTGGGGTCTTCAGTATGATGGGCTTAAATGTCATTACTAAAACCTTGAACAAGTCTGATTGGTATTATGTAAGCAGCCAATGCTGTTCTTTTAGGACTGGCTTTACATGGTCACTGTGAAGGGTGTTGTGGGTAATAGCTTGTTGTCACGTTTTACACCAGCTGGAATGCCTGAGTCATTCATTAGGGCAGAGTGCTCTGCAGTAATCCAAGCAGGAGTGTACCAGCAGAATGCTTACAGTGGCCGGCCCACCCCTTTCCAGAAAGGGTTGTAACCATCAGACGAGTGTGTGCAAACTGTTGCCAGTTTCCCTAATGACAATATAATGTTTATGCTTTCAGTCTTGTAAGATGCTATGCTAGCAATCCTGCTTTGTATAGTGACCTAGCAGTATGACAAGAGACCTTGCCACAGCAGCATATAGATGTATGCTTTGGGCTCACAGAAAACAATCTCCTGTAATATTGCCTCTTGCTTGCACCAAAATTGACATGATGTTAGGCAAGCGATAGTAAAAAGGGCCACAGCACTGAGCTGAGTTTGATCTAAAAATAATTATGTCAGGTGGTGCCTGGAGCTACATCTCTCTCATGTCTGCTTGTTGTTCCCAGTATGTTGCTAAGGAGAAAGAAATGGAGAAAGCTATAGGTAGAAGGCAAAGATAATGCTATTTTTTTCCTCTCTAATAGTTTCGTGCAGCTTTGTTCCCCTTGCCCCACGGCTCTCCTTGACCTTCTGAAACACAAGCTGGCCCCAGCCTTGCAGATGGCAGCTCTCCAGTCAGACTGTATCTTCTGCATTCGGTTAGGATACTCTTTCTAACAAAGTAAACAAGAAATAATAAGGATGCATTCAACTGCCAAGAGAAAAGCCGCTGACAATTTTAGCATGTAAAACTGTTTCATGGATGGAGATAAAATCAGATACATAAACAGGTGGCCACAGAGATCTGTCTTAGCTGCAAGACTTCAGGAGTGTGCCCGCTTTTCTTAATTATTTCAAGATCGATACTATGGCTTGCTGTGCAAGGCAAAAGATGGGGAATGTTAGGTCAGATGCAAAGGCTCTTCTATTAAGGGCAAAGCAAGGCATCAAATTACTCTGTCGCAGTCCAACTTCCACCGATCTGGGCTGGGCAGGCTGCTCTCAGAATATTTTAGCAGGTAAGCCTGGCCAAGGAAGAGAGAAAGGGGCTCCAGAGGGAATGGAAAAACCTGCGAGCTGGCTGCCTTAACACTTGCTTTTTGATATGTGTAAGTGGGTGTTAGGATCACCCTCATAATCAAGGAGACTTTGTAAGCCGTAAAAGGGAGGGATTAAATGTTTTGATCTGAATTAATACAGGTCTTAATACAAAGCTATGTTTTTATAAAATTATTGTTTTCATGCTACCATTACATAACTTGACAGAATATATAGGAACCGTGTGTGGAAATATGTAGAACTTCAGATGGAAAGCTTAGCTACTCCAGAGGAGTTTGGAAAGCCTGCAGAAATTGTTGGGTTAGAGGTCTTCTTTTCAGTTCCTGCATGAATCCTGCTGAAAGGCAGAAATTTCAGCCTTCAATGGACAATCAGAATAATAGATCCCAACGGACTGTGAGCCATTTCTTTCTGGTTCTATGGATGTTGAACACACTTCTTTGTTTTCTAATACAGAAAATAGATTTAGGGGGTAGTGCAATAATTGGTTGAGTTCTGCTATTAATACCTACCTTCTCTTCTAGAAGAAGAGATAATAGATTACGAGGGCTTCCAGAAAATCTCAGCCAGTGTCTCTAAGAAGTTTAAAAACCTTTTCCAAAGCCTTTAACTATCCCTACCCCTGTTCAGGCTGCTATATACAGTATAGCAGTATGTACACAATGTAGGAACATATCAAATGTCTATTGTGTGCCAGTACTGTTTCAAATGGATGGCCACCCTGTGTTCAGCACAAGGCTTTTAAAGGAAATTGATTTTAGGTGAGGGATGTGTTACAGGAGGCAAGGAGATTTTTCTCTTGGTCTCATGGAGCCTCACAATGGAAAATTGCCAGAGCTCAATCTTTTCGGCTTTGTTGTTCTTTGGAAGGAGATGGGGAAGATCTTTGGTCCTAAAAATAGTTTTCCCCAACGATGGGCAAGCTTTTCACAGAAACAGCAGTCAAGGTTTCTTGCAGATGGAAGCATGCACAACTGAGGTTTTTTTCTATGACTGTTGTCCCTGTACATAGAAAATGAGATATTAGAATGAAGAACTTTCTCCCTGATATCCTAGTTTTATGTGTGCAGAGATGTATAGGAAAGCACCCAACAGGTCAATGCCGCTAGCAATGGTTGTCATCTCATTTGCTATATTATATTGTATGGATTTTGAAATGGGGGGGGGTTGAAGTGGCAATTTCCTCTGAGACAATAAATGTATCTGAGAAATGAAGGAGGCCACTGGATGCTAATCAATTCAACCTCCTCACCCTTTTACTGTTGAAGGTCCAGAGATGTCAGAAAAATGTGACTCTTCATGCCTAGCCACTTAAAAAGCTAGAATGATCCAAAGCTGAAATTCTTGTATTCACATAATGAAACTTCTCACAACCGGCTAACTATGCAATCTTCCAATATCATCAATATAACAAAAGCTGTGCTATGAATCTCAAGTAGATTTATGAATAAAAGGAAATAGCCACAGAAGGACAGATTGTTAGCTAGTGCTCACAGATAGTGTGAATTCTGTATGTTGCTTCAACCATTATGAAATGGTGGAGATTGGTTTGAGCTGTTCCCAACATACGCAATTTCTGAAAAGATGTTTCTGTTAGAAGCACTTTACATTTGCACTTTTATTGGTTTTATTGCTATGTCTCTAAGGCATCATTTGTTTTAAATTCACGGGCTGCTGCCTGGTACCTTGACCCAGCTTTAGTCTGGAAGAGATGAAAATCGGAGACCAGCTGGGCCCTGTAATTAGGAATATGCTGGTGCATAATTGGGCAGATGAGAATCTGAATGAGCTCAGCATGACCATAACTGAGGAGATGAGCCATAAGAAGGTTGAGAACATAAATGTTTCCAATGACAATGGTATTTGCAGGTCCATTTATCAGCACTCAGCATCATTGGGCAGCCAAGTGGACTCTACTTCCAGACAGCAACCACTGACACTGACATCCATGAGCCATGATTAAACATTTTCACAGTGTCCTCAAACATTGATCGTATTGCAGATTGGAAGCAACCTGGGACCCAAGAGCTTCCCTGTCCTATCTGATTGATTTTTTTTTTTAAAAAAAAGCCTGGATGGCATGCTTACTAGGACCAACCAAAATAAGAAAAAGGTTCTCCAGAACTGTTTATCAAAAAAAACAACAACCAGTTCTTAAAAGTTGGGGTTAAGAAAGAAGCAAGAAAGTTCAGAATTTAGATCAGATGTATGCGCCATGAGATCTGCAGTTCAAGTCCTAAGATTTTCCTTATGGACTCACCTGGCAGTGGTTGCGTGCTTTCTTGCTTTGTTGCTTTGTTTAAAAAATAAATAATGGAAAACTGGCATGGTGCTAATCATCAGTCTCTAGTATGATCCTTATTTTCAAGAAGCACACTGGGGCCTACGTAAGCTCCAGATGCATATTTGAAAAATAGAAATGGTGGGTAGCTGAAGACAAGAAAGGAAGAAGACAATATTCAGTTGGAGTGGTAGTGAACCTTTCTGGGGGGCTCAAGAGACAACAGAGAATATCTTTCCCTGTTTGTCTTATGGTTCTGAGACAAAGAGATGAACTTTAAATGGTGGCTTATAGCCTGTCCTTTATGACCACACATCATCATTCACACATACACATGGACCTATAGGCATACATGTCCTGATGAAGACCAGATTAGAGAAATCTTTCCAAGTGGATGGCTATGCACTCTGCCTCAACAATGGGAGAAATAGATTCTTCAAGTGGGATATATTAGCAGGGGAATAATTATTCAGAGTTCATACTGCAAATTTTATTTTATTACCAATCCAAACTAGACTTTGCATAAGGTGTTGCTGGCTATACTCAGAAGAGTGTGCTGCAAAGCATTGCAAGCTTCTTCTGAATCAGAAATAGTTTTCCTGATAGTGAATCAAGCAAATGAATGGGTAGGGGATTTTAAAGGAAAATTCTGGGTTTGGGAAAGTAGCCAAGGAAAGGGATCTTGCAGGATAGAATAGCAATGGTGCAAGCAAGGAAAACAATGAGCAAAGGCAAAATGTCATCAATCATTTTTTTGCCAGATGCCGCAACTGAGCTTTGCTGATTCATTCTGGAAAGGCTAGCAGTGCCTTAAAAGTGGAAAAAGGAAAATGCACAGAAAACATTAGGATGTATTATAAATATAAGTTTTATATTATTTTTATACTTATTCTGAAATAATTCCAGAGAAAATGACTAATACAGGAGGTTAATAGAGAAAGATATCTTCCTGCTTTGCATGTAAGATGAATTCCCTGGGGATTAAATAATACCATGACCAGGAACCATAATTGTACAAAATTTTAAGGTAGCCCCATGGTATCTGTGGATGGGCAACTGTCAAGGCAGCGGCTCTCTCCAAAACTGACAGGCCGAGGAAACAAATAAACAAAAACCCAGAAACAACGCACCAGATGCTTGGCCACTCCTTTGTCCTTCTTGAAGAGAAGGGAGACTTTTTCCTTTCGCTTGGAAAAAACAGGAAGTCCCAGCTAGTCTCTTACTAATTCACTCTGATCAAGTTCCTTTGTGAGGATGAATACTGTACACATAAAAATTGCAAGAAAGGAAAGGCAAGGGACAGATCTGGAAAGAACTGAAACAGCCCAGATCAATCTTAAGACATTATATGGGGATCAGAAGACAAAAGGCCTGAACATCTGAAAGTGCCCATAAGGCAACTGGAACCAACTGTTAATGGCTACAGATGTCAAAGTATTTTGCTTACATTAAGGGCGCAAATTGTGCTCTATTGTTACACTTATCAGATAACAGCGTTAATGAATTGTCGCTGCATTGTTCTCAAGCCAATATTTGTCAGGTTACTGTGGCTAATTCTGTCATGAAACATGATTTAATATCCGATTCATGCGAAATGCTTACTGTTGCGTGCACTTGGTAAACATACTCCATTTAAATTAGAATTGTATTTAATCTGTTTTTCAAATTCTCCATGCCCTGGAAGCGGGTTCCAAGGTGAGCGTTTCTATTGGGTGGTTACTCCTTCATATAATTTGAATTGAGCTGTATTTTCCAAATGGGCGAAGGCAAAGGCAGATGTTGCAAATGGTCAGATTTAAGATTACTATCTTTCAGCTGGGAAGAAGTCATAAGACAACTGCCAACCTGAAACAGAGAAAAAGTCAATTGTATTGGGAATAATTAGATTAATATGCAAACTGAGATGATAGGAGATAAATATATATATTTTGTATGTATGTTTTTGTTTCTTTTTTCCAAATAAACTGCATTTCAAATAAGGATGGGATGTATGTGTAGGGGACATATATAAATATTTTAAATGTAGATCATTGAAGAATCCTATAATACAGTAGATCTCTGCATGCATATCTGTGTGTGCAGGGTCCCTCAGGGCTTTCCACCCACTCCACTCCTATTTAACATTTATATGAAGCTGCTGGGTGAGGTCATCTGTTGCCATGAGGTTAAGTGTCATCAGTATGCTGATGATGCTCAGTCATACATTTCCACTCCTGCAGACAAAGTGATGCCCTCAAGGTTCTTTCCCAGTGTCTGGAGGCTGTGAGGGTCTGGATGGCAAAGAACAGACTGCAACTTAATTCTAGTAAGACCGAGTAACTCTGGGTGTTACAGTCCCTGGATCCAGGGATTTTCCATCTTTAGTTCTGAATTGGGTAGTGCTCCCCTAGACAGAACTGATGTGCAGTTTGGATCCCTCTTAGATTTTTGGGTTCTGCTGGAAGAGCAGGTAGTAGCCAGGAGGGCCTTTGCACAATTCCACCTTGTGCGCCCATTCCTAAATCAGGAGGCCCTACTCATAGTCACTCACATCTTTTTTAGCTGAGCAACTTTTTTTGGCTATATTTTTTAAATTAACTAAATAAAAAGAAAAAAGAAAAAAATGCACAAAATTATAGAAGAAGAAAATGAAGCTGGAACAAAAGGAACAAAAACATACCAACATTCAAAATGTATATTTACAGACATACATATATCTAAAGGGCATGATTCATTATAGTCATCTGTGGTTGATCTATATCATACTCACATCTTGATCACTTCACAGTTGGACTCTTGCAATGGGATATCTACATGGGGCTCTCTTTAAGACCATCCGGAAGCAGCAATTGGTCCAGAACACAGAGCTGTAAGTAGTTATGGGCACACCACGGACTGCTGATCGAATACCACTGCTCCAGAAATTGCACTCTCTCCTAATAGGCTTCTGGGTACAATTCAAGATGATAGTTATCACCTATAAAGCTCTTCATGGCACAGGTCTGGGTTACCTATGGGATTGCCTATCTCCAACTGACTCTCTATCCCATGAGATCCAACAGGTCGGGCATGTTCTGGGTCTCCTCTATAAAACAGTGTCATCTGTTTCATTGCCTCTGAAACCTTGGAGATTTGGACAGCCTTGATTCTATTGGTATTCCGAAGGGCCTTGAAGATATGGCTTTTCCCCTCGGTATTGGGCCAGGGTGCTAGATAAGCCTATCTGTAATAATTGGAAATTCAATTACTGTTGGTTGGCCTCAGTTACCTGATATTTTGCAAGTTGGTAGCCATATAAATTGATTTGGTAGACAGACAGACAGACAGACAGACAGACAGATGACAGAGATAAAGAGATATGACAATTAACTTTAGCGCAATGTCAAACTGCAACTGAGCCTGAAGAAGCTGCTCAAGATTCACAAATAGTACTAGGCTCATTCTTGACAGTTGTCATTGGCTTAGTGTTTGATGGTGGATAAAAAAAGGCATAAATTTAAATTGTCCAAGCCACTTTCAGATGAGTCTAGGTCTAATGCCATAGCAAATGTTGACAGCAACTATTCAGAGAATATTCTTGGGATGACTTCTCTTCCTGCCAGAAAGGCCATGATGTGGCCTTGTTGTAGCTGTCAGTCAAATGAGACTGGGTTTCTAAGATTCTACTCTTCTTTCTATAAAAATTCATGCAATGATGTACGAAAAACAAAGCTGGTGTATGGGTTATGAGCCTAAACACATATCAGAAATCTTTTCTTTGCAGTTCAGTGCTACTTGATGTCTTTTATGTTTTTGTGTTCTGTTTTACTTCTGTCTAGGATAATGTGCATGATTATAATTAGTAGAAGGGTTCAATATTGCAAGGAACTTTATGGGGGTGGAACAAAACATCCTTTTACAGATCTTTAGTCAGGCATTTGCCATTTTTGTTTGGAAATGAATCATCTTTGAAGAACTTGATGCACATGGTGTGTGATATGCAAAAACATGTACTTTTTGAGGTTCCCTGCTGAAGCTATCAACAGCATTTTTACATTAATACAGGAACTCTAAAATCGTTTGCAGGATACAATGGGAATAGCAGTTCAGAGGGAGTTTGTAATAGCATTGTAGCAAATGTTGAGATATAATAAGTAATATTTGCAAAAACTTTGGACTCAAATTCTACAATGCACTTGGCTTATAATCTTGAGCAACTAACTTGTTTTCACTTAGCCAACTAATCTGTTGTCAAAAGTGTTCAACCACAAGGCCATTATACTGGGTGGATTTGCCAAGATGGCTATATCTGCAAGGGGCTCAGTGTGCAGTTTAGGGCTTCCTTTTCAGCAAGTGTGTGTGGGTCCAGAAGACTGAAGACACTTCTATTGGCCCTGCATGCTCAGAAGACGAGGAAATGGCTTTGAAGTGACCACTACAACCCTTCAAAGATATACAATGGCCTCAGTACTCTTGAGTTTAGAGGGGAACTTCACAAATAGTACAACTGTTACCTGGGTCCTAAGTTACAATAAGGGGAAATACATTTCAATTAATGCCTCAACCAAGTAGAGCTATTTCAAGTTCCACCACACTTAATGTTGTCTTTACTCTTCCCCAAAAGTTCCAAACTGAGCAGTAGGTTTGGAGGGAGGCTTAGGAACGGTGGTCCCTGGTGCAGAGGGACTGCATGATACAGAACCCAAGCGGGCACAGATTGGGAATGAGATTTGCAAAAACAAAGCTCCATTCTCCCATGAGACTTCTGGGGGGTGGCGGGGGGTGGGGGAAGAAATGCATAGTTATGGGAGGATTAAGTTATGCCACACTTCACAGAAATCAGAGCAAATGTTCTTGATCTATTCGCTTCTCAGTATTAGATATAAACAAATGTTTTTTGTTATGAGATAAAATGTGAGGAATTTTGCTGTGATAATATTCCCTGCAGCAACAAATAAGGTTGACAGATTTCAGACCAACTGGCTGAAAGGACTTTCTGCAAATGAAATTAGTGGTTGAATTCTTTCATGATTCTTATAATGCCCTTCCTGAATGTGGTGGAACCGATTGCTGTGGGCTGAGATTAATTCACAGATTTTTTCATTAAAAAAATTTGATACTAGGCCAGATCAATAAGCTAACATAGTTGCAAAACTTCCTCAGATAACTGCTTAGGACAAGAGACTGAGCAACTATGTGGTGCAGCGAATGCCCAAATAAATGGTCTCTTTCAGTCTAAAGCTCTTCCATGATGTAGGATACTGTGATTAGGGCAACCAATGGAGGGCATCTAACTCCATTTGGAAGGATCTTTGTGATTTCAGGGCAAACCTCTTAATTATTGATCCCAATACCCCCATCTGTCAACTCCATTCCAACATGTCCTATCTAAATAATGTTGGTTCTTGCTTTAGTTGCTTAAATACTGCCTTCAGCATACAATGGAACTCTGAAGAATGAAACTTAGTAGAAGTCCAGAAGTGGAACAAAATAGTTCAGACTTATCTCCTCTGCTCCAGGGAAATAAAAATCTGTCCTTAAATGATCCTGTTCTATTTGATGATCTGGACTCTGGTTAAATCTAATGCATAGAAGTTAATAAAAAATAAGCAATAATATAACTAAAGCACAATTAACAACATAACCCTAGAAAGAATGAAAACACGTAGCATTTCCTTATCTTCAGCAGCCAAAACATGTTCTCACATGAATTAAAAATATTTCCAGTGGAAATATGACAGTGGAAGAAAGAATGGGACAAGTATACTTGATAGAAAGACAAGTTTTGCCATGCTGCTTCATTCTTCTGAGTGTAAATGGAAACTGTCCCATTTAAGAGAAGAAAGTAAAATAATAGGGGGCACTAATGGAAAGAGGTTGGGAGCTAAATCCGCTTCTTTGCTGTCTATTTAGAGACGCTGAGAATTCTCTCTGCAGTTTTATCTTGGGTTCTGTTTCTTGCTTGCTTTAGGTTAGGTGGAATATGGTCTGATGTTAAAACTGTCAGTGGTGACTCCTGGAGACTAATTGATATAGTATTGTAAAGTGACAATATTTTAAAAAATATAGACTATTAAGGATAAAGATAAAGATAAGGACATGTGAAAAAAAGAAGTATTCAAAGCTCAAGAGATGAGAAAATCCCTTCCCCACCACTGAGAAAGACTTCTGGTTGAAAGGATAAGGGGATCTGCAGCTGCTTTATTTGATAATAATATGACATAGACATATAGATCTTTTGTTTTTGTAGGACTTTGGGACAATTGCTGTAGCAAAGCCAGTTTACAAGTGGGACAAAATTGGTGCTTTCTTCTTTGATTTTGGATTCAATTTGCTGGATCTCCTCTCCCCCCTCCAGGTATCAGATATAAACATGCTTCCCCAGTCCCAGAAAATGCTTGTGAAGAAAGAACATCCTGCGTGAAGGGGCTTTAATCCTCCCAGTAGAGGGCAGTCATGTATTTGAAATCAACTGATAAGCACTTCTTAGTTCCCCTGAATATGACTTCTGCCCCCACCCCTCAGAAATCATAACAGTTAGGTCTCTCATATCTGGGTTTCACAAATCTGGATGACCACTAGATAGCACCAAAGAGATTCAGAACGACTTATTCTTTGCCACCATCCAGTCAATGTCCAGTTTTTTGCAGTTCAGATATGGTAGGCCTAATAGTACTATCATAGCGTGCGTGTTTGATGCTCATTGGAACTTAATATTGTCTAGGACATTGGTTGAGAGCATTTCTGTTACAAAATGATGGTCCTAGGGTGCATCTAGACAAGGTGTAGCTCATATAATCAATCAATTCATCTTATTTTGTGTGGGGGATCAAGGTAACATTATCTTCCATTTGGAACCCTCCCATCTTTTCCCACTGATCTTTTTCCTTTCCACAACACCAGAAAAAACAAAAATTCTGTTAGGCTGGACAAGATGGAATAGTTGCACAAAGACTGATAACTAGTACTAGATCTTGTCTGTCAGGAAGTACCCTAAGAATATTGTTTATTGAAATGGAAGTACCCTAATATGGGAGAATTTTTCTTGGGTCTCACAGATATATGTAGTCTAGACAGGATTGTCCATGAAATAGATTATGTTTACAAGATCATTTATTAGCATGTCTACTGAATGCTTAGTCAAATAATTAATTAATTAAACAGAAATTCCAGGTTAATAGAGCAACATGTTTTTTAAAAATTAAAATCCCTATTTTAATACAATGAAACTTCAATAGCAACAAATGTAAGAGGCATTCCCTCTTCTTTCTTACAGAGGGTGAAATGCATCTTCTAAGGTGCTGCCTGCTGCTCCTAAGGATAAGCAGATCAATCTATTTCCATCTCAGTATTACATCTTTTGCAGCCCTTTTCTACGTTAATTTATTTTAAAAATGTGCATGAAGCAGTTTATTCTGACATATGAATTTTTATACTTTTTGCTAGTTTTTCAAGACAAGAATTGAATTACACAGTTTTAAAAAATCCTGAACTCTGAAGGATAACTGATTGGGTTCCACTTTGCATTTTGTCAAGGAGATTCAAGTTCAGGTTAATTCAATCTGATACATAGATTCAGTAAAATCCTCATGTATCACCAGCTTGACATTAGCTGGAGGGAATACCTCTTCTGTAATGATGTTTACTGCAATTTGGAAAATAATTTGGTTCTCATTTTAACACAAGCGCACCCAATTCTTAGTTCCTAGATTTTGTATAATTAAAGATAATATTTTTGATTATATATTCATTTACAAATTAACATCTACATTGTTCCAAATGTTGTAATGCAGTTCAGAATTTTGAAAGTTACAATATTGAATATATTAGAGAAAATGAGTTTTAAAATGTCATAATGCCAGCATTATGAGAAATGTGTATGAAGATTGCCAAATGAGTAAGCATTTGGGGAAAAAAAAACCCCAAACCTATGCAAAAACAGGATGAAAGAAACCTATGGTTGAAAGCTGAAGAAATGGAGAAAACCCAGACTTAGTAGATTCAACCATTTTTAGCCTCAAGCACATCTACATCAACTCCAAACATCCTTTTTGCTTCCAAACTATGTGTTTGCCCACATGCAATTATAAAGATATGCAAATTTAACTCAAAGAATTATTTATTAATCAAATAAAACAAAGAGGATGTTAAATGCAACTGTGTTTTTAGCACATCTGGTCTTTTGCTTTAACAGTTCCAGGACTAGGTCCATGGCACATGGGAAGGTGGATTTAAATCTGTCTCCTTGATCCTGTCCTGCAGCCTTATCTTAAATCACTTTCTTTTATGGAAAACACCTTTGTATAGGGGAAAAAAACATTTGCATGTACTTGCAGTCTCAACAGACACTTGCACAATTGTCAGCATTGTTGAACTGCACACAGATGGCTTGCTTCTACCCAAACACACACCCTGTATACAAAACATCTAGCCTTTGAAGTATTATTGGTTCCAATGGATTCCTAACTTGGAAGAACTTGAAAGAACTCACTTCTGGCCTTTGGCCTTAGCCGAGGTTCTGAGGAAATGGATAAGGAAGGGGCTGTGTTTCCAGTTGAGAGAAACTGCAATGTTACTGAAAGATATGTCAGCAATAAACTGTGATGCCTCACTGCGCAGAATGGTTTTATGTTTTCAAACTTACCTTCTAGTAAGGTACCAAACTTAAGGACTAGAAACTTGAAAGGGTTGCTGTAGAGTGTATTTACAGAGGGGCAGGGAAGGGAAGCATAAACAAGCTGCAATTGCCTATGACACAATGCTCTCTATTAAATATATTACATTCTAAATTAAATCTTGAGCTGAAGAAAATAATAGATCACATACATGGCTTAAAATAGCCAGAAAAATTCCAGAAACCTAAGGGGGGAAAATCTCCTCTGTATCTCCAGGCTTGTTCTTCTAAACTGATTTATTGTACATGGCATTTTCTTTGCTAAGATTAAGACATCCAAGCATATTTCTTATAGAAAAGGCTCAAAAGGACTAAAAATATTTCCAAAGCAAGGACAAAACTACCATAAATCCCCAGCATCTTTATTATCTCTCTTCTTTGCAATTGTCTCAGCTTAACCCTATATTTATCCTGACGGCCCGGTAGGCTCTTGGTTTCTCTTCTTCTGTTCCCCTGGCTGGAACTTTTATTTCTGTCCACCTCATTCCATTCTTCTTTCTGCAAGACTTGCTTTTCTGGATATGACATGCATACCTGTTTTCCCTTCTCAGCATCCCCATTTTATTCATGTATTCTTTCTGTTCTTGGGAGACCCTCCAAGAGATGGCACTTTTCCAGGACAACAGCACTTCCCCCGATTAGGACATTATGTGTGGGAGCCAATGGCCCAGGGTTTCCATTCCTGCAGAATCCAGAGAGGTGAAGATCAACCAGTTGGTTTAATGTTGATGGAGGTCCTGAGAGCAATATTGGGCAATCTGTCACTTGTTAACATCTGTAATGAAAGCTGGACAGCAGCTTGCAAGCATGGACCTGGAAAGGGGCCCTTGCACGAGAGGAAAGGCAAGCCGTGGAAGGAGCGAGCTGCTGCAGGAAAGCAAGGGGTTGAGAGAAGGCTAAGAATCCCTTGGCCTGGCCACTTTCTTTCTCCAAATTGCCTGCACTTAAAAGGGCTTTCCCCCAGCCAAAGCCCACCGAGAGAACATGCTAGTAGGGACTGAACTCTGGACCTTTGAAACGGCTGCCTGAACTTCCTACCTTCCCACTTGCGCAAATCAGTTGGGATGTATCCCTTCCTAGCTCCTTGATGGCAGGATTAAGAGCAAGGGGGCAGGAGGGGGGCAGAGGATGCAGTGCATATTCCCTCAGAATAATTTCAGAGTATCTTCAGAAAAAATAAAAGATTGTTACCCTCTCATTTTCTACTGAACTGCTGGGAAATGGCAAGGGTTAGTGGGGCTGTAAATAGATTAAAAAGGGAAGTGATCCACTGGAAAAAAAATGTAAACAACAGCTGCTTTCTCTTCTTCCTCCTCTTCCTCCTTCATTAAATGTGTGTACCGCCTGACTCCCAACGACTCTGGGTGGTTTCCAGCAGGTGATGGTGATGGTGGTGAAAGGTTTAAAGCAACCTCCATGCATCTGCTTGTCCCCAGTTTGAAGGAGGAGGAGGATTAGATCAATATCCTGCCTTTACTTTGTCCAACCCAAGGTGACACGCATAATGCTCCTGCCCCTTATTTCCCCCCCACCCACAGTCCTGTGAAGTGGGTTGGGCTGAGAGAAAGTGACTGGCCCAAAGTCACCTAGCCAGCTTTTGGGCCTAAGGCAATTCATGGTTTCCCAGTTTCTAGCCCAACACTTAATCCCTGCACCAAACTATATAATACAAATGTTGAGTGAGTAATCTTTGAAGCTCTTCCCCTGGGGTCATGTGTAAAGGATAGCCATCTTTTTGAAGTACATCCACAAATTTAGTACTGAAGCTTCAGTCGCGATATGTCAACAGTTCTGCATGTTATGATCTCATATGGAAGCAGAGGAACGGGGAAGTACCTTTTGGCCTTTGTAGTAAATAAAACCTTTCATTCGTGATTGTTAAAGGAAAGCCAGCAGGTTTACTCTGGGGTTTGGCAGGATGCAAAACATAAAAGTCAGGTGAGGACAGGAGAGTTCCAGCTCTCTCTGAGGAGGGAACAATAGTGCACTTTTCTGGCGCATGTAGAGGAGGGCAGCACGCTGGGTTTAAAGGCACCAGGATGCCTCGGAGCATGGGGGCTTGGCCATGGCAGCTCCCCCAACTCCTTAAAGCAGCCGCTGCTCAATCCAGACACGTTTTGGTTAAGGAGTTGTACACATATGCCATTTCTATTGTTGTAGGATATACTGTTCTACACATTGTTTCTAATCAGAGCCGTCCGTGGGGTATGTGTGTAAAAAAAGGGAAGATAGTGGCCACATTAACACGAGTGAAGCCCTGCCCCTTCTGATGTGTGTCATAACATGCATTAAAGGGGTAGGGTTTTGATCACAGCCCACCATCTTGCCTTTTGACTCCCCAGCCCACCCCGCAGACACCCCTGCTCCAAAGCACTTGTTGCCTTTGGTAGCCAAACATCAGGAGTCCACTCACACCTTTTCTGCCCACCAGATTGGATTGAAAGGCCCAAGCTTTTCAAAAGCCATATGCTGCAGCCCACCAAAGCAGATGCCTCTTAGCAAAATCTGGTAGTCAGAGAAGGTGCCAGTGGATTCCTTCTGATTTTTTGCTACAATAGGCCAACACGGCTCTTCTCCTACGAAAACAAAGACGACTTTTGTTTTTTTAATCCAAAGTGCTGCACAGCCTCTGTTTGTGCATGGGCTTGTGTGTGTGTGCCCACATGTGCATCTATATGTACCGTATGGGTGGGTGTGTATATAGATAAATAGGGGGGTTATTTATTTGTTTAGTACCGAACATTTTGTTGAGTTGTATTACAGAATAAAAAAAGTTTCCTAGTCTCCGAGAACAGTCAAAATCTGTGTTTTTCAAACTTAGCAATTTTAAGATGGATGGACTTCAACTCCCAGAATTCCCTAGTCAGCATTCCAGGAGTTGAAGTCCACACATCTTAAAGTTGCGAAGTGTGAAAAAACATTGGTCCAAATTCTAGCGACAGAAAAGATGAAACAAGGCAAGTCTGTATATGACTATATACAATTACTTTTTTCAAGTGTGGTTATAATTTGGGTTAGGAACATAAGCAGCTGCCTTGTCCTGGCTCACATTGTTGTATTTTACTACACTTTATTTATCCTTTCTCTTTTCTGGTGAGCCCCAGGTGCCACACCTGGGCATCACTGTCACCTCTCAGCAGTGCCAGATATAGGCACAAGTTAAGTAAGTCGTAGCTTAGGACCTAACATTAGATGTGCCTGTGATAACTAACAGCAATGATAATCACTGAAACGTCTTTGCCTTCACTACCTTTTCACATAAAATCCCCTGCTGGAATTCTGAAGCCTGATTTTTCCATGCTGCTTCAGAGGTAATTCCAGCCACTTCCCTTTCGGAATTGCTGTATTAATTTCCTCACCCCTAGGTAGACCAACCTGACCTCAGTCCTCAAAAGGACAAGGGGACCCTGCTTACCCACCCATTCACAAGTCCCTTCAGCACCAGGTTATCTCTGCCAATCTCCTCCTTGCCACTTTCCCGCCCATCCCACAACTCTGAATGCCTTATCCAGCATGGAAGTCACACAAAATTGAGAGAGAAGCTTATATTCTGAGTGTCACTCACTATGACTGGTCCCACCAGCTACTACGTCTCTGTTGTGGTAACAAAACTATGAGTCACCAAGTTCTCTGAGGACAAAAGCTATTGCAAGAAAAGTTTCTGTACTAAATATTAAGTGCATAGAGGATGAAAAAAATTGCAGCTTATAATTTGACATAATCAATTATGATGCTCCTTTAAAATAATGAAATCATACTTAAATGTAATGAGATGTGTGAAGAGCAGCTATATGATTAACGTGGCTGCTTTTTAAAAATGAACTACTGATCTATGCCATATTCTCATTTTTCTTTTCATTAAAAGGCTACCATTTCTTATTTTCTAAGTAAGAAGTCATAAGATATTTTCTTCTAAGGCTATACAAAGTTCATATAGGATATTAGCAAGATATATGTTTTATTCTGAGTACTAGGATTAATTTTATGACAAGCTACTTTGCTACTTCTATTACATAAATTCTGATCCCGTAACTGTTCTTATGATTTTTTAAAAAATGAAGTCAGGTTTGAAATATGTTAATTAAGAAACCTTAACAGATATACTAAATATAAGAAAAATAAAATTGCATATTTTCTTTAGTTGATCTTCATTGAATTTGTCTATTCATAGATGTAAATATGCATTGGTTTATTATTTTTTTTTTCATTACCCATTCTATTACTGTAATACATTTTTCTTTTATTATCTGGGATCTTGGAAGCTCAGCATATCTTAATCCCGCCCAGCCATGCAGCAACAATCTTTTTCAGATTCCTGGCTTCCTTTCACCTCCCTTTCAGTTTAATAATCAGTTTCCCTAAACAGGATTGAACTGGTTTGATGACACCTCTGGCTTACAAGCCAGGTGGCCACACTGCAACCTTTAATGTTTATCCCCAACTTCTGGCAGTCGGAGGTATACTCTTAGCCCAGAACAACGTGCCTGAAACGAACCTCTTTCAACCCCATGCTCTGCTACCCAATGTGGTCTGCATAAATCCAGTGGATCCCTAAAGAGGGGCAGAATTAGAATTTTCTGGGCCTCTTTGCTGACATTTGGATTTTTGCAGCCCAGATACAGTAGCCTTAGTTATGCAAAATGCAACTATGATCTCTCTGAGAGATGTCTGCCCATCCTTTGGTGAAATCTGAATATAGAGATTCCATTTAGCTGTCATTCATGGTTAATCATTACTGGTTCAATCAACAGGTCAACATGGATTTGTTTTATTTTTTTTTTTTAAACACAATTGAATGGTGTAAGTAGGCATCCGAGAGTCATCAACAACTGCTGTAGGGTTAAAGAAGGCATTCCAGCAGGAGAAGTCATAGTGATGAGTTGGTTGAGGCCTAGTCTAATGAAACCAGCCCAAATGTGTCAGGCTCACAAATTCTATCTAATAAGCTATGCTTGCATGACATACAAACCCACATTTAACAGAACCAGTGTTTACTCAATTAATCCAATTGCTTAGGTGCTCAGATGTCACTGAGCTTTTAACCAAACATAGTGGATAGGTTCTGGCAACACGCTGAGCTACAAATGACAAGAACACATTTTAGCCTAGGGCGGCATGGAATCTAGCCACAGATCCCTTCCGTGTACGGTGGCAGATTATGACCTTTTCTTCTGGGCCCAGGTTTCTAGACTTGTTGGTTTCTAGGCAAAATGTCTGATCACACCCTGCTCTTTTAAGCCCCAGATAAAACTTGGCACGTGGCATGAAGAATAAGAATAAAAAAGCTGGTGGGAGTGGCGAGGAACGCTGGCCATGAACAAATCTGTTCTAGTTTTGTACCATATAATGGAGACTTTGAGATACAGAAACTGGCAAATCAAGTATTTTATGGCACAGAGTTAAAGATTACTACTTGCTAATTACTGCAAGCCAAGCTGCTGTTAGAGGGCCCAGCTAAGAAGTTGATAATTCTAAAAAGGAAAGGAAAGGAAAGGAAAGGAAAGGAAAGGAAAGGAAAGGAAAGGAAAGGAAAGGAAAGGAAAGGAAAGGAAAGGAAAGGAAAGGAAAGGAAAGGAAAGGAAAGTTGTTTCCCCTCTTGTACTGGGAGATTCCAATATCCTGGCTATTCAGTGATGTATGAGATGGAAGAAATCTAGGCTCTGTTGTTCATATATCATGCTATCTCATGGTTTGCTTAACCATGGTTTACTCAATTAATCTAAATACATGGAGTATCACAAGACACTAAAACATAAACTAACACATTGGTTGGGTTAGCATAGGGTCCCCATTCTGTGCTGTAAAAATCAGGATAACCACAAGAGAGCAGCAAAGAGATATAGGAAGCTCTCATGTGGATTTTTCCAGGCCAGATTGGGTAGCCCCTCCTGTTGCCAAAAAAGAAGGTCAAATTTCAGTTTAGGGTTACCTGTGTCAACAAAAAGGAAGAGACTGTGGTTGGCTTCTTAATTCCTGCTGCCATCTAGCAGTCATCTGGATTTTTGCAGCACTGATGTGGTAGCCCTAGGTTTGCACATAAACTTGTGTGTGTGTGTGACTTCAAGTCAATGGTGACTCCTGGCAACTGCCTTGTACAAACCAGCCATGGCCTTATTGTCTATCGATTCTAGATTTGCACTTGCTCCAACGGAAAAAGGAGGACAAAAATCAACTTGGTATTAGAGGTATAAAAGGATGCCCACTGAAAAAGGGGTGAAGAGGAAGAAGTGCTCAGGGTGGAAAAAAATCATGCTCTACTGAATGAGCAACAAAGATGAATCAAAACCAAAGAAAATACAAAAAAAAAAAAAAAGGTGCATAGTCAAACAGTATTCCTTGCTGAATCTGCATAGGTTTTATTAATTAGAGTCTGCTGATTATTCAGTATGAACTGAGCATGAAAGCAAATCTCCCTTTTTCTCTCTCCCTTTATTACCAGAGGTCAAAATCGCCTGGATGGTATCATAAGACCACAGAACGCTAGGCAATGCTGAATGAAATGTTACCTGCTTTTGGTGGTGTTACCTATTCTGATCTGGAAAAGTCCCAGCGAGAGATTTCTGTATCTCTTTGATGCAATCTAACAATCCTTTGGATTTCAGAGCCCAGATATGGTAGCCTTGGTCTAATTTGAATCTTTGGTGAAAAGCACAGAACAAACAATCGATTAGGATCACCAATTTACGTTTTTAACCATTTTGTGTTGCTTTGTGCAGTCAGAGGTGCAGAAATTACCAAGTGAAAGTTTTAAAATAATAGTAATAGTAGATAGTAGTAGTAATTGTAGTATACCACTTTTCATTCACTTGGCAAATCAAACGGTCATTAAAGGCAGAGGAAAGGAGTTAGTTTAAAACAAAGGGGCAACAATCCCAATTAATGGATGCTGATCCTGTGTTTTTAGCAGCCAGGTGAAATGCAGAAAAGAGAATTATCCTGAGGTGAACGGAGAATGTTCCGGCTACTTTATTTTTGCACATCAGGCTGTTGGTAAAGGCAGAGGAGCATTCTGTGGTTCTTGAAACAGGATTTGCGCAGCACCTACAACTGAGTCCAACTGTATTGTCTTTGAATAGCTCTTCTCCATGACAGCTAAGCTCCTAATTAAAGCAGTTTTATCTGGCTTCAAATAATCTTTAAAAGAGTGGATCTCTTCATTCTGTTTTCTCATCTGTCCCTCACCAATTTTCAGTCTTTTGAATCTTGCATATTCTGTTCTTGCCACATTTCATCATCCCACATAACAAGCGGGGTAGCTGTCAAATGTTTCCAAGCCAGCCTGCTACTAGTATAATTAATTACCCTGACCCTTTGGACTTCCTAGGAGAGTTTTAATGTCCTGCTTTTACAGTAAATAATTAACTGAGAAAGGTCATAAAAAGTAAAATATTCATCTTCCACCCCTCCAGGTTTCATGGACAACAGAGAATTGCGTTGATGTCAGTCCAGGCATTTGTCAGAAAGAGGCTGGTTTGCATCATATTCTGTGGTCTTAGGATACCACCCTGGTGATTTGAACTGAAGGGGTATGGGTGATAGCAGGAAAAGCCAGGGTGGGTGGGTGTTTAGGGTGTGATGGAGAGGCAAGAACTTTGGGCTGCTACCAGTCAAAATTATAGTCCAGCTATTCCATCATTTCCTCCTTTCTAGTAAGAGGAAAGAAGTCATGATACAATGAAGGGTGGGCTTCAAATCAAGATACTGTTTGGAATTGTCACCTCCTCCCACTGCATATAATTCCTTGTTTCTGGCATAGTGGTTGTACAATTGAAAGTCTTGTCTGACAGCAGTCTTCCCCATCACAGTTAGAGGTGTTTCTATACAGATTATACTTCTGTTTTGTTCTAAAAGGCAACATTTAATTATGGAAAGAGCTTGCTTTAATTAGGCCTGTATAATTTGTGACTAGTCAAACTATACACAGCATTCAAACAATATAGCAGCCCAACTGGGACTCAACAAGTCTTTGTTTTTGTTCTTTTGCTCAATCAAGACTACAAAAAAGTAGTGATTGTCAAACAACCACAATACGTGGTTGCTTTTGTGGGGTTTTTTTTTTTGTTGCCATCTTTTGTTATCTGCTTCTGTGATCTCTAATGTTGGCTGCATCTCTCATCAGATGTCTCTTCTCTCACACATCCACTAACTTCACAACAAAATGTGATCAAGTCACAAACAGGAAATGATGATGTAATTCCAAATACATGAAAAATTAAAATCCAATTTTCATGCAAATAGCAAATCATAAAGATGAGGAATATTTGAAAGAGAGGCGGAACGGCTTCGGAACTTAATGTTTATCAGGTTTTCCAAATAGCATCCTTACAGTATAGATGGGACAGGAGAGGGGTGGGTGGGAATGGCATCCATCTATCTTACCCACCTTTAGCATTGGAAGATGGCTGGGAATATTTATGCAACTATAGTTTATCACTATCTTTGCAGGGTTTGAAGGAATATTAAAAATATAATTATTTTTCAATGAAAATAAATCTTCAGTGAAAATGTGCTCAGTGGGATATGTTTAATACTCTACTGAATTCTGAGTCTTTTGTTGGGACTATCTCATGACAATCATTCCACTTTGGAGGAGATTAGAAGCAGGGGAAAATCCAGGGAAGAGACAAAAAGCTATCAAGAATCAATTATAAATTCAACGATATAATAATAAACATGAATTCAGTTTTTAAAATAATTTTTACTGTCTGGATTGTCCATTTGAAACACAGACCATTTTGCGTACTTTATCACAAAACCTTTTTACCCATAGGGTGTTTTTGTGGCTGGAGCACTTGATTGACTAATTGATTGATCTAGTCTCCAAACAACTGGGTGCTTTACCTAATTAAAAAAAAAAAAAGAACAATAAAAAGAATAAGATGATGTGCATTCAGAAAGACCATACAAAACAGAACAAAATCTTACCAGACAAAATTTTACAGGGGCTCTCCCCTGTCACCCAGCCCCAGGGCCTGGGAGAATAGCCAGGTTTTCAGCCCCTTGCAGAACATCATCAGGATGGGAGCTGTACAGTAGGAACACTGGAATGATGCTGTACCAGAAGACAGGTGCCAAGTGCTATGACAAAGAAGGCATACCTCCAAGGCCCCAAGAAGTGACTCTGTTTAATTGAGGGGACCCAAAATATATCTAATCTGCTGGACATTATTGGACAGGCAGAAACGATTGGAGATAGGTGATCAGCTGTGGAGTCCTTGGGGTTCTCTGAGCTTGGTTGTTTTCTTGCAAATGTTTCGTTACCCGGCTAGGTAACATCTTCAATGCTAGAATGGGATGGGGTTTGCTCTCTGTTTCTATACTGTGGCATGCCCTGCCAGTGTTGGTGGGGGTGGGGGTTTTGTTCTGTTTTATTTTTTCTTCTGGTAGTTCCTTGATTAGGGTATTGTTTACTGCTTGATTGTATGCCTGGTGGTAATCTCTGCTTATGTGGGTGATCACCAGGCATACAATCAAGCAGTAAACAATACCCTAATCAAGGAACTACCAGAGGAGCAAAACAAAACCCCCATCCTCCACCAGCCCTGGCAAGGCAGGCCACAGTAAATAAACAGAGAGCAAACCCCATCCCATTCTAGCACTGAAGATGTTACCTAGCCGGGTAAAGAAATGTTTGCAGGAAAACAATCAAGCTCAGAGAACCCCAAGGACTCCACAGTTCAACCCTGAGCTACACATATTTGCTTCTATTGATAGGTGATCAAATTGCTGAATACATGAAATAGTTGTATTCTATGTCATTCAGCCATCCAAATAAATATCTCCAGATGTCAATTTATAGTAGTTTCCTTTCATCTTTCACTGTGCTGAGCTTTCCCATGTTCATGCTTCTTATGTTTCCTGTTCCTATTGTAATTCTGTCTTTGCAATTTTGGATTTTCTTTTCCTGTATGGCAACCTTAGCAACTAGAAGTCTCAAAGGCTTTAATCTAGCCATGTCATAAACAGCATTAGTACTCTGAAAGGTCCTCAGTTCTTCCTCAGTACCATGTTGAGTGCCATCTGACCTGAAGGGCCCATCATCAGACACTATATCCTCAATCATTTTATACTTTCTATACATGTAGAATGTTTTCTTGGTAAAAATACAGGAGTGGTTTTCCATTGCTTTCTCTGCGCACTATGAATTAATGCCTTTGCCATCGTCACTAAAACAATCATGCTCTCTCCAGCATCTTTGTATATTGCTACTGTCCAATACAGATTGCTTCTCGCTTTAGCTGGTCAGCTGGGGTAACTGTCATGTCTTGGGTGATCCCGTTGGGAATATATACTCTTGGCATACACTCCTGATGTTCTTCACTCATCACTCCCAGGACCCCCCCCACCAATATGTTGGGGATCAGCGTAGACACCACGTTGTGGTGCTCCGTGAGCATTGCAAAATAACTAGTCCACAGTCTGTTTGTAGAAAACTGTACACAGACTTTTACTGTACAATCTATACAGAACTTACAATACGCCAACCTACCAACCACAACTCCAACCATCAGCCACACCATAACCCATGGTGCACCTTATATACTGTGATTTGTGTTGTGTCATGTAGCCACACCCTTCAGGTGTGAGCTCTGAGTGAGCTGAGTGACACAGCTTAGCTGTGCTCTGTCATTGCCATATTTACACTGATAAATTTCTCCTCCAGGGTAACACCCTGACACAATAATGAAGCAGCACGGCAGGACTTGGGGGGCTTGGCAGCACAATTATGATGTAGTTCATCCTTAAAATACCTTTTAAGTATTTGCTGCCTTTTCATGTCACACACAACCTGATGCTTAAGGCGGATGCATCATTTGGCTGATACTGTGAAGATTCACCATTCTCATCCAAAAGTAAAATCTCCTTACCATTAGAAAACTAACAGTAAGATAAAATTTTTAATTGTTCACATACTTTTAATGTATGAATTTTAATGTCACGTTTAAACCCTTGAATGTATATATGGGTAGAAATGTGGGGCACAAATCCAACAAATAAATGAAAGCTGCTATTATTCTTTTAGCCTTTTAACATTGTCCATGGGGTTTTGAGAATCAGCGAATTGAAATGGATGGGAATGGGTGAATTTAATTCAGGTGACCATTATATCTACTACTGTGGCCAAGAAACCCTTAGAAGAAATGGAGCAGCACTCATAGTCAATAAGAGAGAGGGAAAGGCAGTAATGGGGTACAACCTCAAAAACGACAGAATGATCTCAGTGCGTATCCAAGGCAAACCATTCAACATCACAGTAATCCAAGTCTATGCCCCAACCACTGATGCCGAAGAAGCTGAAGTTGACCAGTTCTATGAAGACCTACAACACCTTCTAGAACTAGCACCAAAAAAAGATGTCCTTTTCATCATAGGGGATTGGAATGCTAAAGTAGGAAGTCAAGGAGTAATCGGAATAACAGGCAAGTTTGGCCTTGGAGTACAAAATGAAGCAGGGCAAAGGCTAATAGAGTTCTGTCAAGAGAACAAGCTAGTCATAGCAAACACTCTTTTCCAACAACACAAGAGACGACTCTACACATGGACATCACCAGATGGTCAATACCGAAACCAGATTGATTACATACTTTGCAGCCAAAGATGGAGAAGCTCTATACAGACAGCAAAAACAAGACCAGGAGCTGACTGTGGCTCAGATCATGAGCTTCTTACTGCAAAATTTAGGCTTAAATTGAAGAATGTAGGGAAAACCACTAGACCACTCAGATCTTAGACTTAGATCATATTCCTTGTGAGTACACAGTGAAGGTGATGAATAGATTTAGAGGGTTAGATTTGGTAGACAGAGTGCCTGAAGAACTATGGACGGAGGTCTGTAACATTGTACAGGAGGCAGCAACTAAAACCATCCCAAGGAAAAAGAAATGCAAGAAAGCAAAATGGCTGTCTGATGAGGCATTACAAATAGCTGTGGAAAGAAGGAATGTGAAAAGCAAGGGTGAAAGGGAAAGATATAAGCAACTGAATGCAGATTTCCAGAGAATAACAAGGAGAGATAAGAAGGCCTTCTTAAATGAACAGTGCAAAGAAATTGAGGAAAACAATAGAATGGGGAAGACTAGAGATCTCTTCAAGAAAATTGGAGATATGAAAGGAACGTTTAGTGCAAAGATGGGCATGATAAAGGACAAAAAAGGCAGGGACCTAACAGAAGCAGAAGAGATTAAGAAGAGGTGGCAAGAATACACAGAAGAACTATACAAGAAAGATCTTAATGTCCCTGACGTCCACGCTGGTGTGGTCACGGACCTTGAGCCAGACATCCTAGAGAGTGAAGTCAAGTGGGCCTTAGGAAGCATTGCTAACAACAAAGCTAGTGGAGATGACAGTATTCCAGCTGAGTTATTTAAAATACTAAAAGATGATGCTGTTAAAGTGCTGCACTCAATATGCCAGCAAGTTTGGAAACGCAACAGTGGCCACGAGATTGGAAAAGGTCAGTTTACATTCCAATTCCAAAGAAAGGCAATGCCAAAGAATGCTCAAACTATCGCACAATTGCACTCATTTCACATGCTAGCAAGGTTATGCTCAAAATCCTACAAGCTAGGCTTCAGCAATACATGAACCGAGAACTACCGGATGTACAAGCTGGGTTTCGAAGAGGCAGAGGAACTAGAGATCAAATCGCCAACATTCGCTGGATCATGGAGAAAGCACGAGAATTCCAGAAAAACATCTACTTCTGCTTCATTGACTATGCAAAAGCCTTCGATTGTGTGGATCACAACAAACTCTGGCAAATTCTTAAAGAGATGGGGGTACCAGACCATCTTACCTGTCTCCTGAGAAATCTGTATGCGGGCCAAGAAGCAACAGTTAGAACCAGTCACGGAACAACCGATTGGTTCAAAATAGGGAAAGGAGTACGACAAGGCTGTATACTGTCACCCTGCTTATTTAACCTATATGCAGAGTACATCATGAGAAATGCCAGGTTGGAAGAATCACAAGCTGGAATTAAGATTGCAGGGAGAATCATCAATAACCTCAGATATGCAGATGATACCACCCTAATGGCAGAAAGTGAAGAAGAACTAAAGGGCCTCTTGATGAGGGTGAAGGAGGAGAGTGCAAAAGCTGGCTTGAAACTCAACATTAAAAAAACTAAGATCATGGCATCTGGACCCATCAATTCCTGGCAAAGGACCCATTTCTTCCTGGGTAGAAATGGAAGCAGTAACAGACTTCATTTATTTGGGCTCCAAGATCACCACAGACAGAGACTGCAGCCATGAAATTAAAAGACGCTTGCTCCTTGGGAGGAAAGCTATGGCAAACCTAGATAGCATATTAAAAAGCAGAGACGTCACCTTGCTGACAAAGGTCCGCATAGTCAAAGCTATGGTTTTTCCAGTAGTAATGTATGGCTGTGAGAGCTGGACCATAAAGAAGGCTGAGCGCCGAAGAATTGATGCCTTTGAACTGTGGTGCTGGAGAAGACTCTTAAGAGTCCCCTGGACTGCTAGGAGGTCAAACCAGTCAATCTTAAAGGAAATCAACCCTGATTGCTCATTGGAAGGACTGATAATGAAGCTCAAGCTCAGATATTTTGGTCATCTAATGCGAAGAGAGATCTCTTTGGAGAAGACCCTGATGCTGGGAAAGATTGAAGGCAAAAGGAGAAGAGGACGGCAGAGGATGAGATGGTTAGATAGCATCACTGAAGCAATGAGCATGAAACTGAGCAAACTCAGGGAGGCAGTGAAGGACAGGAAGGGCTGGCGCAATATGGTTCATGGGGTCACGAAGAGTCGGACATGACTTAACGTCTGAACAACAACAATTATTCTTTAGTCTCACTATGCATTACTCTTTGATGAGTAGGGAGAGTAAATAGACATGGCATAACTCCCCTACTGTTTGATGAGTAGGGGGAGTAAATAGACATGGCATAACCACTATACAGGTTTCTTTTTCAGGTCATAAGTCTTTGAATAGTGACTCTTTGAAGAGGCAGATGACTCTTAAAACTAGAATCAATCTTTTATGTGATTTATATATTTTTTAAAATAATATATTTCGTAAACCAAGAAGACAGATTCCTGTCAGAAAAAAAATGTGTTTTATGCTAGAAAATCTTTATAATTAATTTGTAATTAATCCATTGGTATGGAAGGAATGGAATATAAATGAATTAATTCTAACATAAGTGAATTTGAAAAGATCACTTGATTGTAAAGTTTGGGAGATTAGAATTGATGAAGATTAAGTTATAGTGGCTTGACTTCGCTGCCTTTGTTGATTAGCAGCTCCTTAATAGAGTTGCTTGATGATCTGCATTAATAGGCAGCTGCACCATCAAATAACTTTCATTTAATGATGTATAAATATTAAGTGGTTAAAATCACATCAAGGGGCTCAGTTTTATTATGGGACAGGAAAAAGTAATAAAGGTAATTATAGTTTGAATGTGACAATGGTAAAAAGGATAGAAAAAGAAATTAAAAAGTGTTTTAGGGAAAGCCTTTCAAAGAACACAAATCAATTATGTTTATTTATTCATTTGACTTATAACCTACCATAATCTACTTGGGCTCCCAGCAGTCAAGAAATACACACAACATAAAATATCCTCGCTAAAGATATACACATATAAAAATCTATATATGAATAAGAACCTCTCCAACAAGAACAGAACCAGCAACAAGACAGAAATTAGATGGCAACTGATCCATTTATAAAAGCTCTTGGGAACAGCTCTGGTCTTCAGCAGGTTCCGAAACAAACCAACCATGTGGGTTAGTTTGGTGTTCCAAAGAGGAGATGCTGCCACATGAAAGAACCCTCCGTGCCTCAGCCCCCCTCACTCCACAACAGTGGGATACTACCAACAGCTTCTCCTGGGACAATTAAGTTAGCAGGATTGATTTCTGTTGAAGAATGCATTCCTGGAGACAGCGAGATGTCCAGCCATGTTGGGCTTTATAGGTCAAAGCCTACAGAGCAATTCATTAGTTTTGGAGAAAGTTGGTAGGCTTAAAGAATGCAGTCAAACGAAGTAGAAAATGGGAGGAAGGAAAGAGTCACATGACCCTTTTTCCTGGGCACTAACCCTGGTAGCATTTGCTTCAATTCTGCTCTTCAACATATCGCTATTGTTCTAGATAGATAGATAGATAGATAGATAGATAGATAGATAGATAGATAGATAGATAGATAGAATTTTTATTAAAGAAGTTTTTTCACAGAGTAAAAAGTTAAAGATAAAAAAGAGGTAGAAAAGAAGGAAAAAGAGAAAAAAAGAAAGAATAATAGAGAAGTGGCTTCTGATCTTCTTAATAGCATTTATAAGTACATTTATATTTTATCCTCTCTCTCTCTAAGGTTACATCAAAGTTTCCTTCTTTCCACAATCTGCTCTTTCTAATCCTCAAATCCATAAATCATCAGTTCATTTTTTTCCCTTTTTTCAGTAAAAAGTCCATAAGGGGTTTCCAGTTACTAATAAGTGTAGTAACTGATTTTCCTCTAAGCAAACCAGTTAATTTTGCCATCTTTACTAGTTCTGTCATCTTCACCACCCATTCCTCCGTTGTGGGTAAACATATTGCTGTTGTTCTTATAAAATCTCTAAAGTACTCCTTTCAGCTACTGATTGGATATTCTTCATTCCAAAGTAATTTCATCACTTTTTAAAAAAAATTCCATTCACTCTGTTGAAGGCTTCTTCTTTAGCCCTCCTCATCCACTTCCAACACAACTTTGGAATCCTTTGCTATTTCCATCAAAGTAGCTCTGTATTATCTTTACCTCTTTCAATCTTAAATATTTCTTGCACTCTTTGGCTACATTTTTTTTGCAAATAGCTTTTCCCCCTCTATAGATATTATACAGCAATTCACTTATTTTATTTATTTGTTAAATTTAGGCACTGCCTTAATCTGGACAGACTCTAGACACATGTATATATTTCTCTCATTATTAATTTTTTGCAGCATTTTTAAATGCATTTTTTCTCATCCAATTTGTTCTACTTCATTGCTCCACCAAGCATTGTAATAACAGAGTAATCGGATGTGTGTTGATTAGACATTTAGTAACAACATGAGCACTTACGCTGCAGCAGGAGACAATAAGAATTAGACCTTATCACTAGATCATTTTCCCTTATATAGAAATGGTTTTGATAATAGTGGTTAAGGACATAGGTAGCCTTGGAATGTATAGTTGGTACTACTAAGAGTTATCATATCTGAGCTACAAAGCTCTTGTCAGCCACAGGATGTTAATCAATAGCTAGCTTTTTCTATGTTTCTCGGCTGTCTTCTCATGTTTGTCTAATGTTTGAGGCATTAGATAGGCTGGCATTGGTATTTCTGGTACAAGTATTTTATAATATTAATGTTGACGTATTTTCCTTCAGCAACAGAGAAGCAGATTACTAAGGTTTATGCTGTTAGTACTTTAAAGCTGCAATTTAAAATAACGTTCTCTTAATAAATTCAGCAATAACAAAGCATGTAAAAAATACAAAATAAAATAAACCTTCGGTTGTGCTTTGTTTCCTTTAGTTAGGTGTACCATTATTCTTCCTTACGTGCATATATACACATATATCCTTTATACAATCACCTTTCAAGATAAGTAATATTATGCATAGCCTTGAATAGGAGCTACAGTAGTAGTAGTAAGCAAAAGAAATTAAAAACATGAGATAAGAAAAAAGAAAAGGAAAAAGAGCTAAATCTAATTTACTCCAACACCATTTCCTATAACTCTTCATATCTTTTTAACCTTGCAAATCACCCTTGTTTCTATCACACCCATATACCAATTCATACCTTTTTAAAATCATGTATCAGCTACATATGAAATCCTTCCAGAATAAATATGGTTCCTGCTGTGAGGCATGGCCATGTGTCTCTTTGTGAGCCACCAGGAGAACAGGAAATATGTCACAATAAACATGTTGCATTGTGGCCGTCCTTGGAATGTGCTTCTTCGGTGGGTGTTTTTTGTAATGACAAGGGGCATAATTTGTAAAATTTTCCACCTATTTTCCTATGCCTTGTAATTACTGAAATGTCTTTGATACTTTAGTATGCACTTCAGCAAAATGTTTAGACTAAACGAAACGGATGTTGGAATAATGGTGCGTTTTACGACGTTTGAAATAATGCCATTTCTCCCCCAAACTAGGTTAACTGTATCATGTGCTTACCACCTATGAAGATGCACGGCTGTTTCATTGCAGCCTCTCCCTCAGAGCGACGAAACTTTTGAATTATTGTGATTAAATTGAATAGGGATATAGTGCCATCTGTACATTGTTTTGAGAGATACTTAAGTATGGGGATGCTATTTTTAGTGGCTGCTTTTTTCATACTTTATTCCAACTATCTTCAGCTATATCTGTCCAAAATCTGTTTCCTGTACCTGTCTTAAAGCATCTCTTCTTTATGTATTAATAGCAGGTTTTAGAGTCTTGAAATAATGTCTTTTGGATTACTTGTAATTGTACACACAGGAAATCAGCCTCTGTTAAAGGCATTTAAAGACTGGATTATTGATTCATGTTTCCCCCACATGTTTATATACTGTTTGAATGGGAATTTATTTTTGGGGGTAGTAGTGGTGGTAAGCTAGTGATTCTACTTCCCATCTAAGTTTCTGGAGCAGCTTATTTATTTCTATGCTTCACCTCTTTTCAAATAAATCCATAATATGCTGTAAGATTCTTCTGTCCTGTCCTTATATTGTCAAAATTTGTCTGAACGATTGAAGTTGGGTGATTAATGATGTGGTTTATTCCATTTTGCCCCAATTTTAAACATCATGTTTTAAAACTTCTTTTTCATTTCAGGCATTATAATTTCTGGATAGTGTGAGATCAATAGAGCATCATCATCAAACATTTATGGCATGTAGATTTTCATATAATGTAATGGCTTAGATTTGGGGGTTAGTTCTGACTATTGCTGCCCGGATTTCCATTATTATAGCTAATTGACTGGGGATAATGAACATCTTTGTCTGGTGCCACTATCTGGTTTAAAATTATCTGATTCTATCTCGTTTGTTTTAACTAAGGCTATAGATTGGGAGTATCATTGAGAAACTAAATGAAAAAGAGAGTGCTAAAAATGTATTAAGAAAGTAAACATTGAATAAAGGGCCATTCCCTGAATCAAAAGCTTTCTAATATCAAGTGGTAACAGGGCTACTTTGGCTTTAGAAAAATTACATTGGTAAATAATTGAGCCTTGTTCATGTCTATGGGGAATAGTCTGAAAAGAATCAGACCATTACAGAGAATAATGTTAGATAAAACGTGGGTCTCTCTTAAGATGGATAAATCCATATTTGTGGGGCTGTCCCTCTCTCTCTAGTGTTGGGTTAAACAGATTGAAGTGTGTGAGTGTAGCACTCCCTGGAATGCTTTATGAAATTCACAGCCCAAACCAACATGAATGGGTGTCCTGTGATTCTTTAATTGTTTACTCATTTCTTTTAGTTTTCTACTTAGATTTATTTAAGGACTTTGTGATCATGCTGTGAAAGAGAGTTTACATTTATAACAGCCAAATAAAATAAAGTTGTCAGATAAAATAAAGTCAGGCTCAGCTTCTGATGATTGACATGGTCTTGTCCATGCCATGTTCTTGGCATGGTACAAAACTAATTTATTATTCTGTTCCTCCAGGGTTTTTGTTTTTTGTTTTTTTACTTCCTGGAATTCCCAAATATGTTCTCCATCCAAATCATAACCAAGGCCAATCCTATTTAATTTTTTAGATCAGTCAAGGTTGGTTAAGTACAGCTACTTGTGTACTTCAATTGTCTAACGTGTAGAATTCTTTTGAAAATATTCAGAAAGCTGTACTAATATCTCTGAATATATTCCATTTGTTGTTATTTTTGTTTGGATTTGTTTGGAAGCTTGATTTATTACTTCATATTTTTTAAAACCAGTGCCCATACAGTAGTTCTGAAACCTTAGTTCCAAATTGGGATCTCTGATTTGTATAACCATAGATTTTTAAATTGAGTTGATTTCCAGTGCTTCAAATTCACTTTTTTAAAAATGTCTATAGCTTCCCCCCCCCCTTTTGATGAGACTCTTCAAATAATTTTTTTTTTGCAATAATGCTTTTTGAATCTATTGTTTTTGTATATTTTTGTGCCTAATGCATAACCTCTTATGAATACTTTCATGGTCCCAAACAGTGCTCATTGCTAATCCAAGTTAAACCTAGATTAAATGTTGAAGGGATTTGTAGAGGTTGGTCTTCTATGCCTTTAGAGTTATTGGGGAAAGATCAGAAATTATACATGACTCTATTTTGTTACTTTTAAGCTAGCATTGCATGGATGCTGAAATTAAAAATTAAGTTTTAACATAGATACTGTATCTCTGACAGTAAAAAGGCACAATTTCTGGCATATGGGTTACCACAACACATCTTTTAGTCTGCAAAAATGTCTTATATCTAATAATTCAAGAACCAGGGCCATTCTTTATAGACAAAATTTCAGTGAAGCCATCAAATGTTTGTGGGTGTTCAGGCTCTTAAAAAGGATGTTATATAGTAAAAGTAACGTGCAACCCACTGTTAACGTGAGCACGTCACAGAATGAATAGAACTGAAATAGAACATTATTGCCCATGCAATCAACTTAATAACATGTGAGAAGAGCAATGCGGGAGTCTTGGTTCTCCTGTCTACTGTAGCAAACAAGATTTTATTTGTGGCCTATGGAAATGACATCTCTAGGGGTCTCAGAGATAGGTAGTCTGGTGGTCTTTTATAATCCATTGAATCCCCAGAATCTAAACTTCCTGTAATTACCACACCCCAAGTAAAAATTTGCCACACCATCTACTGATTTGCTGAGATACATACTTGACAACATAATACAAGCCAGCATATAAAGTGAGCTTTAGTAATTTAGGAGCCACCCAGATGAGGACAGAGTTAGCAAAAACATTAAATATATATATTCTTCTATAAATGTATTTATCTGTATTCATGTTTTGATTTTTCATTAAAATATCAAGAACAAGTGACCAATATCATAACTAATCATTATTCTGTCAAGTGGCAAAACTCTTTAAACGCTACACTTAGCTTTTGATGTCCCTTCCCAGCCTTTAATCCCATGACTTCCTTTGTGTTCCCACTAATAACTTTTCATTATCATTAATCCCTAATTTCTCACTGTGTTTTTTTCTATCCCAGATCAATCGCCTATTTATTTATTTATTTATTTATTTATTTATTTATTTATTTATTAAATCTATCACTGCCCAGCTCATTAAAAAGTGACTCTGGGTGGTTTATAGAGAAGATAAAAGCAATTAAAATACAATGTAAAAGTAGTCTTAAATAAATAATAAATAAATTCCAAGAATTGATGGAATTGGTGAGTAGCTCAGGGGGCGTCATCAGGGCGCCAGCCACCCCCAAGATTGATTAGAACTCTTCTTGCCCCATGCAAGCAGGCAGAGCCAGGTCTTTAGTCCTTTCCGGAAAGCCAGGAGGTTAGGGGCCCACTGCACCTCTGGAGGGAGAATATTCCAGAGGGCAGGGGCAATGGCAGAGAAGGCTCTCCTCTTGGGCCCTGCCAGCTGACATTCTCCCACTGACTGAGTCCACAACATGCCCTCTCTGCCTGACTGGGTAGGACAAGTTGATGTGATGGGGAGGAGACCCCCAAATACCTTTTAATTTACTTTCTTAAATTTCTCAATTTATATTTTTTGCCCATCTTTCCATAATCTCCCCAGCTGCCAATTGTTTTTCCACCTCTATTGGATTCACAAATTGCATAAGGCCACGGTTTGCTTGAGTACTGCAGAGCAATTTCTGAGAGCAAGGCATACTCCCATTCACACATTTCCTGCTCTAGATATTTAATTTGTAATACAGATAGTCCTTGCTTAATGATGGACTGGAATTTCCATCACTGAGTGATGTGGTCATAAAGTGTGACATCATGTGACTGTGCAGCTTAACAATGGCAGTTCTGGCAATCCTCGGTTACTGTCAAGCAAATCACTGTGGGTCATTAAGCAAGGACCTCACATGACCATGACTTCCAACTTCCTGCTGGCTTCCGCATTGACTTTGCTTGTGGGAAGCTGTCAGGGAGGGTTTCAAAAGGCGATCAGGTGACCACAGATGCTGTGATGGTCAGAAATCCAGGCCAGTTGCTGAGCACCCAGATTGTGATCATGTGACAGCAGGGGCACTGCAACAGCCGGAACTTTGAGGACTGGTCATAAGTACCACTTGTTCAGCACCATCACAAGTTTGAACGGTTGCTGAACGAGTGGTTGTTAAGTGAGAACCACCTGTATAATGTCCAATTTGTGACTTCTTTCATTGTATTTCATAGTCTCTACATGAACAGACATGAGCTGCATGTGCTCAGCCTACTGATATTTATAATGGATAGGATTCTTTGAAAGAAAGAGCCAATTGTTCTAATATAAATAGAAAATCTTTTAAATAAATAAATAAATAAATAAAAAGAAAATCTCCCTTGGATTGGGGATTTCCAAGACTGACAGTAATTATACAACAAGTAGGCAGGGCATGTATGTGGTGTCTGCATTATTTGGCTAACAAAGCAAAATAATGTGCTGTGCTGGTGGCTTAACATTTGAGAACTTGGAATATGCTTAAGCCTTTAAAAAACTAAACTAAACTTGTTCTTAATGTTAACTTCCTAAATCCTTAATTAGGCTCCTGGTGCCTCAACAAATCACATCGTTTATACTTAATGAGCTCACAATGTAGGTCTAAACGCCTAATTACCTGGATTTAATTTTTTCTACCTCCAAATGTATTTTCACTGTGTCTGTTCATTGATTAGAGAAGAGCAGAAGCCCAGAGGCACAAGCATTACTGATGGCAGTCAGGAATGTTGAATGCTGATGTGAGAAAAATGTTTTTGAGATATGGCCAAAATCATGGAAGGAATAAAGAGGATGTCAAGCTTTTCACATGACCCCTCAGGGAACTGCTGGTTTCACTGGGGAAAGAATAAAAGCAGTACGCTGGGGGAGGGGGGGGGGCTGAAGCATTGAAAACCTTATGAGGTACCGCTTAGAGAGAAAACATTCATCATTGTTGAACTGGCAGCTCTGTTTCCCTCTGCCCTCATCCATCTGGGTGTCTAGGGTCCCTTCTAGTTCTTCCCCTATATCCAAAGACTACTCCTTCTCTGTTGCACTGTCCAAATGATACATCATTGGATGGTGGCCATAAGCTTTCCCTGGGGAAAAAGAAGGTTTTATTCCTCAGCATTTATGTACTTACATCCTTATTCACAGAGAGGAGAAACAGATTTAAAAGAGACCATTTCTTTTGTGACTGAGGTCAATCCTTGGTGACCTCTTCAGGAAAAAAAGGCTGCCTCCATCTCTCTTGCCTGCCTGCCTGCCTGCCTGCCTGCCTGCCTGCCTGCCTGCCTGCCTGCCTTCCTTCCTTCCTTCCTTCCTTCCTTCCTTCCTTCCTTCCTTCCTTCCTTCCTTCCTTCCTTCCTTCCTTCCTTCCTTGGCAATGTTGCTCAACTGAATGACTCCTCTTCTTAATCAGAATATTGGTTTGGCTTTGTTTTACTATGAATTGCTTGAGCCGGAAGCTATTTGTTTTGGACCTTTCCACCCCCACCCCATTCAATCAGGAAATTAATAATGATTTATGATTATGGATTGGGCCATCATGTTGCTTGCCCTTTTCTTTCTAGGAGCAGACAGGTTCCACTTCAAAATGTGTTGGAAAGGTGGAAGACGTATTGATTAATGGCTAGTATTCCCACAATTTTGATTGTGAATTTAGTTACCTACTAAAGCAAAAGGTTTTGTGCCATTTCAAAGATTACCAATAGAGTGTGGTATAAATTTTGTGAGTTAGAGTCCATTTTGTTTACTTCCATGACAAGGTGGAGTCTGGTACATGAAAGCTAATAGTCCCATATATTCATTAGTTGCCAATACTGCACAAAAATCTTTGTTTTTTCCAATGTCAGTTAATGTGGCTAAATGTAATTTGAATGAAATTCATTCATTTCTTTTTTGAAAGGACTCTACAATAGGTAAATGGATTTAGCATTGGGCCTGGAGCATTACATGTCACATCAACATCTCCTTATTTATTTTCACATTTTTATTCTACATTTTAATCCCATACTGCAGTTATACAAATACAGGCATCATAATATTCAATGAATCCAAATACTACCTGTACTGCAAAGTAACATTAGAATAAATGGCACTATAGTCCTTTTAGAACAGAGTGCCACAAAATCCCCTTCTTAGATATATTTTGCTTATGTTCCAATATAGGATGTAGATGGCCTTAGGAGTGAGCAATCTGGGCTCTTCCCAGGATACACATTGAAATGTTACTAAACTAGCATAGTGGCCCATGTCTTGATGTTCTTTCTATGTTGAAATAAAAATAACATTTTTTTCCAGATATTGTTTTTTTTGGGGGGGGAGTGAGTATAAATATGAATCTCCATTGGTTTGCTTGAAAGTATGTTTCATTTTCTAGTTTCTTTCATTCTAGTGAGAAGTAAAGGGGATTGAGGTAAAGTGAACAGCATGAATAATATAAATCTGCTTTCTCCAACTTACTGCCCTGCATATGGCTTGGGAATTCTAAGAATTGGTTGTAGTCTCAGTACATTTGGAATGGTAACATACACCATCCTCCTCCTCCTCCTCTTCCTCCTTAGATGGGAGAGCACCAGGGAACTCCAGTCCTACAGACTAGACTACAAAGACAAAAAAGCAAACTGGAACAAGACAATGATTTCTGCACTGATGCCGAGAATACTACCTGGACATCTGCAGCAGGTGCCAAGGGGAGCAAGTGATGACGTGATGTGACATAATTTGTGCCATCTGTATGATGATGTAATGATGCATATGACACCATCATGGCTTCTTCTGGATACCTATGCATGGTTGTCTCCATGTAGTTACCAACAGTTGGGTTCAACCTGAGAGAGGTGAATCAGAGCTGAAAATTGTCTGAAGATTTTCTATGTATAGAAGGTACATATTGCTTCATAAATGTATTTGTGCCAGTGTACTTTGAGGAGTGCCCCTTTTTCACATGTTTTGCACAGCTTTATTGGGCATGACAAAATAAATTCTAGTGTTCAAAACATATTGCTTATAGCTAACATAAGGAAAGGGCTGGATCTTTTTTTGCAGACATCTCTAGAAATATGTTCCAATCTACCTATCTTTCAGGTTAACTATAAGTATCTATATTTTCTCCTTGTTAATTGGGGCCAATCCAATCCTATTTCTTTTTGTGATGGTGGTTCTTTGTGACAGTCAGTTTGGGCAAGGTCAAGAGAGTGACAGCTGGTGAAATTTCAAGTTCTCACTGTTCCTGCTCAGAAGCTGTTATTTAAACAAACAAGAACACACACAAACATGCACACTCAACAATCTGCTGGCTGTTATGTCCAGGATTACATACCTCCCATTTTTATCTTCTCCCACAGCATATGCTGTTCTGTTTTAAGCTGTAGAGAATCTGTAAAAACACATATTCTACATTGCTGCATGTGTGGGGAAATAAGAATGGGATATTGTTTTATTTTTATTTTTTGTTGGATGTATTTCCCACCTTATTTCCAGGTCCACAAGGTGGCATAGATGGAGGTCTCCCTTTTTAAAAAATCCCCATCAGAACAACCCTGTGCTGTAGGTGAAGTCTCCAGTGAATTTCTATGGGTCTTAATCACTATCCAACCCTAGCTTTTCACCTAATGGGTATGTATCTGTTCTTTCACACTATACTGTAGTTCACAAATGATATAGAATGATTCTGGGTCAGTAGGATTCCCACCACTGCTCTAGAGACAGTTGAGCTGCAGTGTTATTTAGGACTTGGTGGACCCTTCCCGAGTGTTTCAACTTCCTCATCACTGTTGGCTTCTTTTCTCTCAGCTCAACCTGCACCACCTCCCACAGGATACAGTATGGCAAGATTACTATTTCTCCATACTCCTCTAATTGCTTGCACATTTGGAGAAGGCAGATGAACAGGCAGCAAAAGCAAGGATAGGATGAGGAGCTCCAGAGGCTGATCATGAGCTTTTTACTGGACCCTGATGCTTGCTCTATCTGAGCAACTGCTTGTTCACCAAAGCTACTGCAACAAATCATAAGCAGAACAGATAACCTGAATAGTCTGCCTATGATTGCAAGAGCAGGTACAGTGTTGTCCACAACCAGGCGGCCACCATAAGTCACAGGTGACACTTAGCTCAGATAGCCTCAAGGAACTGCTTGAGAGCTGCTACAAAAAGTCAGGAAAGATGTTCTAGACAAAAATGTCCAGACAAGATAATATGAAATAATGTACTAAATACTATGTTGATTGGCATACGTAGTGCTTGTTTGCTTTGGGATAAATGGCAACAGCAGGGTCTGTATTTGGAGCTTGTTTGATACTTGGAAAGAACAGGTCATGGATGATCTAACAAGTCACGAGAGAACCAAGTGTTATTCCTTCCCAATGCTAAAACAAGAATAGTACAAGCATGAAAGATTTTGCTGCCGTGTAGGTACAGAAGGAGGAAAAGGGGGAAAATGTGGCATAATGTCAACGGAGTGCCAGTATGAGCAGCTTTCCTGTCCTTCTCCTGGTAACTTGACCTAATGGTTTTGGCATTATGTGATATCTTTGGGAAATGTCTGTGTCTTGATTGCTGGCTTTTCTCTGTGTGGCTTAAAGAGAGCTTCCTGGGCATTCCTAAGAAACACTTGTAAATACAATCAGCTTTTTACCTGTGGAAAGGTTCTACTGCATCACTGTAGACTAAAGCATTTTGTTAATTCTTCATGAAAGGAAAAAAAAATCAGAGAGACCACTGGATTGTTATTTCGACTGGGTATTACATATGAGCACTGTGGGAACTGTTGACAGATATGAGAATCATATTGATTATTAAAGGATGTCCTTATATTCCTCTTCTTTTTTGAGGAATAGGAGACATTCTGCTTTGTCCAGCATAATGCCCTCCATATGTGTAAGACTGCAGTTCCCAGCACCCCAGGCTGGTGTGGAATGATGGGAGTTGTGGTCCTAAACTTCAACAGGGCATCAGGTTGGGCAGGGCTGCATAAAGCCATCGCCAGGGCTTCCTTGTTTCATCATAATCCACAGTCCCACAATGCAATTTCTATTTATAACTGGCAGTTTCATGATTTTTGAAAGGTCTCTCATCATCGCTTGTGAATGCTAATGATATAAGGCTTTTGTTCTCAAGTTTCAGTAGTAGGATACAATATGTGCATATATTGAAACAGGTATGAAGGGCAGAAAGGTACTTAGATCACAACCCATTCCTTTAAAATATGCACAAACAGTGATCAAGAAATTTATATGCATTTCAAAGAAAAACTAATGATACAAATTATTCATAACTGTGTCTGATGTGATCTGAATGTGTTCTGGAACAAGATAGTGACTGTTGCATGAGCAAAGCAGACCCAGCTACCAAAAATTGTTTTCATTACATTGGTTATTGTAGTATGGAGTCTCTAGTGAGAATAGTGCTATTATCTGTCTGCAGATGCACATGTTGTCAGCATGCAATAAAACTGAGATCCAGCAATACTAAAGGGACAAAGAATCTCTCCCAGCGATATTTATACAGTTTTGAGTACAACTATCCAAGAGGTGATGCTATTGGAATGCAACCCGGCTGATTTGGTTTCCTGGTATCTTCGTGGTGTCAGTTCAGAATGAAGGCAAGAAACATTGCCTTTACTTTGGACTGGCTTCACATGTTTTGTGATATTACCATGAGCTGAGATGAAAAATATTTAAGGCTGCAGATTCACAGCAAAAATGTTAACATTTGGCATAGCATTCTTTCAGCCTCTATTGGTGATATTGTTCCCTTCCAGAATAATAGTCACGTGAAACTGGTCAGTTTGTCACTGTGAGTATTCCTAAGCTGTTGACCGCTGTCTTCTATCCAAATGGCAGACAATATACATAATATGGCAATTTGGTGCTGCCACATCAGACTGACAGGAGGAAAACAGCCAAAGAGCATTTTCAGTAAATGTGCATACGTCTATCTCTCTCTGTGTTATTTTCTGTACAGTATATGACATCTTCTGTTCTATCTGATTTATAAAACAAGAAACATAGATCATGCAAAGTATTTTTATTAATGTCTGTTGCCATTCAGAATACTACTAATTATATTCTTGATAAAATTTATATTATTTATCAAGAAGAGATTTTAAGGAAAAAATGGCATATACAACTAAAGATCCATTAGGAGGGGAGATCATAATTGCTGTTATAATTTATTTTTGTTGCATTTTACAACCGGGTTAGAAAGAAAAAGCTGAGTGCTAATTAGCAATTATGGCTGCTCAGAGCTAGATATTATTCAGCCCCCAAATAACAGTGACACAATTCAAGGGCAAAAATCTGCAAATCTGGGTGATATTGGCTAATTAAACATCTCCTACAGTGAAAGATCAACCCAGCAGTGCTGATCACCCTCCTTGAGTGCCTCTGATCAGGCAAATGACGGGTAAAACTTAACCAAGCACAATTTCAGATTAACACTTTAGGCAGATCTGCTTTGTATTTTCTGGGTTGCTGGCACATTGCCATCTACTATCCTCAAACATTTCAGTCACAAAGAAGAAATTAAATCCTGAGGCTCCAATCCAGGGAGATGTTTTTTTTTCATGCAAGATCCATTTAAATTAATGGGGGCTACGTGGTAGTCTTCTTGAACCACTTCATGCATTTTGATAGGTGTATACAGGAGAACCTCTCCCTGCATTCTGCTCCAAAGTCTTTATTCCTGGGATGTTGAGGGTGCTGCTCAGCCCTTAGTGCTTGTAAATGATTCAAGATAAAATGATTCACAAGGAGAAGAACTTTGACTGAGTTCACATATTGCTGTAAGCATAAATGGAGTTTGTTGGAGTTTAGCCTAACATGATATATGAATTGAGCCACTGTAGGTTATTCAATAAAACATGCTTAACACCAAGTGAGTAGTAATTGCAAATACATTAACCTCAAGCTTCCATATCTCTGCTGCAAAAAATGAATGATCACTAGGTGGCAACCAAGAACTGCATAAAACACTAACTCTTTACTGCCGTACTGATTGCCCAGGTTTTTGCAACCGAGATATGGTGGTTTTCCACTAATTCATAGATAGCCAAATCATGGTCTCCTAAGCCAATTCAATTGGTTGGGTCAACATCTACATTAGATAGCCAAATCATTGTCTACTATACCAGTAGTTGGTTGGGTCAGCAGCTACAATTTACTTGGGTGTTGTGTGAAACCTGGTCATTGTCTCAACCCTGGCTAATCATAGCATCTTGTTTTACTGATGATCTTCCCTTGACAAGCTCATTTTTGCCTTTACTGCTGGTTGACCCAACAATATTACTATTGCAACATAAGTCTACTTGTAAAACTCCTATCCTAGGTCACTCGCTTTACCACCATACATAAATGAGCAAAGCAAACAGATAATTTGGAAGGCAAGGCTATTAAACTAATTTAGTCCCTCTGAAAGCATACAGTTGCTATCAGTGAGCTGGATTTGAAGGGAAAGGCAGAGATGAGGTTCATGCAAAGCAGGGGTTCCAAGAGACACACAGTAAACCACCAGGGTCCAAAGGGCAAGACACAGACGTGGTCAAGGGTTGCAGGAGTTAAATTCAACATAAGCTGTTGCATACAAGAATAACCTGTAAAAGAACATTATTTTCAGTACCTAACTATATATTTAAGGTATAAAGCCTTAAATTAGAGCTACTAGGGTTTGGCTACAAAATCCAGGTGGCCATTAGCTGAGATCAGATATACTGAAAACTCTCACTCTTTGCTGCCATCTAGTGGTGCTCTTGATATTTCCACTGCCGATCTGGTAGACCTATTTATGTCCACATACTCTCCATCCATGCATGGCCATGCCTGGCAGAGCATGGTGCTTCAAGGCCACATGCAGCCCTCTGAAATCATGAGCTTTTCCCTGCAAATTGTTATTCATTCTTCCTTCCAGCTTGGGGGCAGGGGGTGCAGGGCCAAAGTCCACTTTGAAGAAACACTTTAGGAAGTATTAGTTCCTGATCTTTCTGTAATCATTTTTATTCCTCTCTTTGTTGGAAGAAGAATATTGCTATCATATCGTGGCTGCAAAAATCAGGACAGCAAAGAGTTATGTATGCATTTATATGTATGTTTTTGCTGTGTATTTGGAAAAATCAAGTACTTAATTAAGATAGAACATGAGTCTTTCGGAACATGATTTTAGAAGATACCAATAACAATTCCAAAGAGTTTGGTGAGACTGACTGGGGCTCTCCAGGGTAGGACTGTGTTCTTGAACTTGAGCCTAGGTGGCTATGTGTTTTGCATAGTATGTTTTCCCCAAAATGCTTCCCAGGGGGAGCTGAGCTTAACACCTGGCAACTACATAGATAAAACCATGCAATTGCTTGGCAGCAACAGTATGGAAGTATTGAAGTGGTTTTCTACTGTGGTCTTCTGTGATTTTTCCTCTTCTCCATGTAGTATGTTCTGAGATTTCTTGATGGCCTCTCATCCAAAATGTTAATCATGTCTGATCCTGCCTAGTTTTTTGGAGATGAGCCAAGGTTGGCTAAGTGCTGTAACAGTGAAATACTGAGTTTTAAAATCAGTTGTTACTTTGTGATTTAAGTAATAAGCCTTCATATAGAATAAGCCAATTTTTTAAGCAGTTGGACATTTTGTGGATGGGTTACATATTATGCTAAACTGTGGTTTACTTAATCATGTTTTCTTTTGAATTAATCATAACTGATTGGTTTTGTACAACGTACTAAGCATATACCAAAGCTACCTGATATGAACTATATGGCCTCAAACAGTGCCCTTGATCTTTGAATGGGGCCCCCTACTCAAGTTGTTAGCAAATTATAATGTTTAATGTGTGAAAAGGCAGAATTATTCAGTACATCAATAAAAGGCAGTTTTATTAATTGTACTGCATTTTAATTAATTTTCAATGTAAATGAAATGAAATATTTTTTTTGTCCTGGCCCATCAACTAATTTGGGACTTTAGCCTCCAACACACTGCTCAGAAGTGTTAGTGGGGCTGACAGTCACTTCTGGTGAGGAATGGTGAACTGATGTTCCGCAGATCGTGGGGGGCATTACGGCCAAAAAGGTAGATGAATGCTGGATCTGGACTGCTGAAATTCTCTCTGGATTAAGGAAAGATCTTGAGATTACCCATATGTACTCTAGACAGCTGTTTTTTGTGAGTAAATGGTAGAAGCTGATGGTTTTGTGGTTGCTTGCAATCAGCTGGGAGTTGCAGGATTCCATCATGCTCAGAACCATTAATGTAGCCTTTTATGGACTGAAAATCTGACCAAACCTCAGCTTGTGATTGTAGTGTTGATTTCATAAAGGTTTTAAATGGATTAAGGGTTCAGATGAATTTGAATTAAAGAAAGACTTTGAAGTTAATTAAAGGATCCTCTCTCCTGGGATAACTTTGAAGGTTGGACACTAGAGGGCACCAGATGGCTACCTTAAAGGAAATGTTTGATGTTTGGGTCTAAGAGGTTTACCAGCTATTTAACTGTTTAATGGAATCAAAAGATGTTATTGAAGAGGAATAAGCCCCATTGAATAAAAATGAAATGGACTTTAAAGTGGAATTAAAAACTACAACTTACAAGAAAGAGATGGAAATATTGAATTTACAAATGGAATTGGATGATGACTTAAAAATTAAAAAAGATATACAAATAATAAATCAAAAGAGCGATGTGGATTATTTTCTTATCTTGGAATATAAGGGATCTACTGGAGTTACTGTACTGGAATTACAGAGGACTAAAGATGACAAACATTTCAAGAGAAGAGACAAAGAGAATGTGAGAAAGCAGATGTTAGAACTTTACTTGTGGGACTTAAAGATTGCTGGGAGAAAGAAGAAAAAAATACAAAATTTATTTATTGGTTAAAATAATGGTTAAAATAATGGGTTACTATCTCTGGTGATGTCTACTGGTTCTTTTGACTGGGATTGGATGATGATAATTATTTTTGGTAATGTTTAATTGGGTGTAATGTATTAATTAGTAATACCTATGTTGTTATTTTTAATATATAAATAATGGGTTATTATTTCTGGTGATGATTAATGGTTTTTTATTGGGAATGGATGATGATAGTTATTTTTGTAGCTGAAGAGAAGGATTAGGGGGAATTTGTTTAAATGGAAATGGAGATGTAAATAATTAAGCTGTTATTTCTGTTAACCCTAATTGGATTTTTGCTGATTAATAAGGAGAACTGAAGATTTAGAGATGGACTTATAGAAAATGGGGTGAGGTATGGAATGAAGATGTATTTGGTTGTTTTTTAAGAGACAGTGATAAGTTGCTAATGTTGACTATACTTACTGGGGATGAAGGGGGAAGTTTCTTCTATTTTTTTCTTTCTTTTTTCTTCCTTTTGTTTTTTTATTCTGCACTTTAAAAAAATGTTCTGAAGTCCCATTTAAAGCTTTAAAGCTCTGTGTGTGTGCATGTGTATGTATGTACAGCCAGGATCTTACCTAGGATCAGGGGCAAGAAGAGCAATGCCCATCTAAGACAACATCAGCAAGGATGTAAACTAAAATCACAAAATCACAGAAGCAAGCAAATGTGTACAGAAGAATGGCATCTGTTGCCACTGTGTCTGTTGTTTCAAAATAACTTCCCTTTGATTTCACTCTCCCTAGATTTCAGAAGCAGTTTGTTGAATAATATGAGGAAATCCAAGTTGTATGAATAACTTAATTACAGAAATAAGAGATGACCCATTTGTGTCAGCCATATCCTCCCATTCTCATCAGCATAAAGGTGAGAGAGGGGAAAAGAATGGAAACTAATGATGCGTTTTCTCTCTATCTCTTGATTGAGAGCACTGGTCAGAACAATGGCATCTTCACTCATTTAACTCCCCATCACACTTAAATCTTAGCGGTCAGCTCAAGGACATAATATTAATAATGGAATTGAAAGCTGCAATCTTTGCTTTTGTAGAAAATTAGTTTCAGATTTCTATATTGTGATGGAACTCCTTGGACTCCACTAATCTCTTTGGGATGCTTTGTATGTAATTGCTTAGATATTGTCAAAAGGAAGGGCAAAATGCCATGAAATGATATGCAAGATGGACAATCTGATCTGCATATCTCGCTGAGCCACTACTGACTAGAGTTGCACAACATGCTATGCCATAAACCTTAGTGTACAAATGATAACAGCTGGGTTCATACAACACCCCAGCTAAAACCAAGCACATCTCATATTATAACATGTGAACACAGGTTGTGTTCATACTGGTGTTTGAGATACTTGGCTAGAGAATCTGGTTACCAAGTGCAACTTCACAGTTGGCTCCAACTCAGCCTAAAAACTCATTCCGCAATAAAAGGAGCATACACATCCTATTTTAATTCTGATTTTTGGTATAATTCTATTACAAATGACTACAAGTTCTGTATAATTGGTGGCATAAAAAGTCAAGTAACAAACAGTGCAACCATATACAAATATACCCATGCAGGTTCAGTTTTCAATTGAATCTGCGATCCGATATGTACACTTGCTTGAATTCTCCATATATGATGAGGATTAAGGAAATCAGTTAAATTAAGCATACTGAAACTGAAAGAATCCTGAGAGGTACTAACAAATTGGTGCTAGATTCAGCTCCTTCTTTACTATGGCACATTGCTAAAGTGACTGCAGCATCTAATCACATCTGTTTACCTATGAACTAATGTAAGTCATCTGGAAAGAGAAGGACAGCATCTTGACAATTGCACGTAAAAGACATTTTTCATTTAGCTGTATCCATAATGTTCTTTTCCAACAAATTACTTGTCAATCTTTCTTCCACTTAATTAAACTAAGCCAGTCAGACAAAGTTACTGCTATTTTTCAAAGAGTTCTTGCTGGTTGCCAGCTCCTTGACTTAATTTTTAAGATGGTTAATCAAGTCCTATCTCCTACAAAGAGTTTAATCCTGCTTGTCAAAACCTCTGATTTGTTCAGAGGTGATCTCCCCATCCTGCAAGTCAAGTTGCTTACCTTCCCTAATAGATTTTTTCCTTCATCTCTATCTCTATCTCCCTTTTTGAACAGGAAGAGATGAGTAAAACACCTTGATCTATAGTTCAAAGGAGTGTGTCCTGAATTTGTAGCATAGAAGCTTTCCACTGGTGACACTCTTTTCAAAAAGGATCTTTCATTTCTCATGGAGAAAGCTTAAGACAAAAGCCTTTGTTCATGCAGTGATTTAATTTGCCCATGCTCTTTTGGCTCCCTACAGTTTCGACAACACAATGCAGTTCTCTGTAGCTGCCAATCTGTGTAGGTGGGCTGAATGGAATTACCCAGAATGGAATTTGGCCAGGACACTGGTTTGAACATTCTTCTTTTCACAAAATGTAAAGAGAGTTTGAATAAGTTCAGTCTACTATGGCTCATGTCCATGGTTGATCAAAATTCAACCCTCTACCCACCCCACATTGCAGGATTGTTTGGGACAATGTCTCTTCCCACCTATCCCCTGCACAACCAACTACCTTTTGAATTGCCAAAGCAATTTTCAACTTCAAAGTTCAAGACTCTTGACTCACCATCCATTTTATTCTACTTATAAAGCTTGATGTGTTCATACCTAAAAGCTGGGTTTCTAGAAAATAGGGCAATTTTTTCTGAAGAACCATTCATTACATTTCTGGCATATAGGTTAACCAAAGCTGGTTGGAGTGACCATTTGTTACAGTTCTTGAACAAAATCACAGCAATTGAAGTGATAAATCTTACATGAGCATTTTTAACTCACGGAAAGAAATTTCTGTGGTTTTTGCTGAAGCTCATGTCTATGGGAGTATATATAAAACAGTAGTCAAGGAAAACGTGTGTGTGTGTGTGTGTGGGGGGAGATCTGGAATATATCTTTCCATGTAGGCCCAGTTTCTTTAAAACTTTGGATTCTAAGGTTCTCAGTTACGATCATTTTATACTTACTTCCTAAGTTACTGGAGCAATCTTCTTCAAGTTAAAAGGGTTCTGAAACTTCTGCTATTTTTCCAAATCCACTCTGCTGTGAACATGGAGGGAGGCAGGAATTGCTCCCACAGCTCTGTAGAAATGTCTATACATGTCACAAGGACAGACAGCAGGTAGAGAAAGAGCTTTGCCTGAGGTGGAGAGCTGCTCCTCATCACTTGGGCCAAAATATGATCTGGTATAAGGCACCTTCTTATATTCCTTTCTTCTAGGTGTCTTTATATATATATTCTCAGGTTGCAAACTCCATGTCTGCTTTTACATTTGTGGAAGGAGAAGGGCAAAAGCATTGTTCCTAGCATTCCCTCATATAGCCTGCTGATCAAGTCAGGAGGAGACAGTGGCTAAGAACCAAGATGGTCATACTATCACTGAGTTCATAGTCAAACTTGAATATGCCACACGCAAAGAGGAGACCACTTAGATTTTAATGACTCCCTTGTTTCAAAGACAGTGTGATGTGGCAGAGTTGTATGTCTTTGGAGTTAAAAGCAGGCCTCCCAGCTCCATACCTTGCTCTAGGGAGGAATTTAGGCCCAAACCGGATATCTGATTCCATGAGATATGTGTGGGTTTGAGTTGCCAGACTTGATTGAACTAGACCTCCTGAGTGTCTGTTGGAAGAAGAAGTGGACCATCATTTCTATCCATTTCTATGTTAGTCTTCTGGTTTTAGTTATGGGATTAATTGGACTCCTTCTCTTGATTTGTGTCAGTTCCAGTTGTCTCACAGCAACTAACCTCCCAGTATGTTGTAGAAATTAAACCTGCTAATGCCCTCAGGACACAGTTCTTTCTCACTGTGGCTAATTGAAGAATAGAATGAATTCTGGGGAAGAGAGGGTCACCCAGGATTAGTTTGATTCAAACAGTGCCCCTACTATAAAAATTAGCTTCACCAGGGTGAGGAAATGGCTCTTGTCCCTTCATCCAATGTTTTGTCTTCTAAAATATTCAAAATGTCGTGGCTGAATAGAAACAACAGCACCAAGTTAGTTTAGGAAACAAATACGTTTCCTCCTCCATTTTTCAAGAAAAACTCTGTATGTTTTGAAAACAATTTCACAATACAAAGCAAACAGATCATGTTTCCTCACAAACCATCAATTTTCTTCATCTGAAGCAAAAATTAATCAGTACCTATAATAAAGTAAGTATCTGTCAGTTGAGCTCCATACATAATGACTGCATGAATGGAATCATACAGTTTTCTTCACGACAGTACAGAAATAGTTTGTTACTTTCTTCTGAGGTTTTTTTTTACTTCTCAGTCTAGCCGACAGACCTGGTGTTAGCTGGTGGTCTCCCATCCAAACAATAACCTCAACTCTGCTTAGCTTCAGAATCCACTTCAGATTAGCTAAATGTTGCCATGTATAAGTGACTGCATTCTATTCCTATATTCTGCTGAATGGTAGTAGTAACAGACATGAGCTGGGCCATCAGCTGGTGCAAGAAGAGCTCTCTCTCAACATGCTGGCTCTGAGAACAAGCCTCAGCTCTGGCAAATGCAGTCAATGTTGCTATCCCTGATGCAAGTTCATCACTGCTGGGATGTTAAACAAAATGGGTGAGAGTCCATGCCCTGAGCAACATGCACTGAGTGCTCAAAGGTTCCATCTCTCCTTCTCCACCAATATAGATCTTGGATAGAGGAACTCCTCCATTCTTATCCAACCAAATCCTGGTGATACAAGCTAGATCTAGCCTGTCCTCAACAATTAAATCAGGGAGAAGCATGTTGGATCAGACATTAGCTTGACAACACTAGCTTGAGGCCAAGGCTCCCAATTATCTGAAGTTTAGGGGAAGATACAGATAGGCTAAATTTGATTGGCACCAAATTTCCATCTCTTTTTCTTCTCTAATCACCCGTCTAGCACTTACCCTCATACAACAATCTTCCTGGCATGATCTTAAGCCTTCCCTAAGTCTCTTTCTGTTCTGGGCGGCCAAGTATCATACACACAGGGCATCCCCTTTGTCACCATCCTCAGTGTCTCCTCTGGATCCCCTGAATTTGATTTTTGCCCCAACTCCCCACCCTGAGCTGCCTTTTAGCAGGTCTCTACCTACTACCTACTTTCCCCTACTCCCACTAAGACTCTCACTCCAGGGGAAGAAAGCCTTACTGTTTCCTGCGCTCTCACCTGGGGCATTATTTCCCTACCCTCACTTGGCTCTCACTTAAGGGGAAATATATTCATTTAAAACCAAGACCAGCTGGGGCTATATCTGTGGCCATTCTGGTGGGCAACCTCCCAAGTCAACTCCACACATCATTGTTACCTTTCTGGTTAGTATCATTTCATCACTCCATTAATTATCTTTAACAGGGTCCCCAATATCCCAGAGCAGATTGAAGGATATGGGGGCTGCAGGGGAGGAGGATCTCTGAGATGAGAGAAGCAACTTTACTATATCCTACCACCTTTTCTCCCCTATGTTGAGTTTTACCAGTTCTCTCCCCTATAAAATGTCCTCGTTGAACTTTTCCTTAACCTCTCATAAAGTACCAGGCTACAGTTAATTCTTAATATGTATTATTTCTTCACTATTGTGGTACATGTGGTTTATATCCTTACATATGATTGAATTCCATTGTCTCCCATCTGCTCTGCAGCTGTTATTCTCTCTGGCCATCTTTGATCTGTTTCTTTGACTTATCTCCCCTTTGACATGCTCACTCTATTCTTTTCATGAATGATTGTGTACTCCAAACATGGCCTCTTCCCTTTCTTTCATAAAGAGAGTCAGGTTGTAATGTGGTCATGAAATTGGATCATTGTAATTGCAGTAGAAATACAGCTGCTTTTTTCTCTTTTTCATGCTGGTAAACTTTCATTTGAGACTCCTTGTAGGTCAAGAAAATGCATTTTTCTCTCTTTGATTATGCAAAACTGCCAGCTCCAAGAAGGTCTTCAAAAGTGAAGGTACCAGTATTTACTTCTGAACTATAGAAAATGGCTTTGTATCAAGGAAATAATCTACTGGAAATACATGTCTTATTTTATTCCTTTATCTGCAATAAATGGTCATTAGTTTTCCCACTATTAATAATAAGGAAAAAAATATATGACAGGGTTTCACAGTTTGGGACTAAGGTCTGCAGTGGGCTTTTGAGTGACATGCTAGACAAACACTACATTCAAATGAATGAATTTAATTTAAATGGATTACGTTCAAATATGATTCTTCTCCATGTATTTACTTATTTATTTTTTTCTATTTGACCACATTAAAAAATAAATTTTGGAGTCAGCTTTAGGAGGTTCTCTGGAGATTCACTCAAGACTTTGGGGAGATGGATGTCACCTATCAGTACACAGATGATATATCCCAGGATGAGACATCACTTTCAAAGTCAAATAACTATCTAAATTATAACTTTATTATTTTTAGAGGTAAAAATATGAATGATACAGGACTGGAAGTATTATCTATAGTGTTAATAGATTTCAGAATCTCTATCATTCCTACTCTCATGGAAATTTGAGCTGTTGTCATCTTCTGTGCCCATGAAAGCTGAATTGTATATGCTGGACTCCCACTATCCAGGTGTGTTGGGAACTATACCTGGAGGGTGCCAGATTGAGGAAGGCTAATCTATGCTATCTCTCCAAGCTTTCACACTCCTACATTTATACTGTTTTTTCACAAAGTACTTAGAGTTCAGAATTAAAGGAATTTCTTCTGCAATCCATATTTTTCAGCAGTGGGATATGTCACTGTCTGTGCATTTTCTGTATCGAGTCTCATATTGCTTTTTCACGGTATTTTCACTACTTGGTTTTAGTACAAAAAAAGATGTAGAGCTAGACAGGTCTTTGGCCTGCTCTAGCAGAGGCCTTCTTATGTTCAACATAAAGCATTATTTTTCACAGTGAATGGACATTGCAGATACAAAATCACCTGCTGTTTCATGTAACTATTGTATCTATTCATATATGAAAAGGCTATCAAACATGTGTATTTAAAATAGGTTTAATCCTCAAGACATTTAAAAAAAAACTGTCATAAAAATAAAATATTCCATCTAGAGTAGAAACTAACAAATGGAGTATGATTGAAAATAACAGCACATATACAACAGGGGAAAGCAAAACAAAACACCGTTACTTCATTAAATCAAATACTGTTTGACATAATGCTTGGATAAAAAATCATGTTCTTTTCCTTCTGGGGCCTAACTACTAGGTGGAGTAGGCGCCTGGTGGATTAATGAATGGAAAAGATATAAGGTCCTAGAAGTTTCTTTGGATCTCTGCAACTGGAAGTGAAATATTTGTTTGGAGATAGTCATTCTAAGATGGGGAAAAAAAAAAAAGCCAGGACAGTAAATTACTAGATAGCTTCTCTCAATCAATTGGCTGTCATGAAAGTACAAAAACAAATGCTTTGTCATTGACTGGTATTATTTTTATTCCCAGAATGAAGCACACATAAATGCCAAAATAACTTGACTAACCTTAAAGACTAAGGCACCTTGACTTGGGGTAGAAATGATTATTTATTTATTTATTTATTTATTTATTTATTTATTTATTTATTCTCCTTCTGTATATTACTTACATCGAAAGACAAGATGAATATTTATATATGGATATTATGTGATTGATTGATTATGTGCCATCAAGTCATTATCAACTCCTAGTGACCACATAGATAGATTTTCCCCATGATGATCTATCCTTAACCTCTTCTTTCAGATCTCCCAACAGTGCATTTGTTGCCATGTATATGTTGCCGTGTATATGCATATACATACGCCATGCATATGTATGTTATATATCTGTAATCTGCGATGGAATGCTCTGTTCTGCCTGAGGCAGCTGTGGGGAAAAAATATCCACAGAACCCAGACAAAGTAGGATGTCTGTTTCATTTATTGTCATTAGGAAAGTCCTCTTTACTGGTCCTGGAGAACATATGAGGGCTCCAACTAGTGCAAGGTGGCAGAGCTTCCTGCGCCCCAATATTTGTCCCTCGTCTCCTCTCCCGTCTTTGACTTTGCAAGATGGGCTGCCCTTCAGAGTCTGGGACGCAAAGAGGGTTCTTCCCACATTGAAATGCAGAGCCATCCTTGCCATTTAAGGGTGGGAATCTGAGATGTCGCTGACAGAGCTTGCAGTGACCCTTCTTTGAATAGGTCACCAAGAGAAGAGATGTCAAAGGTAACATTTGTATAGATGCAACACTACAAGAAAGAGTGGGAGGAAAAAAATCCAAAAGCGAGATTAGAAAAACTTCTAGCTGGCTATAGGAAATCTTTGGAAGCTCTTATTTCTGTTAAAAGAAGTTTTATAGGATGCTGACTGTAGGTGAAGCTTCTACGCCTGCAATATTTGCTAGCTGCACATTCTGAATCTGTAAACTATTGCAGAAAGAAATCTGCAGAAAGATCGTGTAGAGGTTTTGTCAGCTTCTTTTCACTGAGGGATTCTTGAAACATAAATTTGACCAGATGCACCTGAACTTTTGTATGGAACTGTATATGCGAATCAAGCTCCAAGGCAAACACATTGACATTTAAGCAAGCAATTAGAAGAACATCTGCCTAGTTTCAGCGAAAAGGAGCTCTCCATAGAGAAGCCAGTTCTGCTGCTATCTGTGCTGGAAAACAGAGCACAGCCTTCTGTCAGCATGGATCCAAGGAATGGCCCAGTGGAGTCTCTTATGTAATCTTAAGAATAGGATAGTGAGAAATGTTAAGCAACTTGGAGAGATACACACCCATCTGGGGAGTAATTCTTTGACATGGCCCCTATTGCACCTCTGTTGCAAGTTTGAGATTTGGAGTAAGAAGATGACTTTCATAATTCCCAGCATGAAAGAGCTCTTTGAAGCATACTACCTGACTGATCAGCAATAGTGTGACTCATCCATGAACAAGTGCATATCATGTCTGCCAGATACCGGAGCCTCCTAAGAAGGTGGGCATATTAATATAGGTATAGTTTGTTCTTTTAAAGAAAAACATAATAGTCTACAGGAACAATGGGATTGTAGATATTCACTCAGCCATCACTAATATATCATGATATGTTTTCCTCACACACTCCTGTTATCGGTAAAGCAGTATTTCCGGCAGTGATGTCTCTGTTAACTACAGTTGTGGCGATCAGAAATGGCTTAGGCTAAACTACATGTGATCTCTAATTGTAGCATTTCAACCCCATTATTCTTTTTTCCCCCCAGTTCTAGTAAGTGTGAGCTCTGTTTTTATCAACCCTGCTATGCAAATCAAAACCTCTCTCCTCAGAATAGTCTTGGGGGGGGACAAGGATACAAATTCAGAGTAGTAGAAGTAGTGTCCAGTGTAAAGTATAATAAGAAAATTATTGCTTCAGCAATGGCTAGACTCCAGCTGAGCCACTTTATAGGCAATTTTCTGCCTCACCTATCCTTGGCTTTTCATTAGAAGTGGTATTAGTAAGTAATCATAATCATAATCATAGTAATAATAGGGTCATGATCCAAATCATGTTTCTCTTCATGATTAAGATTTAGAGATAACCATTGTGCTGCTACCCACTCAGCGTGTCTCCTGCTTTGGGCATATATTCTTACCTGTGTTCCTGGAATTTGGGATACAATCTTGGTGTGTCTGGATACAATAGACCCATCCAGGCATTTTGAGTGGAACATTGCCCTGGGTGATGTTTGGGGAGAGATATCAGCATTATATGACTCTGCTTGACCTCTAAAGACCCTAGCACCAGGATAGAATCCTTCTCCTCTGAAGGCCCATTTAGCTCTGGGGTTGTCCTATTAGGAAGGAGATGGTAGGACATGATAATATGAAGGGAAGATAATCAGCATCATCACAGAGGGAAGATAATATGTTGCCCTGGAGAAATTCTCATCAGAGGACAAGGGTTAGCATCCTGCAAAAACATCTGATTCTGCAGGGTTCTCAATCTGAGACTAGGGCATCCTAGAGTTGAGTGGAGATGAGGTTCATCATGGGAGCCTAACTGATAGTTCTAGGACTGATGGTTTAGTTTTCAGATGAACTTCAACTGGAGAAAGGTCCTCAGTCAATACAGCTTGTGTTTCCAATGCACATATCACCTCTTTTCAACACACATACAGCAGCACTTGAAGAGGTTCTCTGGGATTTTGCTCACAGCCCTGATAAGCCTACTTGCGCCTGTACTCCCTAGACAGTTAAATGTAAACACTAAATGAACACAATGGTGCTGATTCTTATTTTAAAAAATCTGGCTTCATGATAACATTTCTAGTTTGTTTGTTTTTTAATCCCAGCGTATAGCTCATAATGTAGAGGATTGACTTAAATTTCTGAGTCCTTTACCCCTAATGTCAATCCGTCATTGCTTAGTCTTCTAGTTACTGAAGTTTTCTGGAAAGATCGTGAAGTTACTGAACTCTTTAAATGTTCCAGAAGTAATATGAAAAACAGAAAATCAATAAACAATTAAATGCAATTAAGAAATAGATAACATAAGAAAGATATATAATGCACTGGCCCAGTACAGAGTGGGCCACTTAACATCCAAATGAGTACCACACTATAGAAATGCATGGAAATAATGTCTTTGCCTGGGAAGGGCATTCTGTAATTGGGCCCTATTGCTGAGGCAGCTTTGGAAGCCACCCACCCCACTTCAGATGGGTGTGGTACCTAGAGGAAAGACTTGGAGGATGAGCCCGGGCAGATGGATAAAAGTAATTTTGAGATACTTTGACCTCAAACCACTCAGAGCTTTGGAAGTCAACACTGTGAAGTTTATTGCTTCCTCAAATATGAAAGAAGCCTGAAGCTTCCAAGTCTTCTCAAGATAAACTTTTATGATCAAGGCCTGAAGGACATGAATGAACAGGGATAGCTAAGAAGCAAACTTTTTGGTAAAAAGCCAGGAAGTTAATTTATATTTGTGCATTTGCTGAGTCACAATTACTTACAACTACCTTAAAGAAACAATACATTACAGCTATGGGATCTTCATTGGGACCTGAAAATAGACAAGCAGCCAGTGTAGCTGACAAAGTGCTGGCCTCCTATGGTCAACTCATAGTTAGTTACCTTGCAGCTTATTTTTGACAGCCTGAAATTTCTATACTGCCTTTAAAGGTAACCCACGTACAATGGATTGCAACCCCAGAGCATGCATAACTGATGATACACTATTCTTGCCATACACGGTTGCAGCTTATACATCAGTTTGAAGGCAAAAAAAAAAAAAGCGGGGATAGGCCCCTATAGGCTGCATGAAGCCTTTGCATGTAAGGAAAGATCATAGGGGGTGACTAAAGCAGCTTCTGTTCCAAGCCAGTCTAGAAGTCAGGCTGAAATGGAGCTAGAAAATGACATCATTGATCAAACATCCCAGTTCCCTTACCCATCTGTGGCATTCTGATTCACCTTATAATTTTAAGGATTTTTTCTCCCCCTTTAATTCCTTTTGAATCCCCTCCCCCCCTTATTTTGTCATAAGATTATGACATTTTCTCAAGTCACAGTGTAAATTAAGCTAAAAAGACCATGTAACTGCTAAAGGTCATCTGTGTAAATTCATGCTTGCCCAGAAGTTTGAACTTTGTTCTCTCTAGTCTAAGTTCATTATTAAACCTTCCCTAATCTGGACCCTTCTGTATATGTGAAATTTCTTTTCCCCTAATCCTCAATCAAGTTTTAAATAAAAGGATTAAATTACACTTAAGCTTATTTCAATCCTGAGTCTTAAATGTTCATAAGCCTTTATAGTTCATCTGTAATGTTCATTGATTCCTCAATTTTCTCTGTAGCTAGGCAGAATTTTGCAGTAAATGATCTGAAGAACCTTTAGATAATTTGGCCAAGCAATTTCTCTGTAACATTAGAAAACAATTACAACAGCATGGTAGCCTGCTTCAATTTCATTAAAACATTTTCACTTTTGGCTAATGCCCACAATTAATTAACCTCCAAGCAAAAACTCCAAGAAAGTTTCTATCTTATATACATTTCAGGAGTCTGCAAATGAACAAACTGTGTTGTAATGGTCTCTTCTTGACTTTCTGTGGAAAAAGACAAGAAGAAACTCACATATCAAAACTGAAGTAGAGCCAATGAAATTTATATTAGATTTAAACTAGCTACTGCAAATGGAAATAAATTCTATTACCATTTTACAAAAGGCAGTCTTTCTCAGCTTAATATACTTCAGGCAACTAATGAAGTAAACGTTTACACTATGCATACTAACAATTCCACAAGCACTGGGAAGAGTTCAAAGTTTTTATATTTCATTATTTTGGACAAGTACATGTAAGGCCAGAATTACCTAAGACAATAAGCTGCTTTTTCATATTGTTTCTATCCTCTATCGTTAATCTCCTTTAACCTGTTTTGTTGGTAATATTTGCCTGTGAGGATACCAAAAAATAAGATTAGAACTCATCCCCAAGATTTTGCTGGTTATTTCCTTCCAAGAACCTTATGCAAGAACACTGGAAATCTTTTGAGATCTGGGCCTTTTAAATTTTATTTTAAAAATTAATGTTGGGGTTCTGTGAGTGCTATCTAGCAATATTGTGGGTGTCATGTCGCTGAATCCTGGTTTATTCAGCATGAAAACTTTGATCTTCACACATAATGATACTCCTAGTGTCCCTGTCCATGGTATAACACTATGTGCAAAGTGGAATCCATGATTCGTTCTTCTCCTAAGAATTTGTTTTTTGGTTGATGACTGTAACTTGTTAAGAGAACAACTAGCCAGAGTTCCAAGTTAGTATACAATATTAAATAAGACATAGTTCAGACCTTACTGCTTGAAGAGGCCAAGCAAAATCAATAGCAAAGGAATATACTAGCACACTTGGCATATAATTAGCACTGAAAAATATGGTTCATTTTACCTTCAAACTGAGATTGAGCTGCACATCATTTTTATTCTGTCATTATAAAATCTTTTTTATTTGACAGTTAGGTTACCAAAATATTAGATAAAGCACACATTGAATTTGCAGAACTATATAAGAGTGCTACCTAAGAATCTGAATTGTGGTTTTATGTTATTATTGATTGAAGAATCTAACTTGTGTGGTATTTTATAGGGTGATTAAGTATTCAAGTAAAATTAAGTTTTTGTTTTTGTTTTCAAAGAAATGCTCTTCAAATAGTTTGGGTGATCTTTTGCCTAAACACGTTATGGAGCTTTGAAAGGACTAGTTTCTTTCCTGGTGAGCAATGACATATTCTCTGTAAGAAGATTTAAACTGAGAGCAAAATCGCTCATTTATTTATCTTTCCAAGATCAGGGAAAGATAGCCTCTTGAGGGAGACTGTTACTTTGTCAAATACTTTACTGACCTCTGATTTTGATTCCAATGCTGTAGAATATTATTTACTATCTTAAGTTGAGTTCAGTGTGTATTCAGAAACAATACATGCTCAACTTGAGGTTTGATTATGAATTGGGAAACAAACGGTACAACTTGACCTACTTGGTTTTCCAGTTGCTTCAGGAAATACACCTAAGCTGTATCAGAAGATAAGAGTACAGCACTTAAGCCCTTCCATACTCAGTGAATGGTACATGGCATTTTCAGATGTTACAGAGAAGAAGCCATGCACAGTAAAATGTAAGAATATCTCCTCCTTACTGAAATGACAATTTTAAGAAAATTGACTCAACTTTTCTAAGTTTAAGTCACTATGAAAAGCAGGAGAAAACTAAGTATTTTGAACACTTGAGTCAGTTTGAAGGTGATTTTTGGTGCTACCTCACTGTACAACATTGCCCTTCCTTCCTTCCTTCCTTCCTTCCTTCCTTCCTTCCTTCCTTCCTTCCTTCCTTCCTTCCTTCCAATTGTTTTTTTTTCTATATTTGGACTGATTTATTTCAAACCCAAGCAATGACTATTTTTCTCACCTAAATAGAGCTTGTGGATGGCTTAGGTTCTCATTGGTGGGAACTCCCACCTTGTCCCACATCCTGGAAACATTAATATTTTCCTCTTGCCCCTCCATCACCCAAGGCCCATCCTCCTATCACACTCTATGGCTTAGAGATACTGAAGAAGATGCCTGGCTACAACATTAATATATTGTTGTTTAATCTTCAAAGGTTGTTAAATGAAAGAAAGGAATGATATCAAAGAGTCAGGGCATCTTAAAGCTAAGCTAAGCTAAGCTAAGCTAAGCTAAGCTAAACTAAGCTAAGCTTTCCCTTCGCTTCCCTTCGCTTCCCTTCCCTTCCCTCCCTCCCTTCCTTTCTTTCTTCCTTCCTTCCTTCCCAAAATACCATCCCTCATGTATGGGGAAGGAGATGCTACCTTTCTTTAGTGGGAAAGGAGACTCTTGCTTCTCTAGGTCTCTTCCTAACCCAGGGAATGAGATACAGACTGAATAACTATTTTTGTGCTCTTGTATTGATCAGCTAAAGAAAGAGCATTGATTGATTCATAGAGATTTCTGCATTCTGTCAGCATTTGGAAGTAGGCAGGAAAGACATTTGCATGGTGGTTTCGAAACAATGTGGAAGTATAGAGCTTAAAACCTTCTCTTCTCTCCACCCTATGATTCTAACAGAGTACTGATCTGTTATTTCCCATCACTCAACTGCTGATAGTTGCTGATGAACTGGGCAGCAGGGGAAAGGAGCCAAAGCAATCAAGGCCCAATATACAGACCAAAAATGGTCTAATAGTAGCCTCTGCTGTAACTTAACAAACTCGGTCAGTCAAATAACAAAACTAGCACTTCTTTTGTCAGCTATATTGCCTTTTATTATACTTGCTGGCCAGAATAATGCAACAGAGAAAGAAAAAAAGTGCCATCATAGTTTGCAGTAATTTCAGATCCACCCAACAAGTTTATCTGTTAAATTGGTTTGCTTGATTGTACCACACCCTTATAGCTTACAAATGTCACTCCTAGAATGAAGTAACTGATTAGCTTCATATTCATCAGTTCTCATCAAGGATCATGATTCACCTCAAGTAATAAATATGTACACAAACTTGTTCTCAAACTCTCAAGGAAATAGGAGATATAAATAGAATAGATGTAGTTTACAGTGGTTTAACATCTGGAGGTGGTTTAAATTCCTTTTTCTTGACAGAAAAAAGAAAAGCAATGTGTACTTCCAACATATGCATGCAATATATGCACATCAGTGTATTAGATTAGTATAGTGCAGTTGATAGGATATTGTTCTTAAAGAATAGAATAACGAAAGTTCCACCTTGTTCCACCATGAAACCCCCTGGATGATTCTGAACCCATCACTACCTTGCAGTCTATTATACCAGGTTGTTACAAGAAACAAAAAAAGGTAACCATATACACATCAATCCAATTTGGTCATGCTTAAGCAAATCCCCGCAAAATTTAACCCCGGATATTTTCAAAGTTTAAATAAAATGATTTCATCCTAGAAGATCTTATCAACCCGGAGCCCTTTAGATGTGAGATTTGAAGAATTACATTCCCAATATAAGTGGAGGGTGCCTGGCTGGGAAAGGCTCCATTACAGTAACACTAATTGTAGCAATCTACGAACACATGAAAGCATTTTGTCTGAAATGATTATATTTAAGTATCCCAGCCATGGTTATGTAACAAGGGTGTTTTAGTGGAGGAAATGGCTAACAAGTAGTTCCAAAATGAAGGCACTTCAGAATTATTATCTCCTGTTCTGAAATCAGACATCCTTGCCTTCTGTATCATCTGCACAGACTGGGAGCAGAATTCTGACAACTCTGCAAATTAGGTTTAATTTTATTATTTTTTTTTTACATTCATGACAGGGTGTTTAATTTCATCTGTCATCACCCTGCTGTTTGATAATGTGCCCGTGTAGAACTGCTTTTGGAAAAAACTGCTGGTGTATTGCTCAACTGAAACTATAATCAGAGAATACCAGTAGCTGAAGAATAATACGAATACACTCTAAAATGGGTACTGGATTTTGGATGTCAGCCCTGGAATCCTCTCTCTGGTCCAGGAATGGTGGTGATAATCATGCAGTAACATGAGCTGGTCTCACTATTCTGTTACTTCTCAGGATAGGAGGGGAGTCTCAGTTTATGGCTTTACTACTAGATCATATCAAGAGTCAGGTGACCCAGGGAATTTAAAAAGACAACAAAACCCCAGTGCCTACTTGAGCGAATGGTGTGTGGCATGCGCGTTATATAGTGATTATAATGCTATATGCTGTTTTATTGTCTTGCATGAAAAGGCTACAATCATGCGTGTACAGTCTGCTGCGAAGTCGTGAAATGAGCTATATATGCAATTATAAACACACTATTCATAAACTGAAGCACTGAGAAGAGTGCCAAAGGTATTCTTTACCTAAAGTGCCATCTGATTTTGGGCTGACCCTGAATGGCTGAAGCATTGTCAGAACTTGAATGCTTAAGCGCTACAGAGCCTTGTGCAATGCAGTATCCACATTTTCAGTGAGTTCCACTGTGTGTAGCTGTGAACTAGATCATCACACTGTCCCATTTTAGGAAACTGATGGGAGTAGTTTAGATAATGGACCAGGTCAAATCTGCAGGCCAGGACTGAAGCCAAGATTCTGTTTGCACTGTGTTCCTGGCAGGTAGGCATCATAGAGGACAATAGTAGTGCCATTAATACTGATTTGTTAATAACAATGCATGCTTCCATAAGCCTACTTTTTTCTTGCTAAATTAGACATGATCACCCTGATCTTCTCCAAGCTGCTTCTCTCAGAATTTTGGGACTGAACTCCTAGAATTCCCAACCAGCATGGCTAAAATAAACTGCAATAGACATCTGGATGACACCGGTTTATGAGAATCTGTTAATATGAAGTTTTTATCTGATTACATTAGGAATGATGACTCCAGTTTCTAGTTATAACCACACCCATGGGCTGTAACTCAGAAGAATGCCAATACACCATTCTGTATTGTCAGCTCTGGAGAAGAAAACACACTCTGGCTATAAATTATTGCTGCAATAATCTGATGCAGAGCCTTAATCTGTGTGAGTTTGGCCTTCTCAATATCTTTTATTTATCCTTCTCTTCATAATTACTTAGTGATACTACAGTATGCTTCAGCAGTAGAGTATTCCTCCTCAGTGTTTTTTGTTGCTTGTATTTTATATGCTAGCATATCTCAAATGAGTTCTTCATGAATTCACAAGAAGGGTAGGAGAATGTATTTCCTACTGATACAGCGATCAAACAACTAATAACATGCAACGATTCCCTGTTATGTATGCTGATAAAATATTGTATTAGAAATCCAGTGCCCATCATCCTGCCTAGTATATTACAAATTGGACAGTTACAGTTCTGAACATACAGGATTAATCTATCAGAAGAATCAATACATGTATGCTGTTTGATCAATATATGTTGGCAGTGACTATTTTTAGTAAGGAGATTTGCCACTCTTTATCTTTCTTTTATGAAGCCCCTGATTTACCTGATTGCTTTGTTTTTTATACCATATACAGTAATTGCCTAATTGTTTATTTTTAATTGCACTGTTGTAGTACTACTGTATATCTTTCTTTTATTGTCTACCTTATGATAAAGTAATACTGTGGAGTTCTTGGGGTTCTCTGAGCTTGGTTCTTTTCTTGCAAACGTTTCATTACCCAGCTAGGTAACATCTTCAGTGCTAAAATGGGATGAGGTTTGCTCTCTATTTATCTGCTGTGGCCTGCTTTGCCAGTGCTGGTGGGGGTGGGGGTTCTGTTTTGCTCTTCTGGTAGTTCATTGATTAGCATATGTTGACTGCTTGATTGTGACCTTTGCTTATCTGGGTGATGATTGCTGGAGATGATTGCTGGTGATTGAATGCTGGTGAGGCGATCTTCTGATCTTTTGTCTCTTTTGAATAGTATGTAGATGCTGTTTATCTCTATGTATCTGTTAACAGCTGCCTTGTCTGAATACCAGGCTTCCAAGAATTCTCTTGCATATTTGGATTTGGCTTGGTCTAAAATGCTGACAGTTTCCCAGTTAAAACTGTAGTTGAGTCTGTCCATGTGTTGTGCAATTAAGGAATTTTCATCATCTCTTCTGACTGCTAGTTGGTGCTCATGGATGCATTCTGCTAGTCTTCTGCCTGTTTGTCCTACGTAGTGTTTGTTATAGTCCTTACACTGTATGTTGTAGATGACTCCTGTTTTTTCTTCTTGGGCAACTGGGTCTTTTGGTTTACTTAGGATATTTTGGAGTGATTTTGTTGGTTTGTGTAATACTGATCATAAATAAACATAACTAAACATAATTAAACATAAACATTTGTTTATTATTATATGATAAACATTATTCCTATCCTTCTTTTCTACTTGCTTTTCTTCAGTTCCTATCTTTGTATTCTGTCCAAAGTCCAGAGTTGTGTACATCTATGTACATCCATGGTTAATCTGTGGATGAATCTCTACATTTACATTTAAAATACACAGTTGCAGCATAATAAGTGGAAAAATTAGTATGCTGATTAAAGAAAATTAGAACTCTACGGCCCTTATGGCTGCATGGATCTTTTTGAAAACTTTAAAAAGTCTGAAAAAAATAAATCTCCCAAACCACAGTGCCTATTAGAAACAAGAAAAAAAGAATGAAGGCGAATTGTGCGAATGAAGCTGTCCAAATAAGCAAAAACCATACATCATTATTGATATAGTAGATTTGAGGCTATAGATGGATCTTTTTCCCACAAGGATTCACTCTTAGTAAGCCTTACAGATGTACTTAGCACAAAATTTGGGTCCAATATTTGTCATTCTTAGGGTGAGCAGGAAGTCATGTAGACCTGGCTATTATATATAATCAGATTGGCTATTGCCTGCCTTTGTAATATTGTACTGTTGTCTCTTCTTGTCTCAACAGCCCTCCAAAGCATGCAGAGGAAGAGTTTGTGCTATTTACAGTAGTGTACACTAGGGTAGCTCCTTCATATATTTTGAGCTTCACTTGTAGCACATTTGTCAAAATAGTTGCCAGCTCCTGATGTGAACACAAACACAGAGAAATTAACACAAGCAAACAAAGATTGAGGAGGAACATCAAGGGCAATTTTGGCAGGAGAGATACAGTTATAAGGACTAGTTTTGTCTTGAATGTGCAAGCTTTTACAAAAGGTGTAAACAAGTTTTAGATAGCATAGATTCCAGCGATTTCTCTTGGCATCCATCCTAGATATCAACACTTCACTGTTTCCTCCTCATGTAGGCATAAGCATTCAGAGTAGGCACCGCAGTACAATCTGAAACAGGAGAACAGAGTTGCATACAAAAACACATGGTAATAAAAGTTTAACCATCCTGCTGTTACTATCTAAATCTGCCTAAATGGAGTCATAAAATTAATGTTTCTTTAAAACAAACAAACAAAAGAGTGTAATGGATAACTGCTGCTTTTGAGTGTTGGCTATGCCTAATTTTCACACATCTAGAACCATTTCAGGTAAAGATTAGATTCTTTAGTCTGGGTGGTAATGGTAGAGGGATCTATAGGCTGATGAGTATTGTACCTATCAGCCCCAGTTAGCATAATCAATTCTCAGGCATGATTTATTTTAATGATGGGATGGGTAGTCTAATGATAACTGGAGATGAACAGGTTCCCCTTCTCAGTTTCAGTCTTCATATTTTGGGGTAACTTTGTGAACAATTTTAGCAAAAAACATAGCTCCAATCATTATTTGTTTCTATTGTGTATTTTTTAGGGTTATGCAGCATTTCACATTCTAGGCCAAAAAGGTGCTTCAGAGCACATAAGGACAAAAATGTAGCACCTGTCTACAACTCTTGAAAGCACTGCATGTTTTCCTTTGCAATCCCAAGAAATATGTAGCTGCTTTAAAGAATTTTAGATGTGTCTATGCCTGTACCAGACTATAGCTCTAATATTCTTAATTTCTTATTGAGTTGGATACCCAAGTAAGTTTTATGCTAAATAGTCTTTCTTTCATCCTTCTGGAAATGGGCCTTAATGTTCATTTTATTAGCCACTTGGGAGTTTATATGGAGTGTAATGGCTTTTATGTCAACAAGATGTACAACAATCAAACTATATTTAAGCCAAAAGAAATAAAACAATAGAAGCAGTAAATCAAATAAACCTCTTGACTTTTTAAAAAGTTTTAACAAACAAGTTTATAGGCTGATGCCTGAAGCTATACAAAATAGACACCAGAAGAGGAATCTTGAGAAATAGTTCAGAAGTCTATATCCATCTATCAGTAGTGAAAGTCTGAGTCATGGGGAGAACACCAAGAGTACAGGAGAGTACACATATGGTATATCCTGTAATTTTTCAATACTTTACCTTACCCATATCAGTGGCACAACATTATGTTAGCCACAGTTGTGGTACAAAGAACTCTCCTCCCATTGATGCCAGATGGGAACAGAAAACATTTTATTTACTTTGTATCAATAGCCATTGATTAAATAGCCCATCTTCCAAAGAGTTTCAGGATACAAGGCATAGTCCTTTCATATGTTCTCATAATTTTTGGGCAATACAGGTTAGACCGTTTGTCTTTCAGTTAACTTTTTTCTTGGCCATGATAATTAGCTTCACCCTATTGTTCCTGATTCCTGACTTGGTTCATACCAGATTGCTGGTGATGGTCCAGCCCTGACAATTCCCAGAGCAAACATATCCGTGCAATACATTATTTTTATGACTAATCTTGGAAGATTCATTTGCTACACTATTTTTCGCCTGTGGAAATGGTAGAACTAATCTGTTTATACAATAAGGATTTAATTATATGTTAGCAAAATCTATAAGTTGGAACAAAATCAGGAGTCAGCTGGAAAGTGTTGAATTTTGATATTGGCTCTAGCCATTGATGCTCATGATTAGCTTACAAATTAATTGAAATATGTAGTAATATACAATATTCCCATAATGAGTTACCTTTTTGGAATTCACATAGCTCATGTGCTCAATAATAGTTTTATAACAGATATTTTATATAGAGAATTTCAGCCTTCCATGGAATTCTCTCTCAGATACCCATACGCACAGTATGAAGGATAACAAAGGGCATTTTTCAAACAACTTTATTATCCTCATAAAGCAGTCTTTGGCTCCTTGGCATTGATTTAATAACTTGATTTTACATTGGGAAAATAAGTAGTAAGTAAAGGTAGACACACTTCCCTTGGGTGAGACGATTTCACTACAGAGCCTTTACTGTAATTGCAGGCGGTGATGCCTGCAGCTAAGATTACCCGTATTCATTTCCATGTCTTATGCATTTGCCTGTTTGGCTTTAAATTAGTACATGGAGTCTCAAACATTACCAGCATTTCTTTTCTGGAATATCTGAAACACAGTCAGGGCAGCTTTAAAAACAGAACTGACGGAAAACTTTTATAGTTTTTTCTGATTTACAACAAAATTGAGTTAGTGCTATTAGAATATAGAGAAGAAACCTGATGACTAACTGAATAACAGGAATACCTCTGTTATGGACTGAGCCATAAGGAGGCAAGAAATTAAAAATGGCAGCTCACAGCTTCAGTGAGAATAGATCTCCAAAAGTCAGGAAACTGTCCACAATGTTGATATTATGATTGTTTCCTGGTTCTGTTTGTTTTATTTGGTTCAAATCATCTAAACAATTTGTGTAGAAGATGACTCTTGGACATTTATATTGCTGCATAAGAAAAGTCATACAAAATCACCCTTCATTATTTCTGTCTTAGGATGGCTCACTGATGAAATTAAAATAATAAAACCAATAAATGGCAAGGAAAAGTTTTAAACCAATTTGGAGCAGACTAAAATAGTACAAACAGGATAGCAGCAGGATAAAACCCAGGTATGATGGGACATGCCCAGAGAAATAAATAAAACAACAACCAAAAACAAGTTGTTTGTTGCCAAATAGAATATAAAGTAGAGACCGAACAAACCACCCCAGGGAAGACACTTCAAAAGCAAGGCATAGCTAATCAAAAAGACAATCCCATTACTATCAATCTAATCTCAGAATGGGAGGGGGGCTGGTGAAGGTGGTCCTTAATTTTCTGCTTCCAAAATTCTAACTTGGATAAAATCCTACAAAATATTTAAGAAGATAAGACAGCATTATCCTTGTGTTTTCGGTTATGCTGAAGATATATACATTATGTTGTGGTGGAATTTCAGATGGAGAGGGATGACAGAACATTTAGTTCAGTTTTTCTTCTGATAGTAGCTTCCCAAATTTGCACTTCCTCAATAAATGTGAGCCATAATGCAGTTATCCCTCACTGTTTATACTTTAATGATTTTAAAAATGCATCTAGTATGGACACAGAAAAAGGGGAAAAAATCAAAAAGAGAATTAGCACATATATTAGGCAACCATTCATCTTAAATGTGTGTATTAGAAGAAATGTGTCCAAATTGCATAAAACTTTCACACAGATATGGAAACAGGGCAAATATGGCTGGAAAAAATGAGAGAAACCAAAATTACATGTTTGTCTATCTTCGTAACATCAACTCTGCAGACAACTGAGTAGTTGGGACCACATGTTTATGTTTCCAATACAGAAGAACAAATCTCTTAGCTATAAGCTGGGCACAGAGAATCTACTTTCTTTGTCTTGATATCAATTTCCATGCAATAAGAATACAGTTAAGAAGAATGTGAACATTTGAGAAGAGTAAATCTTAACTCAAAATTGAGTTAATACATGTAATAGCTTCCTCCCAAAATGGAACAATTATATGACACTGTCCAAATATATATTTAAGTGAAGTCTTAATCTCACTGCATTTCTATCAATATGACAATTTACTTTTGTAAATGCAATGGAAACCAGTAACTGAAGACCCCCCTCTAGTCTTGCTGCACTGCCTCATCATGGCTGGGGAGCTGAGGGCAGATGTTTCTGGAAAGAGGAGTGAAGAATGCTGTGAGTGTATGCCAAGAGTATATACTCCCAGCAGAGTCATCCAAGGCATGAAGACCACCCCTGCTGGAGGTGGATGATCATTTTAGTGACAACTGCAAAGGTTTCATTTCATTCAGAGTGGGAGAAGACAATGGTAAACCATTTCCAAATTTTACAACGAAAACCACATGGATAGATAAGATAAAGTGAATGACAATGTAGTGCTGGATGATGCCCCTCAACAAGCTACTGATAAAGGGCTGAGGATCTTCCAGAGTACTAATGGTGTTTATGATACAGTTAGATTAAAGCCTATGGGATGTCTAATTGCTGATGCTGCCATTGCAGGAAAAGAAAATCCGAAGCCGTAAAGACAGAATTCTGGTAGGAACATGGAACATACATGGGAAGGCTCAACGTACTGAAAGATGAAATTAAACAACTATGTGGTGACATCTTAGGCATCCACAGATTAAGAGGCACTGGAACTGGACACTTCAGGTCAGAAGATTGTACAGTACTGTTTACTACTCGGGGCACAAAAACCAAAGAAGGAACAGCATTGCTTTCATAGTTAGGATGGATATAACAAAGATAGTACTTGAATTTGTTGTTGTTGTTTAGTCGTTAAGTCGTGTCCGACTCTTCGTGACCCCATGAACCATATTGCGCCAGGCCTTCCTGTCCTTCACTGCCTCCCTGAGTTTGCTCAGTTTCATGCTCATTGCTTCAGTGATGCTATCTAACCATCTCATCCTCTGCCGTCCTCTTCTCCTTTTGCCTTCAATCTTTCCCAGCATCAGGGTCTTCTCCAAAGAGATCTCTCTTCGCATTAGGTGGCCAAAATATCTGAGCTTGAGCTTCATTATCGATCCTTCCAATGAGCAATCAGGGTTGATTTCCTTTAAGATTGACTGGTTTGACCTCCTAGCAGTCCAGGGAACTCTTAAGAGTCTTCTCCAGCACCACAGTTCAAAGGCATCAATTCTTCGGCGCTCGGCCTTTTTTATGGTCCAGCTCTCACAGCCATACATTACTACTGGAAAAACCATAGCTTTGACTATGCGGATCTTTGTCGGCAAGGTGACGTCTCTGCTTTTTAATATGCTATCTAGGCTTGCCATAGCTTTCCTCCCAAGGAGCAAGCGTCTTTTAATTTCATGGCTGCAGTCTCCGTCTGCGGTGATCTTGGAGCCCAAATAAATGAAGTCTGTTACTGCTTCCATTTCTACCCCTTCTATTTGCCAGGAATTGATGTACACCTTTCCCTATTTTGAACCAATCGGTTGTTCCGTGACCGGTTCTAACTGTTGCTTCTTGGCCCGCATACAGATTTCTCAGGAGACAGGTAAGGTGGTCTGGTATTCCCATCTCTTTAAGAATTTGCCACAGTTTGTTGTGATCCACACAATCAAAGGCTTTTGCATAGTCAATGAAGCAGAAGTAGATATTTTTCTGGAACTCTCGTGCTTTCTCCATGATCCAGCGAATGTTGGCGATTTGATCTCTAGTTCCTCTGCCTCTTCGAAACCCAGCTTGTACATCCGGTAGTTCTCGGTTCATATATTGCTGAAGCCTAGCTTGTAGGATTTTGAGCATAACCTTGCTAGCATGTGAAATGAGTGCAATTGTGCGATAGTTTGAGCATTCTTTGGCGTTGCCCTTCTTTGGAATTGGAACGTAAACTGACCTTTTCCAATCCCGTGGCCGCTGTTGCGTTTTCCAAACTTGCTGGCATATTGAGTGCAGCACTTTAACACCATCATCTTTTAGTATTTTAAATAACTCAGCTGGAATCCTGTCATCTCCACTAGCTTTGTTGTTAGCAATGCTTCCTAAGGCCCACTTGACTTCACTCTCTAGGATGTCTGGCTCAAGGTCAGTGATCACACCAGCGTGGACATCAGGGACATTAAGATCTTTCTTGTATAGTTCTTCTGTGTTTTCTTGCCACCTCTTCTTAATCTCTTCTGCTTCTGTTAGGTCCCTGCCTTTTTTGTCCTTTATCATGCCCATCTTTGCACTAAACATTCCTTTCATATCTCCAATTTTCTTGAAGAGATCTCTAGTCTTCCCCATTCTATTGTTTTCCTCAATTTCTTTGCACTGTTCATTTAAGAAGGCCTTCTTATCTCTCCTGGCTATTCTCTGGAAATCTGCATTCAGCTGCTTATATCTTTCCCTTTCACCCTTGCTTTTCGCATTCCTTCTTTCCACAGCTATTTGTAAAGCCTCATCAGACAGCCATTTTGCTTTCTTGCATTTCTTTTTCTTTGGGATGGTTTTAGTTGCTGCCTCCTGTACAATGTTACGGACCTCCGTCCATAGTTCTTCAGGCACTCTGTCTACCAAATCTAATCCTCTAAATCTATTCATCACCTTCACTGTGTACTCACAAGGAATATGATCTAAGTCATACCTGAGTGGTCTAGTGGTTTTCCCTACATTCTTCAATTTAAGCCTAAATTTTGCAGTAAGAAGCTCATGATCTGAGCCACAGTCAGCTCCTGGTCTTGTTTTTGCTGTCTGTATAGAGCTTCTCCATCTTTGGCTGCAAAGTATATAATCAATCTGGTTTCGGTATTGACCATCTGGTGATGTCCATGTGTAGAGTCGTCTCTTGTGTTGTTGGAAAAGAGTGTTTGCTATGACTAGCTTGTTCTCTTGACAGAACTCTATTAGCCTTTGCCCTGCTTCATTTTGTACTCCAAGGCCAAATTTGCCTGTTATTCCGATTACTCCTTGACTTCCTACTTTAGCATTCCAATCCCCTATGATGAAAAGGACATCTTTTTTTGGTGCTAGTTCTAGAAGATGTTGTAGGTCTTCATAGAAGCGGTCAACTTCAGCTTCTTCAGCATCAGTGGTTGGGGCATAGACTTGGATGACTGTGATATTGAATGGTTTGCCTTGGATACGCACTGAGATCATTCTGTCGTTTTTGAGGTTGTACCCCATTACTGCCTTTCCCACTCTCTTATTCACTATGAGTGCAACTCCATTTCTTCTAAGGGTTTCTTGCCCACAGTAGTAGATATAATGGTCACCCGAATTAAATTCACCCATTCCCGTCCATTTCAGTTCGCTGATTCCCAAGATGTCGACGTTCAATCTTGTCATCTCATGTTTGACCACATCCAGCTTGCCTTGGTTCATAGATCTTACATTCCAGGTACCTATACAATATTGTTCTTTACAGCATCGGACCTTCTTTTCGCTTCCAGATACATCCACAGCTGAACGTCCTTTCGGCTTTGGCCCAGCCGCTTCACTCTTTCTGGAGCTACTTGGAAATGCCCTCCGCTCTTCCCCAGTAGCATATTGGACACCTTCCGACCTGAGGGGCTCATCTTCCGGCATCATATCTTTTAGCCTTTTAACATTGTCCATGGGGTTTTCTTGGCAAGGATACTGGAGTGGGTTGCCATTTCCTTCTCCAGTGGACCACATTTTGTCAGAACTCTCTGTCATGACCTGTCCGTCTTGGGTGGCCCTGCACGGTATAGCTCATGGCTTCACTGAGTTACGCAAGCCCCTTCGCCACGACAAGGCAGTGATCCATGAAGGGGAGTACTTGAATACAATACAGTCAATAATATCTAATGGTGTTTATGATCAATTGCAAAAAATAAGTGTGCGATTGAGTTTAATGTTGCCCGGCTTGGTGTTGGCATGAGGTGAGGGAGGAGAGGAAATGATACAGGATTTCCCTACAAGTCACCTGTACTGCAATGTGGTCTATTTTTAGCTACAGAAGCCTATTGCCACAAAGTATGGACAGTCTTGGGAGTGCAGCAGCCAAGAAATCTAACAAATAAATATTGTTAACAGGGTTATTTAGAGAATATAGCAGGATTCCCTGCTGAAACACCTGCACTGGCTTCCATTTATCCCAAGTACAATTCAAAGTGCTGCTGTTGATGGTTAATTTTCTGAATGGTTAGGACCACTCTTTGAAAAACCAACTTCTCCAGATTAATCTGCCACTGTATTGGGATTTTAGAAGTCACAGCATAGATCTCATTAGCTCCAGAGATCCATTTAAGTTACAGACCAGGAAAAGGTATTTTCTCTATGACTAGTTCTGGAACTAATTCTGCCTCATTTCCTCACTAAACCACCTTTCAGCCATTAATGAAAATCTTCCTTTTGAGGAAAGAATTCAGCGGACGATTCTCCATTTAATTTTTTTTAAGTAACTTTGCTGATTTTTTCCCCTGTATTGTATTTTTATGTTTTGCATTTTTGTTTGTTAATGACCAGATGAGCAGGACAGGAATACAGTACTTCCTCCAGGAAGGATGTAACTTTTCCAAAGCAAGCACCGCTTTCCTTGTATACATTAACCGCAAGAAGCTGACAACTTGGCCAGTTTTAGAAGGGGGTTAGATAACCCTGTCAAAGGGTACCAGGCATGGTGGCTACGCACTGTGGCCAGTATCAACACAACTCTCGCCCGCACGTAGAGCGGAGATAACCGGGAACTCCCTTCATATTCCTCCCCAGCTGAGTCGCTGCGCGATCCCCGCCCTCTTAGCTCACTGCCAGAACGCACGTGTTGCCTCCAACTGCGCAGGCAGCGCGGGGAAACGAGCCCCGACGCCGAGGGTGTAACACGCATGCGTGCTGCCAACGCTTTTTCGCTACTGCCTCCTTGACCGAGAATCTAACGTTCCGCCTGCATAGAGATTTCAGACTATTTTTCTCTCATTGGCCGCCTTCCGCCCTGCACGCGCATCTAGTCCACGCCCCCTCGGGTCTAGCCTCTCTTGGAGGCAGCGAGCGTCGAGGCCTTGCGTCCCTCCCCACCTCGCGCGCCCTCGTTTTCTTACAGTTCCTTAGCTCGGATTACTTCCTCCCCTCTCGCCAGGCTTTCGGGCGCGCGGGAGAGCGCGTCTGCGCGCGCCGCCTCCCCCGCCTGCGTTCTGTCAGCGTCTCGCCCGGCTCCAGCCTTCTGGGGGCTCCGTGAAGCGGCGGTGGGTTCCTGCTTCCGTCTTCTCGCCCCCCTCCTGCTGCTCCCTCCCGCGCTTCCATCTCCTTCTCCCCTCGCGCGCCGCCTCCCGCTTCTTCTCCATCAGACCCGGCATTGCGGGAGCTTCGCCGGCGCGGGGACGAAAGCGAGGTTGTCGGCGCGGATTTAGGTAAGGCGAGGCCGTGTGAGGGATCCGAAGGGGACGCTCCTGAAACTTGAGAGGATGCTGCGCTTGGGGCTTCGGTGGCTTCGACCCGTTCTTCGTTGTGGGCCTGACGTAGAAACAGCGGTTATTCACGGCGCCGGCTTTTTGGGGGGGGCGCCTCTCGTCCGCGAAGGGAGGGCAGGAGCGGGGATGTGCAGCCTCCGCCAAGGCTGCCGAGCTCTCACGGGACGGGATTCTCGAGGAGGAAGGAGAGTTGTCACCCCGGCCAGGGCCTGGACTCCCTGATAAGGCAGCGAGGGCGCTTGAGGCCAGAGGGATAAGGTAGGCAGATGACTCGCTAGCGGGAGCTTTACGGTTGCTATGTGGGCGCTGAATCCCGGAAAGCGACTGCGGCTCGGGAGCCCGGTGCAGGGAGGAACAGACCGTGCACGAGCCGAAGCCCCAAGCATCATCCGTACAGGAGGCGCCCGGGAGAGTCGCGTCGAGCTCTGCAAAAGAGCAGGAACAATCGGCCGCCGGTGTGCCAGCTGCGTGTGCGTGTGTGGAGGGGGAATGCGCGCCGCGGGGGGTGGGAGGGGAGGTCGGATATGCAGAAAAAGTGCATTAAGAAAAGCTGCGGCGCTCTCTTCTCGTCCCCTTTTCTGATTTTCTTCTCTCCCGCATCCTTAAAAAAGAAAGTGAAAAATCCTAAGCCAGGAAATGCACCTGGTGGCTAGCGAAAGTAAACGTGTGTTGTTCAGAATGATGGGATAAGGATATGATCATTGATACTAAGAATTTTCTTTTTTCATGATTCCTGTCAAGAAAATATGTTGAGTTCATCAATATCCAGAGAGAATGGTTCTCTCCTTGGGCCTGGATTAATTGTTAATATATCTGTTTTAGTCAACATTCTAACTTAAACAAGATGTTTTTGTGCTTCGTGTAATTAGAGCTATTTGTCCTTGGATATCTTTTACTGTATTACACTTTGTATTTAACTTGTGCTGTCTGCAAAGTGAATCTAACATAATGATTTGAATTTCAAAAAAACCTGCTATGTATTTTAAACATAATCAAGAATAGTTTTTCTGGGGCGTGGGTGGGAAATAATGGCATGAAAATAGAGAAGAATTAAAAAGACCTCTAACATTTCAAGGCCACATCTTTTTTACGGTTACTGACTAGAAAAGTTTTCAAGACCACTGCTGTCTACTGATCTGAATACGACAGCACTTCAGAAGTAAATATGGAAGTGTACACCTTCTGTAATTCACTTTGGGCCTTAAGTCTGCAAATATTTACATATAAAACTTGACCATTGACAGTTTGGGAGTGGTTCTTTTTAGTGAAACTATCCACACTAATAAAACTGATGGTATGTGTTTGAGGAGCAGATTGCAGCTGTTTAGAATTCTGTTTAAAATGTATTAATGTCTGTAAGGTTTGATTTTGGAATAAGTTTTGTAATTTAAATTGTTTAATGATGCCTGTTAATGTTAATACCAATTACTGGTATTTATTATAGAAAAATAATTTCATGTCTTAAATATCCAAGTCTTAAAAATGTATTCAGACTTCAGCAGCTTACATGTATAAGCTAAAAGGATAGCAAATAATTATTCATGAAAGAATATGCCTTCAAGACTTTTGGCATGGTTTTCCAAAATTATATTGATTAGAAAAATAACACAACACTTTAAATTTATTAGAAGTAGATAGTTACAGATCGCTTCTACAGTTGCTGATAAAATAGATCTTAGAACTTTATAAGAAGAAACATGGTGTTATCCATTAATTTAGTATCTGATGTGGTTTAACTTGAATAACAGTTTTGTTTATGCATGCTTAAAACTGTTTTAACTTCATATTTGAATTCTGCAGATGTATATACTTGAATAATGCCAAAGGAAAACCTCCTTTCCCTCTTTCAGAAGTAATTTTCATTGATTTCTATGGAATTTATGCCCAGGTAAGTATGTATAGGTTAGAGCCTCAGATTGAATTTTGTGAGGACTTTCTTATCTGATGTTGAATTCTACACTTATTTCTCATGTTATTTTTATTTCTTATGCTATTTTGAATACGGTTAAGAGGCTTAGATCACTACTTATCAAATCAAAGTTTGTTTTAAACATTTAAGCTCTGATATACAAACTGGTTTTTAATTATTTGGGATTAAATATATTTATTTGGAATATGTATGCCATCCATTCCCTTGAGTCCTCTCCTCAACTACAGTAAGATGGAGTTTTGTTTCAAGTTCAGTGTAAAATAATCTATAGTAAATTCTTACAGTTTTTATTTTGGGAGGTTGCTGCTTGAGCTTCTCTCTCTCTCTCTGTGGGTGTGTGAAACATGATTAGTTTCTATTAACACTGGTCAGTAGCCACATAGGCTGTTTAAAAAAGTTAGGTGTCATAAACTGATTAGAGTACTTCTTGATAGGCTATGATTGCTATAAGACTGCAGGGCATCAGATTAATGTACATATAATTGAATGTAGTGGGTATTTCTCCAGTTTGAAAGCAGGTTGTTTACTGTTAAAACAAACCTATGAGTGTCAATACTATTATAAAGTAGAATACATTTTAGTGTTTTGGAGAAAAGGGCAATATAAATGACTTCCTTTTTAAAGAAATATGTTATTTTTTGAGACTGAAATCATGCCAAGATATGAAAGAAAATGTGTATTTGTGGCCTATCTAGCTGTAGTATATATAATGAAAAAAGTAATTACAATGTTAAGTTGGTCTGGAGGGGGAGCTAGTGCCAAAGCAAAATAAAATTCAAATTTATGCTACTATCTTTGAAACCTTATAAGTTTGTTTCCAGCTTGATGATTCTGTTATATTGTTATAAAAATGTTTGGTGGGGAAGAAACTCTATGTTTTACATATACATGTACATATTGTAATTATTGTATTTCGTGTCCATTACAATAAGGGCGTTACTAAGTGAACAGTTTACATAGCCTGCATACAATGTATCACACAACTGATAACATGTTTGATTAGTCTGGATATTTCAGAATTCAATCTTTTTTATTGTTATTTATTCATTTCATTGAATTCATTATGGCAGCCCACTCCAGTAGACTCTGGGCAGCAACATCATATTCTACATCATGACTATTAATTTCTTTTCAGAAGTTCTCAGTTTAAAGCTACTTTTTATTGAAAATATTTTTTACAGCCTGATACATGAACTTAGAATATATGACCAAAACTGATTTAGTGTACTTGACTACAGTGAAATTTACTTTTTATTGAGCATGCAGTTTACATTACTTCCTGGTTAACAGACTCATTTCCACAACTGCCAAAATACATGATTTCCAAGGATGCAATCAGCCAGGAAGTAGCCACTTTAAAAATTTGTCCAGATACCACAAAGGAGGCTAGGAAAGTATTACAATCTACTGTTCTGTTTTATTCCTCTTTGGAGGAAACTTTTATAATAATAATTTATGGTGATATGATTAGTGGCAGCATCATTGTAATAGAATGGGGGGGGGGTGCTTACGTACCTCCATTCCTTTATGCTCCTTTTTTATTTCCCCTTGTGGCTGCAGATGGGAGAGGGTAGTAAAAAGATGACAGCATTCCTAAAGAACCTTCTTTTCTATGGGTCCTTTCTATGACCTCATCTCAAGTTCAAAGGGACACTTGTTTGGACAGCACACTTCACTGTGGGAGTTAATTTTGCCCCAAATACCCGAGGTGTTATAAATAAAAATTACCCTGTAATGGATTAGTTATTGGAGCCACTTGACTAGGTTAGAGTGTTCTGACTCCTCCCTGACTGGTTAAGTTTGTTGTGTGAACAGGGCCACCAGTTGGCATGTTGGAAGATGCAGAATTAGGTTCTTAAAGAGGGGCCAAACTTAGGTCTGAGCCAATACAGGTAGTCCCCAGGTTAAGAATGCCCAGGTTACAGACGACCCATAGTTAAGAACGGAGCCTATTGTAGCAAAATTTGAGTTAAATACACAATGGTTTGAGTTCATTATACAATACTACTTTTACAGTATTATACAATAACGCTGTTCTGGCTTACATACACATTTGACTTAAGGACATACCTTGGGAACTGGAACTCGTTCTTGAACTGGGGACTACCTGTACTGCTCATTACTTGTTTTATTTCCATTTTCATTCAGCTGGCTTCTTGTATTTAGCTGGACTTTGGTCTCAGCATTCCTTGTAGTTGTTTATTAAAACACAGCGTATTGTGTTTGCATAGTGGTATATTTGTATTAATGATTTGTTTGATTTGCTTTACTGTTCTTTTTAAGAGTTAGTTGCAATGTTCATTATACTGGCATCTTTGTTTTTTTTTAAGTGATCATGAGGTACTGTGCTGAGATGCAGTGTTATTTACAGAAGGCATTAGCAAAGATGAGGTTGTCAGGAGAATCTTCATCATCAGTGCCAGTTCTGACTCCCGTGCATTGCATTGGTGAATGCTAGGGTTTTCATATGTCCCTATCGGCTGAATTTTGAAAATGGCTTTCTAAAATCTGAACTATTTTTTTTTTCAAAATAAAAATTAAGTTCTCAAGAATGACTGACTTAACCCATCCCAATGAGCCACCAGTTTGTTTTAATCATTTTTTTAAAGCCATAGAGGCCTGGCTTATATAATCCTAAACCATAAACAAACCACAGTGTTTGGGATCAACTATAATTCTGAGCCAAATGAAACTTGTATTTAGTTTCAGATAATTTCAGTTTCTTCTCTTTCAAGAAATGTCTGTTAGTCTGTTTTTCAACTAAGTAGAGACTTTTATCTGTAATTAAACCAATTACAACTATGTATTGCAGCTGTGGAGGGTAGTTCTGAGATCCTAGGAAAAGGTGTAATTGTTTTAAGGAGTTGCACGTAGGTGCTATGAGAGTGTTCCTCTATGGTCTGAAGCACTATTTTGCCTTTAAATCTGAAGTGCTGCAAAGTCCTCATGGTTAAACAAACAAAATTCTTATTTTTAATGTGCCCCACACATGGGAGTAATCCAACCTCAATAAAATTAACAGTTAAGTTAAAATTACACAAAAGCAATAACATCAATATATACCATGATTCATATAGTTAGGGTTAGCACCTATACAACCCTAAACCTACACACCTGATTTACCGGCCATCTAAATTTGTTAAGTTTTACAACAAAACAGGCTTACCATTTGACTTTAATAATTGTCATTTTCAACATCTGTTCACAACCTCTTCCACCAGTCAGTTTGTTTATTAAATAAGTTTTCAATTATTTCTTAAGATTTGTTTATTCTCACTGACACTGCCTTCAGAGCAGTTATATAAACCCTCATACTTCTGCCTAGTTTGCTTTGTGTAAGAGTAAGCTAAATTACAGGATTACAGCTTTTACAATTCCTTTCCCTAGCCATGATGGCTGAAGCTGATTGGGGTTGAAGTCAAAAACATCTAGAGGTCTCCAGATGTGCATACTGGGATTTCTGGCTACTTACTGTGAACAAGCCAGTATAATAACTCAAAGGTTTTGGCTTATGATTCTGGTTTACTAGGAAAGTATCAAGCCTGAATTCCTCATATGAATAGGACTCTAAGCAAATAATAGACAATTCCAACTGGCTTTGTTTAACTTGTGGTGATAAGAGGAATTAAGCTTCTTGGTAAACCTAAATTCTTTACAATTCTGGTTTACCATTTAATCCCCAGTTTTTCATTATGTAATAGATGTTCTTAAATGAATGTACGATAACTTTAGATACAATCGTTGTCTAGGCTTTCATTTTCTTTGCTATCCCTTTTATACCAAAGATAAAAATGATATGCCAAATATTTATTACAAATAATAAAAGAGCTTGGAAAACTGAACTTAGCAAAACAATGGGGCAGGTTTCAGTCATTATTTAAAAAGAAAAACACGAAACTGTACAATGTATATACTTTTATTTACTCAACAGTGCTAGCACACATTAGTAATCCATATGACCATCTGCTGCTTTAAAAAGTAGGGAACTATTACCATCTGTTAAAGAACCCCACACTGTATATCATGGGTATAATGTTAAAGAAAATCCAATATCTATATAATATAAAAACCTATCATATAAGATAACCAATTTTAAGTGAATTGAGATAGTTAACATATCTTCTGGAAAATGACATGTGGATACTGGCTTATTGTTAAACATTCATTCACTTGGAACACTTGAGTATGCAGAATGTTCTGAAGTTAGAATGATTGTTCTGAATGTTGTGCATTTTTCTCCTAAGTTCAGGACTAAATGGGAGGTTACATTCCATGTTCTGAATCTTCTAATGGCTATAATTGTGTCCCTGCCCAAGAAATCTTCAGACTCATGAAGACTTGGAAAGTACATCGCTCAATAAACAGGTCCATGTTCTATCTTTGCCATCCTTGGCTTGAGGTAATTGAGTAGAGCAGGGATGAGAATGATAGAGAATCAGTTAAGATAACCATGTCATCTAGCAATCCCTTGACAAAGAATTGAGTCCAGGTGATAAACTGCAGGCAGTCCTCAGGTTATTATGGCAATTGGGATGGGATTGCCATCACTAAGTGACGTGGTAGTAAAGTGTGACATCACATGACTGCATCTCTTAGTGACAGCAATCCCGGCAGTCCTGGTTGCCGTTGTAACCCCAGGACATGTGGGTTGTTAAGCAGGAAGAAGCAGGAGTCCCAGGTAAGCACGGGGGGGGTGTTGCATGGGTGCTGTGGGCAGGTGCTAGGGAGCGTGGGGGGGTGTCGGTGGGGGTCATAGGGAAGAAAAAGCAGTGGAAGTGACATATTGGGGTGACATGCAACCTTCTCTGCCAGCTTCGCCATTGACTTTGCTTGTGGGAAGCCAGCAGGGAAGGTCACAAGTGGCAATCATATGATGCGGCTCCCTGTGATGTCTTAATCGCAGGCAACCTGGCCTAGAAGACACATGGCTGGGGAGAAGTGTGGCTTTTGCCTCCGGATGGTCAGCTATAGTGAGAATTAGATTCAAGCCCACCTCCATAAGCACCTACGAAACACAACTATGAGAACAGTACCAACTACAACATTAGACATATAACCGTGAACTACAGCATAAAATGTGCTTTTCCTAAACACCACCTCCTGAGTGTCTCCATACTCCTGCTCAGGGGAAAACTGGGATTTGTTGTCTCAGACTGTACCAGTATTCTTCATATGCAAGCATGGCAGTATCTATCTGATCCCAGCTAATAAAAACAAGACCATAGTTAAAAAATCATGGGAGATACTAATTCTGCCATTTACAGGTAGAAATCTATTTATCTGAGTTTTATGTTTCTTCAGGCCACAGACTAAGCAGTTAACAATCCCTATTTCCAGTAATTCAGTTTAAAATAAATCATAAAATTATAATCAATAATAATTAAATCCCAAATAATACAAATGCATGATTCTAACCATCCATCTGTTTTTTTCCTTCATCCAGATCCTATAAACCTCTTGGCACCAGGCCAAAACTTTGACCACATTTTCTGCTTGGTCTGGGGTAGAGACATTCCCCCCCAATAATCAATGTAGTCTCAGTCCCTTACTAAGGTCTAAATTGCAGTGGAAAAGAATCTAGACAGCCTGTTTCCTTTACTGTGCAGCTCTCTGTAATGGCTGGTTTGCCACCTTCTCAACCACCTCTAAAAAGGGAAGTTTGAAGAGAGAGACTGATAGTTGCCTAAAACAAGGTCGAGGGTTAAGTTCTTGAGACGATGCACCACTGCCTCCTTCAAGACAAGTGATACCACTTTCTCTCCTAAATAAGCATTCATTGTAGCTCAGATCCAGCCAATTCTACCTTCCTAGGTCCTTTCACAAGCCAGGTAGGATAAGGATCAGGTCCACAGATTGTGGAACTATAAAACTGAGCTAAGAGTCCATCTGGGAAATGAGAACTATTTTAGTTGTAATTAGCGCCTGATTGGTCAGTTTAATTTTTTTAAATTCTTCATTAAAATTCTTCATTATGGATAAGTGAGAATTCATGGATTGTAATGTGCCAAATTCAAATGTGTGTGCACCATGCATGTGCATTGTAATATTATACTGCTGATTTTTCGGGTTGTTAAATATAAAAATTATGAGGCTTTTTTGAGCTTTGCAGCTAGGCTACCAAGTGGAAAAAGCAAGAGCCAGCGAAGTATATTTTTGTAGGTATTCCATTGTTTGTGGGTTATGTTAATTTGTTTGTTAAAGGGAATCTGTGAAGTTGTTAAAGGGAATCTGCTGCTGATGTGTCTTTGCTGGACTTAGATCTGTGGCTATTTCTGCAGGAAAACCAGGTTGCAAAAAGTATGCTAACTGTTGTTCTTATTGTAGTTATGGGGATTTTTAAAAGGCTTAAGCATTTTTTTAAAAAAAACAACCCTTTGATTACTTTTTCTATAGGTTGGGGGATAGGGCTCAGCATGACTATCTTCTGAATGCTTTCACATAACTATTTTATGTACTTTCATAGCTCTAGGATGAAAAATAAGAGATTAAAAGGCTTGTTTCAAATTTCCCTTGTTCATTATAGCAGAATGTGCAAAATGTTTCAAATTTCGTTCTGCCAGAACATAGAGCACCCAAAATATTTGGAATGAGTTATTTAGTGAGCACAGAATAAAACCGTTTTCCCCCCCATCTCGTGCAGATCCCTAGGATTCATAAAATAAGTCCATCTGGCAAGAATTATTGCAATACTGATTAACCAATATGTAATCTACAATATAGTTTTAATTATCTGAAAATGGGATTCCTTTTTCGAAAGTTTATTTGCGTTGATCTCATCAATAATAAAATAAGGCAGCTGCCATAATAATCTCCAAAAGAAGGAAAGGTACTACACTTGGTGTTGCTGATAGATTTGCTGATTGTATCAGAAGGAAATAACAGAGGTACATATTTTTCCTAGTATGTTGGTTTTACTTTTTATTACAGCTGTGCAAGCATTCAGAAGAGGTGCTTCACAGTGTGTGGGAGTATGAACAAAGCACTTCTCTTCAGTTAACTAAATCATGCTCTAAACCAAATGATTAAAGTATCTGTCTTTTGTAAGGATCATGGGGCTGTTTTGGAAATTGCTATGTCTTCATGTTTGCCCATGTGTGGATGAATAGCTGCTTTGCTTTCCCAGGGTGATGGGGCTGTCCATGAACACACATTCAGGATAGCTGGAAGCAGCTTTTGAAACAGCTGTGTGAGGTTTGGAAAAGACATGGATGCTTTAATGATTGAAGAGAGGAGTGTGGCTCACATTCTCACACAGCATAAAGCATATCTTTCAAATTATTTGCACAGCCCTTGTTATTCATTAGTGTTGCCCATCTTAAGTGCTTGGAATGTAGTTAGTTGAAATGTAAATAATAAAATGCAGTATCTGCAGTTCCTGTTCACTAGTATGCTTTGTTCTGACCACCTGTAACAACAGCTGCTCTGTGGGTGCTCTGAACCGCCTTGTCTCCCAAAATTCTTGCCATCTAAGAAATATGTATTCTTGAGGGGAAGAAAAGCAGGTATTTCAACTTAGCTATTTATTTTTAAGGGGAATAGAATCATTTTGCACTAGAGCTAAACAGTGCTTTGGATTCAAAAGGAGAAATTTGGTTCTGAGGAAACACAGGCATAGATATACTGTCAAAAACACCTTAATCAAACATGACTTTTCCCAGGATCATGGGACAGCTACAGAGTGCAGCTGTGTGAGGCCTGGAAAACATGCAGCTGCTTTAAGGTGCTGCTACACACATAACTATGCATTCTCCAAATTACATTTCTCTCTTGAATCAAAAGTGTTACACTGCCCTAATTTGTATTACTGTGATGTTTGGTTTCATTTTCTTTCATAGGGAAACAGTAACAGTTACTCACTCTCTCCTATATTGGTCTAATCCAGTTAATGTTCTATAAGCAGCTGTACTTTTTTCTTCTCACTATTTATAGGTAGTCCTCAACCTACGACTGTTTGGTCAGTGACTGTTCCAAGTCACAATGGTGCTGAACAGGTGGTGATTTTGACCGGTCCTCAAGGTCCAGCTGCCTCAGCATCTCTGTGGTCATGTGATTATGATCTGGGTGCTTGGCAACCCGTTCACTGTTATGACCGGTTGCCAAGCACCTGTGATCAAGTGATTGCCATTTGCAGTGTTCCCTGCCAGCTTTCCCAGAAAGTCAATGGGAAGCCGGCAGGGAAGGTTGCAAGTTGCTGGGGTAAGCCTCCCTACCCACGCACCCTCCACCAGCACCTTTATGTTCGCACTGCGGTGGCCACTCGCCCATCCTCGTGCACCCTTCCTGACCCTTCCTGCACCTCCCTCGCACCCCCATGCACCCTCCCTAACCCTTGCTATGCATCTTCCTCAACCTACACTGTGCCTCATGCACACCCCTGTACACTGTCCCTGTTCTGCATGGTGCCTCTCACGCACCCCCTCGCACCCTTGTGCACCCTCCCTGACCTGCACTGCGACTGTTGCCCCCCCTCCCTGACCCATGCCTCGTGCACCCCCTTGCACCCCTGTGTTCTCTCCTTGATCCTCCCTGACCCACATTGTGCTACTTGTGCACCCCGTCAGGCCCCCACGCACCCTCTGACCCACACCATGCCTCTTGTGCACCTCTTCACACCCCCTTGACCCTCCCTTCCCTGACCTGTGCCTCTTGCTCACCTGCTCATCCCCGTGCACACCCCACATACCCTCCCCAACCCACATGACACTTCTAGCGCACCCTCCCCTGCACCCCCATGTACCCCTTTGCTCCCTCCCCCACCCGGCAGCTACTTACCTGCCTGTGGGCCTGGGACTTGCAGCTTCCTGCCGGCTTCCCCACTGACTTTGGTTGTGGGAAGGTGGCAGGAAGTTGCCTCGTCCAATGACAGTGGGATTCAGTTAATGACGGCAACTGGGACTGCAGGGATTGCCATTGCTAAGCAATGCGGTCATGTTTTCTGACCGCATCACTTAATGATGGAAATTCTGGTCCCAATTGCCGTTGTAAGTCGAGGACTACCTGTATTAGCTTTTCTATCTTCTTGGCCAGTGGTAATTTATTAGAAGTGAAACATGTTTAGATGCCCCTATAAATAAACCAGTAAAACAACTACGGTGGTGCTTAAAAGTTTGTGAACCCTTTTGAATTTCCAATATTTCTCCATAAATATGACCTAAAATGTGATCTGTTCTGCACACAAGTCCTAAAACTGCTCCAGTGAATGGTGATAATGGAAGAACCAAAGTTAAGTTTTGCACGCAAAAAAAGTGCATTCTGAATGAATGAGATCCAGGGGAAAAATTATTCTGTAAGATGACATAAATTGATGGATACAAATAAGATGAGAATACCAAAATACTGATTAGACATTTGGAGACTCAATAATGAAAGAAAATGATGAATTTTTTGTGAGTAGCTCCTTAGACAGATGCTTTGAACATGTGATTTAAGTGTTAGTTTATTCATACAAACAAATGAGTGTAGATCTAAAATGGGTGAAGAAGATTAAACAAGGAGTCTCCAGCAGTCTGAATGGAATTAAAAATTAAAATGATGCTGTAATTTGGGATGAAATTGAATTGAGGGCATATTGAAAGGTGTATTTTATAATTTATAAGGGAATTAAAGTGATATTTTGAAGAGTGGAATTGAAATAAGTGCTATAAACATTAGTTCCCAAGAAAAAAGTTGATGACAAGGAAATTATAAATGCTCTGGGAATTTGAAAAATGGTAGGTATAGATGGTGTAACTGGAGAAATGTTAAAATACAGTTTTGCTTTGTTTGTGGAATGGCTGTGTGCCCAATTTAATGTGTGTGTGAAGTCTGCATCTGTGCCTGATAATTGGAAAGCTATTATATTTCACTTACATAAAGGAAACGATAACAAGAATGAATGTTGGGGGTTGGAGGGAGGTGATACTTTGTTAAATGTGCCTGGGAAAGTATTTGGTAAAGTTCTGATTTAAAGTTGTCACAAGACATAGCAATGAGCAAAGTTTGGGAAGTGCAGTTCTGCTTTTTGCTAGGAAGGGAGAGTACAGACATGAGTTTTGTTTTTTGGTAAGCCATTGAGAAATGTGTGAATGTGAGAAAGTTTGTACATTTGCTGATTTACAAAAAGTGTCTGATAAAATTAATAGGCTTGAATTAAAGAAAGTTTGCATGAAAATGGAGTTGGAGGTCCGTTCCTGAATGCAGTAAGAGCGGTATATGAAGGAAGTAAAGCACATGTGGGAATAAATGGAATGCTTAGTGAATGGTTCAACATGGAACAGAAAATAAGACAAGAATGTATGATGTCCATTTGATTGTTTAATGTATTTATGGATATAAGGAATCCTTGTGGTATCGTTAATGATATTAATGTTTGGAATATAAATGAACGTGTACTTTTAAATGCAGATGATACCAGGCTATTGACTGAGAACCCAATTGGTTTGCAGTGAATATTAGACTGTATGATGCAGTGAGGAGCATGGAACTAAAAAAATAATATATCAAAGACCAAGGTAGCTGCATTTGAAAAACAGTTACAAGTTACAAATAGTGAAAAACTAGACAGACTAGACAAATGTATGTACATTGGTAGAATGTTTACTGAAGATGGGAAAATGGATGGATAGATTTAAGACACACAAATGCTGATAGCGGATACTATATGGGGGAGGTGAGGAATGAATATTGATCAAAGGATGCAAAATGGCTATGTGTAAAATATACTTCTACCCACTTTGTTATATGGAAGTAGAAGTTGGAGAAGTCATAAAAGTAAGTTTTATTTAAGTTTCATTCTAGCAGGAATACACTACTTAAAAACTGTGTAGTAAAAGATGAAAGTTAAGGGCAAGAAACTTGGGTGCTGAATGAATATAGATTGAACTCAGAAATGAGTAAACAGTATAAAAGAAATATATTAATGTAATTTGGTCATATGGAGAGAACGAGGATTAAATTGCAAAATGATTATATGAAGGAAGGATGAATGAATTGAAAGGAAGATGAAGACTGAAAGCCATGGTTGGATGGAGTTGATGAAATTCTAAAACAGAGAAGGAGTTAAGAAGTTCAAGGAACAAAAGGCAGTGCACAAAGTGGTATATTGACATGGTGGAAGCAAAGATAATTTGCAATGCTAGGAAGGTATAGAGAGGTGTGGTGAATGGTCTTAGTGTAAAGTAATTTTAGGTAAATTTCTCATGCCTTATCACATGTCTTTTAATTTATTTGGCTTAAAATTTCTTACTCCATATTTGTGTTCCCATAATATTGCTTTCCCTGAAAGTGAATACACTGGTGGTATGTATGTATTTGATACATTAATCTGTTGTTACAAACCATGTTGTTTTTCTTGAAGGTGCTTTATTTAGTCTTTAAAAATACATTATTAATTTAGAATACCTCAAGTATATTCTAAATGTATTGAAATCCGTTGATAGATAAAGCATTAATGAGGAATTTAGGACAGACTACCAACAATACATTATAGAAGAAATATTTGAATAAGTCCAAATTATCTGGCTTTTCATTGGCATTGATAAGTAAGTTAACTGCAAGAAATAGAAAGCCATTATTAAAGAATTCTAGGTACTGTAAAATGTAACATTTATGTCCTGAATACTGAATTCAAAGTGTATTCTTTTAGACTTTGAAAAGTTTAAAATACTGAATTCAAGGTTTCTGTTAAACTTTTGGTCCTACCTGCATGGGGCAACACCATCTTGCATCTGGAAATAAAGAAGAACCTTCTCTGTTCCTTGTTATGGCAACAGATTAGTTTGGTTTCAGGGTGCTTGCTTGTAATGTTGCTAGAACTAGTTGTCATGCCACACATGGACTCTGAATAAAATTTGAAACTCAAGGCAAAATGGACCTAACAGAGAGCAATTATGGATTAATAATAAAGAATAACATCAAAGGGTGTAGTAGAGGTTCCATAATAGAGTAAAATAAGAAGTAGGAATCTGGGATCTGTGCTTCTCATATATAAATAATTTTTGGTTAAGCATGGTTACTGAAATACCCAAAAATCAGATGTCAACAAATTATTGAAGTGAAAGCAGATTGTAAATTTCTCCAAATTAGCAATATATGGCAAATATGGCTCTGTCCAAGTAAGTTTAAAGTGGTATATTTTGGGACCACTTTAGTGTATCCTAATTTCATAGACACTGGTGGGGTTTGAGATGTTAATGGGTAATTGGGAAAAATCTTGGGAGTACAGTGACTCAATATAATAATTTGTTGTATGAAAGCCATGCTAAGTTCATTTAAGAAAGAAGTATGCAATAAAGCTGCCAATACTATAAATCCTTTATACCTCCTTTTCCCAATCTTTTGCATTCTAATAAATTTTATTACAGTTTTCAGAGTAGGGTGAACATTACCATAACCAGCAGTGCTGATAAAGAAGCATCTATGTTAAGGTTTGGCTCTTGAGATAGTACTGAAGGTGGTAAGAGAAATATCTGTTACCGTTAGCAATATTTGCCTGGACGAAAATATAGGCATATAGCCCCAAATGTCCTTTTTTCAAACTGGATTAGCTTGCTTCATAAAGATGGCCTTCTTTTTATCAATTTGCAGCACCAGAGTGCCTGTATGTGAATCCCTTTCTCCATTGTAAACCATGCTCATAGCAGTCCTGCTGTTAATAATACCACCTTTTCACAAAAGTTATCACTATGATATACAGCAGATAAGTAATAACACATACAATCAAAAGTATTTGATTTAAAAACAACTGATTTATAATGATGTATCTTAAATCCTTTTCCAAATGCTTGGAGAGTGAAAACTAATCTTAACTGAACAAAGAGCATCCCAACATTTGGGACTGATTCAAGAGAAGATCCACTCCTACAATATTAACAGATGATCTCTTTGAATGGCATATTCCTGATACGGGATAAAGGGCCTCTACTGCAGATCATCATCATAAGGCAGTTTTATAATCAGGCAGGTAGACCTTCATTTGTCATTGTGAAGATGAATGGACTCTCATTCATCATTGCTTCCACCAGACAATTTGAAATAAAGAGTTATATTTTAAGTGAAGTACTCTACATGGAGGTGGTGAGAACTACATAAGATGCAAGCAAAAAACAAAACAGCTGTTGTATTCTTATCAGAATCTGTGTTTATTCTTTTTTCTTTCCTATGTATTTCAGATTATGCCTTCCTCAAGGAAAGCTCTGAAATGTAATAACAAACTGAATAATCTTATCCACTGTCTGAAAGGTATAAACACAGACTCTGATAAGAACACAGTAGCTTTTTTTTCCTTTCAGTGTTTTAACTGCTGCTTTGATCCCTTTTGCCCTAGTTTTATGTAGGCTTCCTTGAGCTCTTAGAGAAATGGCGGGCTATAAATATAAGTAAAATGGAAATAAAGGTTCTAATAACAATTTGTTAATCATGTCAGTTTTTCAAGACCTATTTTTCTGGATTAACTGTTTAACATACTACTTTCTCTGGGACATCTTTACTTTTATTGTATTTATTACATTGTTTAGGACATCAGAATGGCAATATATAAAGGGAATAGAAACATCTCAGTTTTGAAAATTATGTGATTGCCAGTCGGTGGTATTATACTGAAATATCTGGCTCAGTCTAAACCAGCAGACTTTTTAAAAGTTCTTAATTTTTTTTCATTTTTAATGAGCTGTAAAAATGCAGTTCATCTGTAGATAACAATTTGGGAAAAATCTGAGATCCATCATTTTTGTATTTGATGGTATTCATGCTATTCCAGATTTTTAAAATATATTTAGTTGACTTCCATGCTTTAGATGATCCCCAAAGCCTTGGATGTGCCCTCATCCAAGTTGTCAGGCTACTCACTCTGTATCAGATCCCTTAGGCCTTCAAAGCGGGTTAGTTTGCCACCTTTCACCAGTATCTCATAGGAAAATCATAACTGCTGTGCAAATGTTTGGGTAAATTTCAAGGGCTTTTCTGGAAATAGTGAAACCCTCACCTGGTATGTTTACTATTTTATTATATTATCCAAGATTGATAAAGGTCTGCAAGTTTTTAAATAAATTGCTCATTTATTAAAAAAAATACTATTAAATATCACAATCTCACTTGAGTATATACCAGTTAAACCTGGGCAGTTATTTCTGTTTATCAGTTTATGAAAAGAAGTATAGTTCAACTTAAAGCTTTTTTTTAGATTTGTGGAATCTTTATGCTTTCTGTCTAGAGTCACAGGTTGGAGAGGATTGTTATTGTTCTTTACCTATGTAGCAAGTTAAGCCAAACAAAGCCTAGGAATTAATTAAGACAGAGAACCTAGGAAACAAAGTATTAGAGGAGGAGGAGTTAGAAGAAATAATAGAGTGGAGATTCCTAATGAGCTGCAACTGCAGCCTGACAAAGCTAATGAATACTATTTTTTAAATGAGAAGGAATTATGTTCAGAATTACCACAAAGTATCCATTATTTGATGTTATAAATATGTAGAATTATACCTCATAGGTAGTCCTTGACTTACGACCACAATTGGATCCAGAACAGCTGTCGCTAAGTGATGCAGTTAAGTGAATTGCACCAGATTTTATGACCTTTTTTGCCTTTATCACAGCGGTTGTTAAGCAAATCATGTGGTTGTTAAGTGAATCCAACTTCCTCCATTGACTTTGCTTGTTGGAAGCCCCCTGGGAAGGCTGCAAATGGCAATCATGTGACCTCGGGACGCTGCAACAGTCATAAATACATGCTGGTTTCCAAGCACCTGAATTTTGATCACGTGACCATGGTGATGCAGTGATGGTCGTAAGTGCAAGGACCAGTTGTAAGTCACTTTTTTCAGCACCATTGTAACTTCGAACAATCACTCAATGAAAGGTTGTAAGTTGAGAAGTACCTGTAATACATTTTAGTGATAAGATTTGTTTAAGAAATATGCAAGATTTACAAGTGATACTTTGGTTTAAATAAAAAATTCAAAACAGTCCTTTTCTTTGATTTAAACAGTGATGATTCCCTTGATTTAAATCAGTCCATCCTGATAATAGCTGTTGAATACAATTACATGTGATACTTCAAGGGTTGATGGTACTGTCAGAGAATGTGGAGCTGATACTTGATTTGTGCATCATCTTTATGACTTAACTTTGCAAAATATACTTTTAAATTTTTGATTACACGCAGACTGCTGTGCTATGGAAAAAAGTACTTGAAGAACAATAACAAATACATAATTTGTTTTTCCTTTCCCCATCTCTGTGGGGGATTGTGAATAGGTAAGTATCTGTGGCAAGCCCATAACTTAATAAATAGTTACAGCCTTCTGCAATTACTTCTCCAGAGAGAAGATGCCCAGACTAGCCCAAAGTTACCTTGGGCAGCTAGGTCCCCCCTCCCTCCCCATTTCCCAGGAATTTTCCAATTGGTTAGTGTGGTCTATTTTCACA